>NC_043000.1:89929589-90034405 GCF_006345805.1 Octopus sinensis
AGAATTTTACAGGATTTTTACATTCAAGGATAATGTAGTAAATTCTAGACAGGAGCAAGCATTTAGATGCTTGCAGATGAGGTAATTCACATTTGCGAAGTATAAATGAATAATTATCATTTAAACTATACAAAGTTTTGAAATGATGGCCTGAAAATGATTATCCCATAAGAACTTGAAATAGAGATTGTTCGCGTATGACTTAACGGACAGCTCTAAACTGTACAACGCAGGGTTTATAAAAGGAAATCATTAAACGACCATACCGAGAGGTATGTGAAGGTAAGACCCTGAAGAGACTGCACCGTTTTATAGCAGGGTTGCAATTGCAACGATTACTAATTGGTGCAACATGTGTTGGTCTTAAAAGGTGGTATATAATTATAGAATTAAAGATAATGCTATTGCTACTTCAGAATCCTTATTTTTAATATTGTCTATATATATATATATATACAACATACATACATAAAAACAAATATACACAAATGCATGTATATAGTAATATTTAAGAGACACACACATATCTTCATATATGATATACACATACATATCATCTTATATATAAACACATACATATACACACACATGTATATATACATAAACGCACACATACACACATCTATACACACGTATATAACCATATGTACAAATATATACACATATATATACAAACACACACATATATATATACACACATACATATATACACACACAATATATATATATATACACACACACACATATATATTCACATATATATATAAACACATACATATATATACATATATATATACACACACACAATATATATTCACATATATATATAAACACATACATATATATATACACACACACACACACACATATATATATATATATACACACACACAATATATATTCACATATATATATACATATATATATATATATATACACACACACAATATATATACACACACCAATATATATATATATAATATATATATATATTATATATATATATATATATATATATATTACACACACACACAACACTATAAATATATACAGAACCAAATGTGGCTTTTTGTATTGTCCTTTCTTGTTCAGTGTGGAAAGGGGTGGGGGTGAGGAATTAAAGGAGTCAGTCAAAGATGAGAAAGCTGTGTTCATATAGGTTGGCTTTATATGTTTTTGGTATTAAAAGGGATTCCAAGCCTTGTTTCTCTGGGCAGAGTCTCTACAATGAACTTAAGCAAGCTATCAGCAAAGGCAGTGCCGAAGTCAGATATTGATTGCTGTTTCCCATCAATCAAATGTTCTTTATATTAGATACAACAATAACAGTGTGTGTGTACGTGTAAGAGTAATTTTTGCTTTTTTGGAGGTTTTTATTTTTTGCTAAAATTTTATTTACATTCTTACTTTTAAGGAAATCCTCAAAGAGAAACTGTTTTGTGTTTTATTGCAACTTTTGAAAAACAAGCCAACCATTTCTGAGCTAACTTTCATAAATTTTTGGAGGGGGTCTTTTTATTTTTATTCCGCAACCCCTTGAAATTAAAAGTTTACCACGTCTTCAAACAATGTTAGGAAAGAAAAAATTAATTCTTTTGTCAAGGCATTCTTCAATTAATGATTTGATTTGATTGTTAACACTGTGAATATCGTTTTGAGATTTTGGTACAAGAGCATAAGATATCCTGGTGTTGTTATGTAATACAACTTTGGCTTGAAGAAATCGACATGTATGTTAAGCAAAAATTTGCCTTCAGAAACCAGTTTTAAAGAAGTTCTATCAAAGAAAAACCACAAAAGAAAAGATCAATCCACATGGGACAAGGCCACTGTTCATCACATCATATTGTTGATATTAGGTACCGTAAAATTTCTTAATTTCTTATGTTCTATCAACCAAGAGATAGTGTGGGATAAGAGTAAAGAGAGAGAAGCAAAGAGGGAGAGGGGTGAAGAAATGAACAGAATGACACAGAGAGAAAGGAGTTCTCAAAAAAAAACCAATACCCACCTAGGAATATGGAACAATCTCCCAAGAGAATTGCAACGCATTAAAAAGAATAGCAATAAACAGATTGAGAGAAGGAAATAGCTTTGCTTATATTTATTTTATTTTTTGTCTGTTTGCTTTGTTTTTTGGATGTATTTTTTTTCTTGGTTTATTTTCTTTTGTTCGTAATTGGGTATTGAACTGGCTGGGTTCTAATTATATAAAAAAGATCAAGAGAGGAAAATAGTACCCAAGACAGTCCAAGACAGTGAGTGGACTATATAAGATCTGTGGAGCCAGGGAAAGAGACCAAACATTTCTCACAAATGAACAGTGAGAAGAATAGAAGAAATTTCAGCAAAGGTGGGAATGTTTCCATTCAAGAAAAGCACAGTTCAGCAAATACAGGAATGTTTTCCATTGTACGAGAGCGCATGGAGAATAGAAAAAAAAAAATAATTAAAAATAATAAAAAAATACCAGCTACATCTTCCTCGTTTCAAGGAATGAGAAAGCAATATAAATTAATCCATTGATAATTTTTACAAGTTTGTTTTCAGGAAAACATTTTTTTCTAAACAACAACGGGAAGTGAAGAGAGAGGACAGGAGCAGTATTGTAGAATGCTCAACTCCATTGCTGGAACAACCAGCCAATCAACAAACCAACCAACCAACCAATGCTCTTGTTTGTTGCAATGCTGGTCTGCACAACTTGAAGAAAATGACACTGCTTTTCAGACACAAAAAACAGAACTGGAGTCAGTTTCTTTTTTGCTCTTCTCCTTCCTGCTAGTAAAGCCGATGACAGCAAAGATCCAGCAATAAATTAGTGTTGTTATTATTATTAACTGGCTAAATTAAAAACTTCATCTGCAATCAGACACAGGAACTAGGCTAGGTAACTGTAGACATCTTTTTGGCCATCGACTCTCTCCAAATATTCTTTCTCAATAAGATTATCGATGCATTTCTGGAAGAAGAAAAAAAAGAAAACAAGACATCATTCAACATTGCCATCATCATTGTCGTCGTCATCAACATCAATATTCAAAGTCCAATTTTCCATGCTTGCATGGGTCAGACAGATTTTCATACTGTAAAGTGGTTGTGTGCATGGAAGGGTATCCAGTCCTAAAAACCATGCCAAAACTGACCTCACCTGTGCTTCTGCCACATAAAAAGCACCAGTCCACTCTGGTGTAAAAACCTTGCCAAAACAGACACAGAAGTCTGATGCAGTCATCTGCCTGGCCATCTCCATCAAACAATCCGGCCCATGCCAGCATGGAAAACGGACATTAAACAATGATGGTGATTTTCTATGACCTAATATGGTTCCTGTTACCAACCCTCATGCATTTCCAAGCAAGGTAATATTTCCATGTGACAAATGTTCTTAGCAGAATATTGGAAATCAATGACACTGTTTACATGACAATAATAACCATTTACAATTATCACATCATGTCAAGAGAGGCAGATAATTTATACCAGCTTGTACACACACATGCGGGGCTTCTTTCAGTTTCCATCTACCAAATTGACTCACAAGGCATTGATCAGCCAGAGCAATAGTAGGAGACATTTGCCCAAGGCTGTACAGTGGGACTGAACTCAAGACTATATGGTTGGGAAGCAAGCAAGCTTACTAACTAGCAACATTTGCACCTTTAGATGTTAATAGAAATTCCTTAAATAACCAATTCCTTTTGACAGTTTTTATAAAGATCTGAAATTGTGTCAATTTCTCAAGCATAGCTGACAAGTAATGAGAAAATAGATTATAACTTAAGAGATAATCCATTCAAATAAAAGCATATACATAGACATGTATCCATGCAAATAAGGCATATGTGTGTGCATGCATCTCAGTATATTTGTATATATTTTTTAGGTGTATCTGTGTGAATGTGTCTTCTTGAAGTTATAAATATATAGCTGTGTAGTAAGAAGTTTGTTTCCCAACCACAAGGTTCTGGTTTCAGTCTGTGTGGCACCTTGGGCATCTTCTACTATAGCCTTGGGCCAACCAAAGCTTTGTGAGTGGATTGGTAAACAGAAACTGAAAGAAGCCCACTATATGTGTGTGTGTGTCCTACCATTGTTTGACAACTTGTGTTGGAGTGTTTACCTCCCCATACCTCAGTGGTTCGGCATACGAGACCGGTCGAATAAGTACCAGGCTTTGAAAATAAAAAAAAAAGTCCTGGAGTCAATTTGTACAACTAAAACCCTTTGAGGCAGTGCCCCAGCATAGCTGCAGTCAAATGACTGTAACAAGTAAAAGAAGATATATATATATATAGGGTTATAGTGACATATAAAGGTATGTGTACATGTGCAATAGGTTTTAGGATGTACATCAGACTGGTTCTTGTGCGCGTGATTGTGTGTAAATGCTTTAAGTCTCCCCATACAATAAAGTAATAAATTACCTGCCATATCTTTATTTACTCAAATCAAAAACTATTTAAGCATGGGTATGTGGTTGCGGGCATTGGAAAGCCTAGTGTAGAGATAGTGTGCTGCACAACCCAGTAACTCTCTCTAATTCCTAGAATTCCTATTCCTACTTCACTTCAAAACTGACCACCACACATTCAACATAAAGTGAAACTCATCCTCTCAGATAAATCCTTCAAATGAGTCTGGAATCTGCTATAGCTACCAAGTCGTAAGAAGTAAACTTACATTGCTTCCAAATATGCCGAGTACTTTGCAAACACTTCAGTCATATCAACATATGTATATAAATATATACTAATATATATTAATATATATGTGTTGGGACTCTCCTATCAAATATGACATACGAGTGTTCAGCTTTTGCCGAACAACCTGCACAAATGATCTATCAAATGTATGTGCTGTACTTTTGCTCACTTTCTCCATTAATTCGATGTTGCCTAAACAGATGCACGGTGTACCACGCGTCAGGTGTTGAATTGATCACAGAGAAACGAACTCAAGAACACAATGCACTAACCCAGTCTAAGAATTGAAACCACAGTCTTCTGATCATGAGGGCAACACCTTGACCACTAAGCCATGCCTACTGGTTAGGGTATCGCCCTCAATCATGAGTATGTATAAATACATACATTACTAGCAGTTCTGGTGTCCATCACAGACAATTTTCATCTGCCAACAATATATACACAAGTGCTTTTATGGACCATGCACTCATTCGAGAGGTCCTCTCAAGGTAAATAACACAGCATTTGGTATTTTAACACAACATATATGTTAAGTTGGATATAAAGATTGCCTTTGGTATTAATACTGCTTCTATTCACTCTTTTACGCTTTTACTTGTTTCAGTCATTTGACTGCGGCCATGCTGGAGCACCGCCTTTAGTTGAGCAAATCGACCCCAGGACTTATTCTTTGTAAGCCTAGTACTTGTTCTATCGGTCTCTTTTGCCGAGCTGCTAAGTTACGGGGGATGTAAACACACCAGCATCGGTTGTCAAGCGATGTTGGTGGGGACAAACATATACACACACATACATATATACATATATACAATGGGCTTCTTTCAGTTTCCGTCTACCAAATCCACTCACAAGGCTTTGGTTGGCCCGAGGCTATAGTAGAAGACACTTGCCCAAGGTGCCATGCAGTGGGACTGAATGTTCACCATCCCACTTCCATTGCACACACACACCTCCCTCCCTTTTACATACACATACATATGCTCACACACAGTTGAAAGTCTCCCACCACCAGTTTGCCATCACCCCTTCCTTCCTTATTCATCTATCACCCCTTCCTTTTTCATTCATATGTTGTGATGGAGAAAAATACAAGAGTATTATTATAGTAAACTAATATTCATTTCTTCTTTTACTTGTTTCTGTAATTTGACTGTCACCATGCAAGAGCACCACCTTGAGGGGTTTTAGTCAAATGAATCCATCCCAGGACTTTTTTTTTTAAAGCCTAGTATTTATGCTATCAGTTTCTTTTACCAAGCTACAAAGTTACAGGGACATAAACACAACAGCGGTTGTCAAGCAGTGATGGGGGGAAAACACAGTCGCACATACATAGATATATACATACACAGATACACGCGCACGCACACACACACACAATGGGCTTCTTTCAGTTTCCCTGTACCAAATCCACTCACATGGTTTTGCTTGATTCAAGGCCATAGTAGAAGAAACTTGCCCAAGGTGCCAAACAGTAGGACTGAACTTGAACCATGTAGTGAGAAGGCAAGCTTCTTACCACATAGCCACACCTGCACCTAGATATAATATTACTATATATATATATATCTTATCAACATTAACATCGTTTTGACATGCTTGCATGAGTCAGAAGGAATGTGCCAAGGGAACATCTATGGCTGGACACTTTTCCAGTTGTCAACCCTCACCCATTTCTAAGGTAATAATTGCCCTTGGATGGGCATGTTTTCAAGGAAGACTGGAAACACCTGCATCTGTCTAGCATTACGAATTGTCACAACTGTAACTATGGAATGATTACTGAAGAATAAATACTATCTCAAACACACAATCATCATCATCATCGTTTAACGTCCGTTCTCCATGCTAGCATGGGTTGGACAGTTCAACTGGGGATCTGGGAAGCCAGAAGGCTGCACCAGGCTCCAGTCTGGTCTGGCAGTGTTTCTACAGCTGGATGCCCTTCCTAACGCCAACCACTCCATGAGTGTAGTGGGTGCTTTTTACGCGCCACCTGCACAGGTGCCAGGGGAGGCTGGCAACGGCCACGATCGGATTGATGCATTTTACGTGCCACCAGCACGGAAGCCAGTCAAGGCGGCGCTGGCATCGGCCACGATTTGGATGGTGCTTTTTACGTGCCACCAGTAGTTCATATATATCCGAAAAAGAAGCACACTCTAAAATATTAGAGCAGGAATATATTTAGAAGGTTGAGTGATCATTGGTTTCACACCTATAAAGCACTTGGCCATATAGGAAACTTATCAGATTCAAATGGCCTAGCTGTATAGGTGAGTCTGACAAGTTACCTATGCAGCTAAACACCATATAGATAGGGAACCAATGGTTACTATCTGACTGGCGATAACAAACAACCATACATATCAAATTTTATATATATATATATATATATATATATATATATATATACATCATCATCATCGTTTAACGTCCGTTCTCCATGCTAGCATGGGTTGGACGGTTCGACCGGGGATCTGGGAAGCCAGAAGGCTGCACCAGGCTCCAGTCAGATCTGGCAATGTTTCTACAGCTGGATGCCCTTCCTAACGCCAACCACTCCGTGATACAAGGGGGTGTTGAAAAGTTCCTGGCTTTAAGAGTATTGCAAAAGGCCTGGTTGGAGGCCCGAAGTTCTTTTACAGGGCTTAGAAAAGCTGAAGGACTACTGCAATGAGTGTGTGAGTCTGAGAGGGGAACATGTTTAAATAAAATCATAATCAACCGATCCTCCTGTAGTTTCTTTTAACCAAAACCAGGAACTTTTCAACAGCCCCCGCATGTGTATGTATAATATATATAAAGGGTAAAGACCCACTTTGGTCATGAATGATTATGGGATTGCATCTCTCCACACTACTGATGTTATCCAAAAGAAAGGCAAAGGCTGATACAGATTGGCACCAGTGACGTCACAAGTCATTCCTACAGCTGAATGAACTGATGCAATGTGAAATAAAATGTCTTGCTCAAGAACACAACACACAGCCCAGTCCAGGAATCAAACTCATTACCTTAGGATTATGAGCCAGACACCCAAACCGCTGAGCCATATATGTATGTATATATATATATATATATATATATATATATATATAGAGAGAGAGAGAGAGAGAGAGAGAGAGTACAACTGCTGTATAAAAAAACGTTCTGTAATTCATTAACAACATCATAAGTAATATATGCAACACCACTGACCTTGATAAGAGGAACTTTGGGTTTAAAATGTGATGACACTTGAGTACAAACTTCTTGTAAAAGGTTTTGATGTTTTAACTCTTTTCTCATCTTCATAATTCTAACAATAGCAGCCTGCAATTAGATAGGTAGACATTTAGTAATTTACTAATATACAACTTACACAGACACATACATATATTATCATCATTGTTTTCAATGTCCACTTTTCCAAGCAAGCACGGATCAGACAGTATTTGTTGAGGCAGAATTTTCAAACAGCCAGAATGCCCATCCTGTCACCACCCTTCCTCCTTCTACTTCCAATGGTCAGGCGTATTTTCCATAGAAAACTGGAAACAAACGACATCGTGTGTCTGGCAATGACGCTTAGTAACAACCAACACACAATGTTAAGACAAAGACACAATAACACACACATGCAATTTTATATATATATATATATATATATATATATATATATATATATATATATATATATATCTCACACACCATACACACATCAAAACAGAAAACTAGGAAATTTGGTATATTTTTAATTCTATGTTGTATGTGGAATTAACATGTTAAGACAAAGAGACAGTAACACACACAATTACATATATATATATATATACATATATATATATAATTAACTGCAGCTAAGCTGGAGCACCAGCTTGAAAGGTTTTAGCCCAACAAATCGACTCCAGGACATATTTTTTCCCCAGCTTAGTACTTATTCTATCAGTCTCTTTTACCAAACTGCTAAGTTACAGGGACATAAACCTACCAACATGGGTTGTCAAGAAGTGGGCAAATACAGACACATACAGATATATGTATATATGTATGTGTGTGTGTTTATGAATAAATATATATATATATACACATAAAAACACCCACTACACTCTCAGAGTGGTTGGTGTTAGGAAGGGCATCCAGCTGTAGAAACTCTGCCAGATCAGATTGGAGTCTGGTTCGCCAGACCTCAGTCAAATCGTCCAACCCATGCTAGCATGGAAAGCAGACGTTAAATGATGATGATGATGATGATGACAACAGACTTCTTTCAGTTTCCATCTACAAAATCCACTCACAAGGATTTGGTCATCCATCTTCCATACCTTCCATACTGAACTAAATTCTATAAATCCTTAACTTGGATAATTAACTGTTAACTAATACACCACTTCCATTATTTATCTTAGTTACTCTATATTAAAACCCAGTCAGCCATTTACTTCATGTAGTTACATTAACGAAAAATTTAAAAAAAGGTCACAATTTATGTTCCTAACACTAACTGAATGATAACTAAGTTATTTTACTAAATTCTTTGTTATATTTAAAGTAATTGAAAGAAATACAGAGCATCTCAAAACAAATAGAGTAACGAAAGAGTTAAACAAAACACAGTGCAATTAAAACTATTGTGCTTTGACTTAAGTTCTGCTGCAATACCATACCTAAATCCCTAGACAAAGCAAAATAGACTGAACAGTTAAATGGACCACGTTGCTATTACTAGACTAGACTTCATACAACAGAACATTACATGCAACATATTACTGGCCATCACTTATAATACTTAATCAGTGTCAACCGGAGTTCATTAAGCATGTCTGAAATGGGTTGAATTAGAGTGACTCATAAAAGAAAGTCAACTAGACATTAGTAACCAACTTGACTGAAATGGTTAATTGCAGTTATTCATAATAACCAACTAGACTGAGCTGAGCAGAACTACTAATAAATGACAGCCAACTAGACCTTAATAACTAGTCTGAGCTTGGTTCAGCTAGTCTTAAGTCAACCAGACATTAATAACCAACCTGACTGAGCTGGGCACAACTATTTATAAATGAAAATCAACTAGACATTAATAACTAATCTGACAGAGTTATTCATAAATCGGCCAGACATTGATAAGCAACATGATTGAGCTTGATTTAGCAACTCAGAAATGAAAGTCAACTAGACATTGATAATCAACCTGAATGTGAAGTTTTCGGTCCTCTTCAATGTTTTTATGAGTTACTTCATGCTCAACTTTTTCTTCAGTTTTCATTGGGATGTTGATATTGACTCGGAACTTTTTACTGAAAAACAAAACAAATATAAATAAAATTTGAAATTTAATATCATCAAATATCTTCTCTCTCTCTCTCTCTCTCTCTCTCTCTAAACAGTATACATGATAAATAAAGTGTATATTTACACAAAACATTTAAAGAACACCAGAAATACACTAAAAATAAAGGAATATTTCCTTTTATTGACCATCAATTGTGAAAGTGGTTACTAATATGAAGGGTATCCAGATAAAGAAACCATGCCAAAGAAAAAAAGCAAGGAACAAACAGGGGACTCTGCAGGCCCCAGAGTAAAAAACCAACAGATTAGTAACTCTGTAACAACTGACAACATAGGAGAACAGTAATTAAAGGTAAAGACACTGATACAGGATAGATAAAACTTAAGCACTGCCACAAACATCTTATCAAGTGCTGGCAGCACAAGAAAATGCAGTTCACACTGTATAGGTTCAACACCATCACCATCTTTTAATGTTCCCTTTTCTATACATGCAGGAATCAGATGGAATTTCTTGAGGCAAATTTTCTATGGCTGGATACTCTTCCTGTTGCCATCCTTCTCCTGTTTCTGAGAAAGGTAATATTTCCCTCATGGCTGGACATGTTTTTCATGGAAGACTAGAAATGAGGCACTCTAATGAAATGACAGCGATACTCATAACTATCTAATGATGTCAAAACAAGGAGCCACAAATACACATAAATATATATATATATATATATATATATATATATATACACACACACACACACACACACACACCACACACACACACACATACACATATTAGACAGGTTTTCACATAGCTTTCCTCTACCAAATGCATACACTAGGATTTGGTTAGTCTGTCGCAACAGTAAAAGCCACTTGCCCAAGGTGCCACACAGTGGGACAGAACCTGAAACTACATGATCGGGAAAAAAAACTTCTTAACCACAGTCATGTCAGACTGACAAAGGTTAAATAACTACATATATTATTAAATGGTGATCTCAAATATACAGCAGTAACAATGAGATAGCAACATCAGTTCTCTCCCTTAAAAGAGACGTTAGTAAAACGGGATATATAGAGAAATTATAAGGTCAGCTTGACAAGGGAACCGCTGCATGGTTAGGAAGCTTGCTTTGTAACCACATGGTTTCAAGTTCGCTCCCACTGCACAGCACCCTGGGCAAATGTTTTCTATTATCGCCTCAAGCCAATTATGTTTGCCTTATGAGTGAATTTCATATAGACGGAAATTGTGTAGAAGCCCATCATGTGTGTGTGTCTTCTACATCACTTGACAACTAGTGCTGGTTTGTTTATGTTCCTGTAACTTAGCAGTTCAGCAAAAAAGCTAAATACAAGTACCAGGCTAAAAAGATACAATAAATACTGAGGTTGATTTATTCAATTAAAACCCTTCTAGGCAGTGGCCCCAGCTTGGCTGCAGTCCAATGACTGAAACAAGCAAAAAATAAACAATATTATAAATGCAGACAGTCTTACTTGTTATAATTTGAATATATGCTTAATTGGGCAGTTGGCGGAAGATCATTCTCATCATCAATGTCTGTGGTGAGCAGTTTGGTTTTCAGCAGAATCTTTAATACTTGAAGAAGTGTATCCTAAACAAATAGAAACGGATTTCTCAATAATGAAGAATATTATATAAATTTGAAGTGCATTAACCAGAAGACACACATGACACAATCAAAAGCAAATCTAAAAATTATAACATCGATGGCAGTTTTCACTATCATCAGTCGTAACACAAGCCTGATCTGCTAGAAAATAACAGCAAAATTCTTTGTCGTTGAGCACACTATCATCTTAAAACTGCAATGACAAATTGGATAGTCCTAAATACAATATATCTGGAGGAAAAGAAAAAACTGACAACTGGGATGGTCACAGCTGGAATGCCTTTGATCATATGTCTTCTCATATCATTAGCCCAATGTGTACACACACACATTCATACAACTCATGCCAGCATAGAAATGTAAAAAAATGATGTAAAAAAAATGATGACTGCCTTCTAACTGCAAATACTTGGAGAATCAGGATTGTCATGAGAGATCAGGCATGAGATGGTGAGACACTGATGCCTTTCCCTGGAGTGAAGCTATTTGGAAACTCCATATTCCAGTCATCAAAAACTTCCCAAACAAACACCATAGGAATATAAGCATCTGCAGCAGATACTCAGTTACCTACTTATCAATGTTTCTTTTCCTGCTGAGGTTAATAGGTACAGATATGGCTGTGTGATTACAAAATCCACTTCACAACCACATGGTTTCAGGTTCATTCCTGCTGTATGGTAAGGCTGAGAAGTGTCTTCTACTATAGCCTTGGGTTGGCCAATGCTTTGAGAGAAAAATTGACAGACATAAACAATGCAGGGACTTGGAGGGAGTGAGTGAGTGAGAGTGTGTTTGTGTGTGTGTGTGTTTGTTTTACATTGCAGTGAAACATAGGCTTTGACTATAGAGGACTTGTGAAGGCTTGAAAGAAATGAAGCTAGCATGCTCCACTGGATGGGTAATGTCCTTGTACATGCACAACAGATTATAAATGATTTAAGAAGAAAAATGGGTATAAGAGGCATCAGATGTGTGCAAGAGAGAAGACTACACTGGTTGGTCATGTGATGCATGTGGATGAGGACAACAGCATATAGAAATGCTGAGCTTTAATTGTGGATGGTACCTGTGGAAAAGATAGAGCCAGAAAGATATGGGATGAAGTGGTGAGAAAAGATCTTCATACACTGGGCCTCACTGAGGAAATAAATAAAGGAGTGTGAGATGTGGAAATTTGCTGTACTTGATAAGATGTATCAAGCTAAGTAAAACTGCTGCCTTCCACACATACAGGCTTGTCTTTTCAGCTGTTGGTGCCACATAAAAAGCACATGTACCAGTGCTACGTAAATGCACCTGTGCTGGTGGCACATGAAAAGCACCTAGCACACACTATCAAGCCGTTGGCATTAGGAAGGGCATCCAGCCATAGCAACCATGCCACAACAGACAATTAGAGTCTGGACAGATCCATGTCAAACCATCCATCCCATACCAGCATAGGAAAAGCAGACATTAAACAATGATTATGATGATATATGAGTGGACAAATGAAAGAAATTTAGGAGTTATGTGTATTATTATTTAAAACAGTTTGATTTGATTCCATGTGACTTATAGGCCTCTAACAGAAACCCTGTCTCTTTCAGATTAAGTTTACCAAATGGAGAAATAAACGAAGTCCATTAGGGTTACGGGAAAATAGACTGATATTGGTTAAGGCAAATCACATGGTGTTATCAGAGTAAGGCTAGTTGTTCTGATAACACCATGTGACCTGCCTTAACCAATAGTAGGCTATTTTCTGGTAGCCATATTGGATATCCTGTATTTCTCCATTCAGTAAACTAAGCTTGAAAGAGGAAGGTTTCTGTTAGAGACTCACAAAACTAAGTCACGTGGAGCCAAATCAAACTGATTTAAATAATAATAATAATATATATGTATATGTATATATATTCGTTGTTATCATCATCATAGTTTTATATTCACTTTTCCTTGTGTGGACAGGTCCTCTATGGCATGAAACCTGTTCTACTCTTGCCCCTTCTCTCATTCTTGACATGCAGTTCTTTCTGGACTGCCAAATCCTGTCAAACCATCTGATCCATGCTGGCATGGAACACGGGTATAAAATAATGACAATATAGTAAAAAGACATGATTCATTTATATCAAAAAAAGAAAAAAAGAAAATGATATCCAAAGAAAATAAGAGAGAGATCTCAATTACTGACCATATCAATTTGGGTACTTTCTTGTAATTGTTGTACATCAAGTGTATCCACTGAGTTATATTGTAGAAGAACAGCCATCTGATAAGTTGAAGCCTAGAAAAAACATATATAGAATATAAACTTCTGACAGTGCTCATCTAGAGGACTATTCAAGTAATTAGGTGATAAACCAGAATAAAGATAAAATCTTTGCTGTATATCAAAAGGTTTTAAAATGAGATGTTGGCCTTCAATGATAGAGGACTGAGACCAAAATAAATTTATTTGATAGGCTAAAAAGCTTATCGTAAGATGATAGTTTGTTCTTATCCCGCCTAATTTAGTAGACCTAAGATCAAACACATTCTAGACATGACCATCCCAGCTTTTTTTTTTCAAGCATAGTGCACCAAGGACTACATCAGCTTACGTTGCCTTCCATTTTTAAGATAGTAGGGTTTGATTCGAAGAGAGATTTTACTGTTATTTCTAACAGGTCGAGCAACCAGACAGAGGTTCGTCCATTGGATTTGCTTAATGAAAGATAGCCATATTTAAGTCACTATCAACCTTAACCCTTTTGGTATCAACCTGCCTGAAACTACCTTTGGTTCTATGATATAAATTCTATGTTTAATATTATACAAATTAAAGGCAATGAGATGGCAAAATTGTTAGCACACCAGGCACTAGAACTCCAAACTGCAGCATTGATCTTCTATCAGTGCAGCCACAACAATCATACACTCTCCTACAATTTGCAGCTTTGGACAAACGTCACAACCCAACATCTTTATCTTTGTTCTTGTTAAGACAGCAAGTTGCCAGAATGGTTACTGAATCAGACAAAAGGTTCATCAGAATTTTTTCTGGCACTTCACATTCTAAGTTCAAATTAGAATAAGTACCAATTAAATAATGGGTTGATGTAACCAACTTATCACTTCTAAAATTGCTGGCCTTATGCTAAAAGTAGAATTATCATTATTGTCATTATTGTTGCTGTTATATTAGCAAGCGGGCAGAATCATTAGCACATAAGACAAACTGCTCAGTGGCATTTCTTCCAGCTCTTTACATTCTAAGCCCAAATCCTGCTGAAGTCAACTTTGCCTTTTATCATTTTAGGGTCAAGAAAATAAAGTACTAATCAAGTAATAAATGCCTCTTTTAGAAGCTAGGAGAAAGGGCATTTTTCTCTTCAACATGAAAGTTGTTAAATACTTGATAAACATTCAAATACAGTTAGTATCAATTGTTCAAACAAGAATAATGTACAAGACATTTTTATTTTCAGTAACCCTTTAGCATTTAAACTGGCCATATCCAGCCAAAATATTCTACCCATTTTATGTACAAACCAGCCAGCAACCATTCTTAAAATTAACCGTTACGAGTGGCTGTGTGGTAAGTAGCTTGCTTACCAACCACATGGTTCTGGGTTCAGTTCCACTGTGTGGCACCTTGGACAAGTGTCTTCTACTATAGCCTCGGGCCAACCAAAGCCTTGTGAGCAGACTTGGTAGATGGAAACTGAAAGAAGCCTGTTGTATATATATATATAAATATATATGTATGTGTGTGTATATATTTGTGTGTGCGTATATGTTTGAGTGTCTGTGTCTGTCCCCCCAACATCGCTTAACAACCGATGCTGGAGTGTTTACGTCCTCGTAACTTAGCAGTTCGGCAAAAGAGACCGATAGAGTAAGTACTAGGCTTACAAAGAATAAGTCCTGGGGTCGATTTGCTCAACTAAAGGCTGTGCTCCAGCATGGCTGCAGTCAAATGACTGAAACATGTAAATAAGACACCAGACAAAATGCTGCTAAGCATTTTGTCTGTGTTTATAGTCTGAGTTCAAATTCCACCAAGGTCGACTGCCTTTCATCCTTGGTAAAATATTTGTCAGTTGAACACTGGAGTCAATGTAATCAACTTAATCCCTTCCCTGATTATTGCTGGCCTTGAGCCAAAATTTGAAATTATTACTTTTTACAGAATAAAGTGAATACTAAAGGGTTAATCTAAAAATTCTAAGGAAAAAAATATATATGAATTTATAAAAAAAATCATGTAGCTTACCTGGAGAATGTACTTCTTTTTTAAATTAGCAGTCAAATCACCTTTGGACATGTGATAGACCCAGTTTAATTTGCGACCACTGTACTGACCACTATAGAAAGATGTGAATCTTTGGAACGTCTTTTCTAACTGTGAGGAGAAAAATTAATATAAAAATATAAGGATTAATTCATTTGTAGTTCTGAAATGGAATATAACAATTTTTAATTTCTAAAGATAATTAAAGATGGCAAGCTGACAGAATTGTTAGCACGCTGAGCAAAATGCTTAGTTCTGAGTTCAAATTCTGCCATGGTCAACTTTGCCTTTCATCTTCTGGGGGTCAATAAAGTAAGTACCAGTTGAGTACTGTGGTCCATGTAAGTGACTTATTCCCTCCTCTGAAATTATTATTAATTATTATTAATTATTATTATTAAGGCGGCAAGCTGGTAGAGTCATTAGCATGCTGGATGAGATGTTTAGCAGTATTTCGCCCATCTTTATGTTCTGTGTTCAAATTACACCATGGTCAACTTTGCCTTTCATCCTTTCTGGGTCGATTAAATAAGTACCAGTTATGCACTGGGGTTTGAGGTTATCAATTTACCTTCACCCAGCAAATTTCAGGCCTTGTAACTATGATAAAAAGGATTATTATTATCATCATTATTGTTATTCAGGTGGCAAACTGGCAGAATTAAAAGCACACTGGGCAAAATGCTTAGCAGCATTTTGTCTGTCTTTACGCTCTGAGTTCAAATTCTGCCATGGTCAAACTTTGTCTTTCATCCTTTCAAGGTTTATACAATAAGAACCAGTTCAATACTAGAGCCAATGTAATCAACCATCCCCTCTCCTGAAATTGCTGGCCTTGCATCAAAATTTGAAATCAATATTGAATATCTCAAATTTGATGAGCTGGCAGAATCATTACCATGCCAGACAAAATGCTTAGCAACATTTCTTCCAACTTTATGTTCTGAGTTCAAATTCTGCTGAAGTCAACTTTGCCTTTCATCCTTTCGGGGTCAAAAAAACAAGTACAAGTTGAGTAGTAGGGTTTGATATAATCAGTTTGCCTCTCCCTAGAAATTGCTGGCCTCATGCCAAAAGATGAAACCAATCTTTAACCCTTTGGTGTTTAAGCCGGCCATATCCGGCCCAAATATCCTACATGTTTTTACATTCAAACTGGCCCTATCTAGCCTCTTACACCTAACCTACATTGACATTCTAAGAATAAACTATCATACCATTGAACCTTCAAAGCTATAAGATAATGTATGATTAATTCAAAACGATTTGAGTGAAAACAGTATTACATTTAACAGAGTAATCTGAACACTAAAGGGTTAAGACAATATCATCTTGTTGAGTTTGATCTCCAATCATCTTCGCACACCATCTCTCTTAACAGACCTCTTTAAAATCCAACATTAATCCAATTATCATCACCACCTGTTCCTTCTGTATCATATGATCACTTCCTAAATCAAGCAAACCAAACCAACATTGTCTGCAAACACAAAAATCTTTACATCCCAAACACCCTGGTACATCAAGTCGGTTAACTGGTTGAAGTTCTGCCATTTCTACACTGACAACCTTTGGCAATAAATATGCTTCACCTCTATCCCTTTAAGTTATATCCTTCTCACAATTAAATCTTATGACCTTAAACTTCCAAGTGGTTTCCATTAAGTTACGTAAGTGACAAACACTGGCTAATTTAACTGGAGAAAGTTATCCAATATCACTAACTTGGAGGTGTTTATCTATCATTGAAATATTTTCAAAATGACCATCAGGGAAGTAGAAGATACTTTTGCACACTGCACACTCTGCAAGCTCTCAAACTGCCCAAATGTAGCTATGCCTTTTGTTCCCTTGTCAATAAAGCCTTACTAACTTTTGCAAATCCTTGTACACACGATTCCTCAAGAAAAATAGCTCAACAAGTATCATTCTTGCAGATAAAGCAACATCTACTTCCGTTGCTTGTTTTGCTCCCAACTCCAAACAGTACAGACTCATGGCAACATCACTCCAAACTTTCCTTCTCTACCTCACAATCTATTTTACAATCACATACACATAACTGCCAAATGCAAGTAATTCTGATCGCTCCAATGCAACAAGACGACCCAATCCTGACAACTTTTCCTTCCATTAATACCAAACTGTGACAATTCAGAGATACCTCCTGTTCTCAACTATTGTGCTATTTCAATCGGAATGTAGCCCAATCTAAAAAAAACAAAGGCGCATTTCTTTTGATTTTATTAACTCTGACAATTCAAATGTAAGGGAAACAAGCACCACATCTACCATCTTCAATGACACTTTTTCTTTTCAATGACCACCCAATGCACCTATATCTAAACCCATCAGTGTTTCTTGTCTTATTCCACCACCAAAGCATCCATAATACACTGTATTCAATCTTATATAACAAATAAATGCCAAAAAAAATGAGGTTAAATTTAAATCATTCATTAAAAAATGTTTCATTTACTCAATATATTTTTCAATTGAAAAATAAAACACTAACCAAAAACTATTCTACTGTTCACAAATTATTAATTACTAATTTAAGAAATCATTGGTTAACAGGAATATAGAAATATTCAAGCAGCTAAAAACTGTCTGAACTATGGTTGCAATCTTTAAGAACTCCTCTAAGCTTATACATGCCACATCTCATTGGTTTCAGAATTACTTATACTTTGAGGAGACACCCTGACATTTCATCGTCACCATCTTTTCTCTCCTCTGCTGCAAGACACCTGTTCCAGTCCCTCTATTATACTTTACTGACCAAAATTCATTTCCTCTAAATACTACATTCCAACTCAGCTGAAGTGGTCTTGTCTTACAAGTTACTTGGTAACCTCAAAGAAGCACCCAGAGGTTGACATTAAGAAAGGCATCCAACCATAGAAACCATGCAAAAACAGACACTAAAACTGAAACGGTCCTCTAGTTCATCAGATCCTGTGAAACCATCCAACCCATGAGAGCATGGAAAATGGACGTTAAACAATGATAATTCAAAGTGAAAAAAACTGTTTAGCTCTTAGTTTTTTTTTTAACACAGGAAATTTTCCCTCTAAAACCAATAGATAGAAAGGTTTAAGCAACATTGCTAAGACTAACATCAATCCTCAATATATGCCAAAAACCTTAAAATATTTTATTTAAATAAGATGTATCAAAAAGATAAGATCTATTAAATATGCTGTCTGTTGATATGGACCTAAAAACATCAAATCTCAGGAAAGTTAAATAAGGACAATATAGATCTAAAATTCTTTTGTATAAAGAGCAAGGAACTTCTACTTGATTTTCCTGTTTTACATCACTTATTCTAAGCTAGCCGGTTTTGATGTTAAGGAAATATTATTTAGCATTGCAGAATAAAGAGGAATATAATTCTTACCTCCATAGGAAGATTAAAAGATCCAGCTTGTTGAATAGGCCACGAACCAGATGTTAAAACTTGTATACTGAAATCAACTGTAAAAACAAAACAAAAATAAATTTTAAAAACTCAATGCATGAGAGAAGTTTAGTTATATGATGTGGATGGATGTCGACAGCTCCATAAAGTGCCGATCTCTAAAGAAGATGGAACACGTGGAAGAGGGAGACCCAGGAAAACATGGGATGAAGTACTGAAGGATGACTTCAGGATGCTGAATCTCTCAGACAAGATGACAAAGGACCAAGATCCCTGATGCCTTGTTGTACTCAAGAAGACCAGTACTCCACAGCAGAAGTGTTAAGGCCACTCCCCCTGGTGAAGAGGATTGGCCTGCAAGAGTCCTGTGCCAGAGCCATGTAAAAAACACTTGTGTTGGTGCCATGTGAACACACTCATGCTGTGCCACATTATAAGCATGCACTACACACTGCAAAGTGATTGGTATTAGGAAGGGCATCCACACGTAGAATCTACGCCAAATCAGATTGGAGCCTGGTGCAATTCTGCAGCTTGCCAGCTCTGGTCAAACCATCCAACCCATGACAGCATGGAAAACGGACATTAAAAGATGATGATAATGATGAACTATATATTTCTATTTTTAGAATATTTAAAAATAAAAAAAATTAACAAGAAAATCTATTAACAAGAAAAATCCAGTTTAAACAAATCCTATTAGAATGGAAATGTTTCAAAGAAAATATTTTTAGTCAGCTAAGAAAACAAGTAATACTATATCATCACTTGTAATGAAATACTCTTGATGGAAACAGTCATAAATAACTTAGAGTCTAAAAATATACTTACTGTCTAATGGTTGTGAAGATGCTTGCAGATATTTCTTGAATCTTTCATTAAGATCTTTGCTAACCCCAATATCCTGAAACATTCGCTGGAGTTTTGAGGTGTATTCAAAGCCACAGGCTTGCTGTGAAAAAAAATTTTGAAAACAAGAATCTTGTTAAAACAGATTAAATTTCTTAATTCTTAGTTTCACAGAAAAAAAAAAACAGAAAATATTTTCAATAGAATTAATTTAGTCAATCCCTGATTGTCACTGAAATTTTATTAATCTCTCCAAAAGTGGATATGCAAAGTTTGATCCTGAGAAGATCTGAACTGAAATATGAGATAAAAACTAAATATTTTAACCCTTTTGATTGCTCTTCGTTTTATGATACAAACTTCCTGTTTTAAAGAGATCTAAATTAAAACCCTCTATCAAAATTTCAGGTTAACTTAATTTGCAAATAAGGCGGCATTGCTTGCATGCTGGGCAAAATGCTTAGCAGCATTTCACCCATCTTTACATTCTGAGTTCATACTCCACCGGGGTCAACTTTACCTTTTATCCTTTCAGAGTCAGTAATTAGTATACCCCAGATTAGTTTATCCAATGTTTCCTTTTTAAGGGACTTGGGTGTGGTTTAAAGTAGGTTTGGTTGCTTTTACAAGCATATCGAGCAACCATTTAAAAGTGATTGCTTCCTCTGTAACCCTGATTTTATTGTGGACATAGTGTCATAATATTTCAGAGATAATCCCACCAAGGTCGACTTCGCCTTTCATCTTTTCTGGGTCGATAAATTAAGTACCAGTTGCATACTGGGGTCAATCTAATCAACTGGCCTCCTTCCCCAAAAATTTCAGGCCTTGTGCCAAGAGTAGAAAAGAATATTTCAGAGATAATGTGATTTTTATTTTAACCCTTTAGCATTCAGATTATTCTGTCAAATGTATTACTTATTTAATTAATCATACATTATCTCTGTTTTGAATTAATCATGCATTATCTCTAAACTTTGAGATTCTGAAGATGCAACTGTTTATTTTTAGAATGACATTGCACAGTAGGTGTGAGAGGCCTGATTTAGTCAGTTTGAACACGAAACAGGTAGAATATTTGAGCCAGATATGGCTGGTTTGAATGCTTATGGGTTAAACACTAAAGAGAAATCATAAGGGAATACTTGTTTGCCCCACTGAATGGTTTTGGTAATTAAACAGGCATATTTTTCCTGGCAGGTACAGATTGAACTATGTTCTTTGATAAAGCAAATTACTTTTGTTTGGCAAACTTAGTAAACAAAAGCATCCAGCAGTCAAAAAAAAAATTCATGGCCTTTATTTTTATTCTTGTTTTTGTGTCCATCTTAAATCTTTCACCACACATCCTGTGACCTCTTCAGCGACTCTCCATCCCACAGCGATATGGTCTTTAGAAATTCATATAATACCTTGAAGCAACAGTACCAACAGAAAAATAATGATAGTTTACCTTCAGTTTCGATATCATGCTTGCTTCAGCATCATCGCTAGCTGATGTGTGCAGAACTAGTCTTTTGGCCAACTTTTTACTGTAGAATTTCTGAAAGACATCTTTGTCTTCAATATATTTGAAAACTATCATCTATTAAAAGAAAATTTTAAAGAATATTAAAAAGGATTTTTAATAAGAACAGTCAATAAAGTATACTTAAAATATGAAATCAATATAAGTTTTAAGAAACACACAAAAGCCGTTCGATTCACCTCAACATTTAAGTTTAATTTGTCAAAATATTTTCGTCGCTTTAAGACCGCGACCTGTTCACTGACAAAAATCCGTGTGTTTCTTAAATGGCTTACAAACACCTTCCACGCTGCAATTGTTTTCGTTTCAGCACACGATCTCAGATCAAATCACTAGCTATGCAAGTACATCTCCGTAATATAAGTTTTATTTTAGTTTTGTTCAACACTCAAATTTATTTTCATCACATTTTATTTAGCAATGGAAAGTATGGTTTGGAGAATAATTCACTTTCTTTTAATATTAAACAGAGATAGCAGGTATGGTAGTGGGGTTAAGAAGTTCAATTCCTAACCACATAGTTTCAAGTTAAGTTCCACAAGACAACTTGCACAGGTGTCTTCCAATATAGCTCAAGGTTGACCAAAGCTTTGCAAGTGGATTCAGTAGAGAGAAACTGAAAGAAGCTTGTCATGTATGTGTGTGAGTGTATGCATATGTATGTATGTATGTATGTATCTGTTATAAGCAACAGAAGCATTATTAGATTAAAATAGCCATCAATGTATCATACGTAATGTAAATACATCATGAATGGTAAATTTACTATGGTAATCATCCAGAGAACATGTATTGGAGGCAGATGAAAATTATCCTAACTGGGCAGCCATTTGCAACATCAGTGATCATTTATTCACTGTTTTCCTATATATCGGTGGTGACAAATTTTGTCTAGGCAAGCAGCTACATTAACATTCAAGTACATGCTATTGACAATGCCCAACAAAGCAGAAATGCATCTACCGTTTACACTCACTGCTTCAGCTGGGATGAAGTTAACCTCAACAGAATTTAAACTCGAAACCTAATAACATAAAACAAAATACTATAAGATAATTGATTGTTACTCTACCGATTCTGCCACAGTTGATGACAACAATGATGATATAAATGTTGTAGAGAAAAAAAACCTTAAGTTATAAACAACATTGTGCTTATTGAAGAATATATCTTTGGATTTGATTATGCCATATTCCTGGCAATATCATCTGCCAATTTCCTCCAAGCTTTCTACTGTAAACAACAAGCAGTCAACTTACCACCTGATTTAAAATATCTTCCAATTCTTCTTCTTCAGGATTCTTGGAACTGGAAAATAACATGAAACATTATACAAGCTGATGTTTGATTGATATCTACCCCTCATCCTTAATACTGTCTTCTCCACTCACATTTTACATAGACCCCTTCACTTCTGAACCACCAAATCATCCCACCTTGCCCATCACCATACATCTCTCACACTCCCCCATGCTCTATGCTTGGCTCTCTCTTCCTCTCCCACATTCTTGCTATCTAACAAACTACTCATCATCTCTCTCTCTTTCTTCATCATTACTATTCTGCCACCCTTCACTCCCATACATCAATGGTTACACTCCACCCCTTATCCACCATCACTACATCTACCACTCCCAACCCTATCCAACTTACAGTTCCCCTACATATTATTCATGCAACTTATTCTTCATTCATTCTATTTACTACTATGCCTGTTTCTGCCTCTCTGTCTCACACTAACCTTTCATCATCTGACACATGATCACCTCCTCCAATGACCCCCTCCCCTCTCAAAAATTCCTTGTCTTGCAAGTTACTTGGTGACCCTGCCAGTGCTGGTACCATGTAAAAAATATCCAGTCCACACTGTGAAGTGGTTGGCATCTGGAAGGGTAGCCCATGCCAAAACTGACCTTATCTGTGCTGATGCCACATAAAAAGCACTCATGCCACTCTGTGGAGTGGTTAGTGTTAGGAAGGGCATCCACCTGTAAAAACTATGCCAAAATAGACACAGGAGCATGGTGTAGTCTTCTACCTGGCTGGCTCCTGTCAAACCCATGCCAGCATGAAAGGCAGACGTTAAATGATGATGATGACCTCACCCATTCCCTGTCTCTCACTCTCATACACTCTCCCCCCTCCACATTCCCACTTTGCTTTCCCTCATACCTTGAGGGTCCACACAGACATCTCACTACCACTATTTTTTATCTCTTTGCTCTGCCATCCCAATCAACCCCACCATCTCTTCTAAAATGTGAGTAGACACATGGTCTCACTACAATAAGAAACCTGTTCATAAGTCTGTTTTTCCATGGTAGAATGGGTTTGACAGGGAGGATTTTTATGGCAAGAGGTTCTCTCACCAATCCTTACTTTTCAAGTAAGAAATTTTTTTTTTTGTTGCCAGGGTCATGTAAATGGCACCTGTGAAATCATAATCATGGCTGTTACCGGTGTCATGTCATGTGCTGGTGGCATATAAAAAGCACCCATTACACTCTTGAAGTGGTTGGCACTAGGAAGGACATCCAGCCATAGAAACCATGCCAAATCAGGCTGGAATCTGGTGAAGCTCTCCGGCTTACCAATTCCAGTCAAACCATTTAACCCCTGCCAGCATGGAAAGCGGACGTTAAATGATGATCATCATCATCATCAACATCATTTAAAGCACAGAGCAACTAGCTAGAATGTCAACAGAAAAAGCCAACATCATCACCAATGCACACAGGCAGTGACAAAGACAGAATATCAAGACACACACATATGTATACAATACAAGCTTCTTACAGTTTCTGTCTACCAAATTCACTCACAAGGCATTGGTCAACGTGGAGAGCTATATCATCATTGTCATTATCATTTAATGTCCATATTCCATGCTGGCACAGTTTGGACAGTTTGAAAGGATCTAATGGGTCACAGAACTGCACTGTGTTCCAATGACTTTTAAAATGGTTTCCAACATTTGGATACCCTTTTTAATACCAACCACTTTATAGTGTGTACTAAGTACTTTTTACATGCCATTAGAACTAGTGAGGTCACCCTGCAGCTTGCACAATTACAGAACCTGGAGTGCAGAGGGAGGGGCTTTATATGATGAGATGTTTAAGTGTGAAAGGGAAGGGTGAGGAGGTTCTTGTAGAGGAGCTAAGTGGTTACATTTAGGAGAGAGGGAGTAAGAATTATTAGTAGGAGCTTCAAGTCCCAGTGGCTACTCAAGTGAGAAGCGTATTGGGACAGAGGAACTAGGAGTGCAGGTGGGTGAGGGGTTGCAAGAGCATCTGAGGGATGCAAGAGATGGGGAATGGAAGGATTGGGTAAGATTAAAGGGTGGATGTAGGGAGAGACAGATGACCAAGGATGGAAGAGTTGCGGAAGGGGAAATAAAAGAGAATAGAGAAGAGTGGCAATATAGTAACAGTGATAGTAATGATGATACAGTTTACAGACAAGAGAAAGATATGTAGTTGGATAGGCTATTTTAGAGTGCGGGTAGAGGGGAGATAAGGCAAGTATAGTGCATGAAGGGAGATAATTTGGTGGTTCTGGAGAGGGATGATCACTGCAACATGTAGGAAGAACAATAATTAACACTATGTAACAATTTTTGTCCTAGGGTAGCAACTGTTATTTCCTATTTGCTTATCCCTAGAAAGTATGAAAATTTACTATTTCCTTCAAACTTTGCTTTTCTTATATATAATTCAAACCCTAAAGAATCCCTCTCAACACATGACTATGATGCTCCCCAACTACTACTGCTGCTCAAGATCAGAGATGTACATATTGTCAGCCACTATGCTCAAGTGGTTAAGATGAAGCAAATGACAAGCAAATCTATGGTACTCAGCAGATTATTTGTTATTACGTTATTTTTGCTTCAGCAACTCTGCACTATATGTAATGGAAAATAGTTCACTTTCCAAACATTGATATCCAGGTCATAAAAGCAAAGCTTGAAGGGAATAGCAGTTGTTTCCTTTGATTTCCAGATAGAAGCAAATAGGAAATAACACTTACTGACCAAAGACAAAAAAAAAATTTTAATTTTGTTACACAGTGTAATCAATGACAAGTAAAATGGATCAAGGTAGCAAGAAAACTAGGACTGCCTCAAGGGAAATGGAGAGTCAGAGTAAGAGAGATGATGGATGGGGGGAGCTGTTCAAAGGAGACGATTTGGCAGGCTGACAATTACTTGTGGTGCCACACGGTGGGACTGAAACCAAAACCATGCGATTCCAAAGAAAACTTCTCAACCACACAGCCATTCCTAGACTTATTGGTTGAAACTCTCACAGAAAAAATTTATGATAGTAATATTTAAAGGAAAATCTGAAAATAGTATTTGATTCAGAAAGCAATAAATGTTACCTTTTCTTCAGTAGAAGATCACAGTATCTGGCCAAAAGTTCAGGGGATTTCTTGGAATTTTCTTTCTTCGTAACGTAATTATCATTAATGAATTTACCACAAGCCTGGGAATTACAAGACAAGAATAGAAAATGGTTCAGAATCAATAAACAAGTGTAAAGAAGAAATTAGAAATCAATAGTGTCTGCAGACTAGCAGCCAATAATTCAATAAAAGCATCATCCACAGACCATAGAATTTCTCAACAATGCCAATCTGAACGGAAGATTTTTCCACAATTATATGAAGAATTCAATAAACAGAACAAATGTAAAACCAGCCCATAGCAACCAGAGACAAAAACAAAAAATGGGTTCTGTATGCATTTAAGTAAAAGTTCTGTGATCTGCTCTGTGTTTCGCTGTTTAGTTTGGCCGTCCTAAACTTACTTGGAAAGGACTGTGAAACCATCTGGTTGTAAAGCAAACTTCTAACTCCACAGCCATGCTTGGGCCTATGTGCGTGTGAATATGTGTAAAGGTGAATATGTTTGCAGGCATATACATATTCATTCCCTTGATTTTGCAATATCAAAAGAAATCAAAAATGGACAGAACGTTTCATAACCATTAATCATAAGGTTGAAACAGTATTCATCATCATCATCATCATAGTTTTAATGTCTACTTTAACATGCTAGAATGGGTGAAACAGAGTTGATTGAGGTAGATTTTACAACTGGGTGCACTTCTTGTCACCAACATTCACTTGTTTTCAAACAAGGCAATATTTCCCTATGACCAGACATGTCTTTCATAGAAGATTGGAAATGAACAACATCACTAGTAATTACTATCATCACATGATGTCAACACAAAGATACACACACACACACACACACACATATAGCAGGTTTCTTTCACATCCCATCTACCAAATCCACTCATATGGTTTTGGTGGGAACATGACTATAGTAGAAATGCCTGCCTAAGGTGTGTTAAAGAGGAGCTGAGCTTGAAACCACACGACTGAGAAGCAAAACAAAAAAAGGTTTTAAAACACCATCCCCTTTTAAAACTTACCTTATCTAGAGCAGCAACAAAGCCAGAGTCATTGTTGAAAGCCTCACTAACTAACTTGTTGTATTTTACATGAACATTAAGAATAGTCTGTACATAGGTCTTGGGGTCCTGAAAAATAAATGAAAATAAATATTTTAAAAAATAAATAAAATTATCTCATTATAGAGTATATCATCATATGATACATGTAATAGTGCTATAATGTAATATTCTATAATAGTGCTTAGACCTTACACACACACACACAGTTTACTTTAGTTTGCAGTAATTCAAAATACAAGCACCCTTTACAGAAGGATGATGCTACCTTGAGTAATCTTTATTAAGTATAAGGAAGTTAGAGTGAAGTGGATAATATACTATTTACTCAAGGGTAATGAGTTCAAATTGACTGCTACCATTCCATTATGTTTCTGACCAGAACTCTATTTCTACAACCTCACTTCACTTGGTTGCCAGGAATTTCTTTATAATAGTAATAGCCAACAGAAATGTTGGTTGGTTGATATCTCCAGTCATGTTTTACACTGCATAGAGAGAGGGAGTAAAGGAGAGATGCACATACAAGGCTTGGTGGTAGGCAATGACTAAAGAACACACACACACACACACACAACACACACACACACACACACACACACACACACACAGTGAGAAAAAATTATAGAAACAGAGGAGGAAGAGAGAGAGTAAATGACAGAGTAATTATGGGAGAAGTCATAGAAATGAGAAATTTGCTTAATTTACTTTAAGGTAATAAATATTTTTCCTTTGAAGGTTAATATTTATATGTGCCTGTGATGGCACATGGCTTAGTGGTTAAGATATTTGGCTCACGATTGTAAGATTGTGAGTTCCATTCTTGGCAGTGCATGGTATCCTTGAGCAAGACATTTTATTTCATATTGCTCCAGGCTCTTAATTCAAAGGGCCAGTCTTGTCACATTCTGTGTTCCGCTGAATCTCTCTCAGAATTACATTAAGGGTATGCGTCTGTGGAGTGCTCAGCCATTTGCACATTAATTTCACAAGCAGCATGTTCCCATTGATAGGATCAACTGGAACCTTCATTGTCATACCCAATAGAGTACCAGTTCATGCATCTGTGTGTGAGTTTATGTACATATATCAGCATCTGATGGCACCAGGCGATTTATCAAGTAAAAATACCATGCAGTATTCGGTTACTTCCCTTCCGACCGATGTCAATTTGCCTTGTCAATCACAAATCAATAAAGCACAAACAATTGATCAGAGACCCTTCAAGATACTGACTAAGCATGCTCCTCCCCACCCTTTGTCCAATGCCTGAAAAAAAAACAGCAGAATATATGATAAAGTCTGCTACAAAATAATAATGATAAAGCAGCCTAACACTTACATTCACAGCCATTTCTCCACATTTCTCAATTGCAGCAAGACCTTGGTTGTAGATATGATTCTTTAAAAAAATACGTAATTCTCCTAGGCCATCCTTTATTCGGGATACCAACTGATACATTCGTCTTAAATCTGAAATGAATGAGCAAAACTATTTTGAACAACAGTTAATTCAGTTTGTAGATAATATACAGGCATGCTTAAGAAGTTCACTTTGCAGCTACTTGGTTTAGTGTTCAGTCTCACTGCACAACAGCTTGACCAAACCCTCAG
Organism: Octopus sinensis; assembly: GCF_006345805.1. Taxonomy (NCBI): domain Eukaryota; kingdom Metazoa; phylum Mollusca; class Cephalopoda; order Octopoda; family Octopodidae; genus Octopus; species Octopus sinensis. Next base: position 89,958,372 of record NC_043000.1, read on the forward strand.
CTGACCAACATTTTGTGAATTAATTTGGTAAATAGAAATGGATTAGATACCCATCATGTGTATGCCTTTTTAATAGAATTTGTGATTATTTATATTCCAAACACCAAATTAATAATTACAAAGTTATTTTACTAAATTCTTCATTATTTTTCAAAATGAAGTGAAAGGAAGGTGAAGTATTACAGCAGAAATATGCCAACAAATGCATTGAACATACCATCATCAGAAGCACCCAAAGAGAGGGGAGAAAATAAACCTAAAAATCAAAAGAACCACCACCACTTATTATTTAACAATATTCTAGTTCACTCACAAAAAAATAAAAGTTACACATTTCTACCAAAACCCCTTTTGAGAAGCATTCTCTCATTTGCTGGGTTAAATAAGATTAATTAAATATTGATGAATTCAGGTAGAATTACATGTTGGGACTTACCTTCATTCTTGTCATCCTTTAACAAATTTTGGAACTCAATGTGAAAGAGGTCAATGTGATTTTCTATCAATGTTTTCTCACACATATATGATAAAGCATTTAGTGTAGTTAAATGAAGATAAAGTTGAACACGGTTATGTTCTTCTGTAAGTCTGGTCTCAGCCTGAAATGAAATATAATATTAAATGCATTAAAAAATATGAAGATAAAGAAATTACGATTATTATCTTCTCATTACTTAGATAACCAAGGAATCACTAAGAAGTAATTTATTTCTTAGTAAGCCCAAAGTATAAGATTCCCTATTTTAGTTCTATTTGAACAAAAACAAATCTGAGATGTTGGATTTTTTACTCACCCAGCCTGCAGAAAATTAACTCTTTTGATATCAATCTACTCAACACCAACAATGCTTCTATGATACAAAGTTCCTGTTTTAATATTTTAGGATTTAAACCAACCATTTTCAACCCAAATACACTACCTGTTTTATGTTAACAACAACTAGATCTTGGCCTTTCACACCTACCCTACAAAGTCTTACTAAAAATAATTATATCATTGAAATCTCAAAGTTACAAAACAATGCAGGATTAATTCAAAACAATGTGAATATACTTGACAAAGTAATCTGAATACTAAAAAGTAAGTGATTCTAAATGAAAACCTCCCATAAAAATTCCATGTTAATTTATGTTACAAACACTAGCTTAATAATGACTGAATTAATAATTAAATCCCTTGTATTTTCAAAATTTATTGAAACAAAGGCAGCATCTTTCAATAGAAGTATGGTAACAAAAGGTTTATAAACACTACTTTTATCTAAAAAAAACTTTTATTGATTAGGTTTTGCCAATACAGACAACAAAAAGTTCATTTGGATTGCGGATCTTACCTTCTTCATATATTCAGTTATAGGATTCTGCTCCAAGAACGTTTTACTTTCTCTTGTATAAAATTCTTTAGTGTCTTCTATGAAAGGTGTTTCAAAGTTTTCTTTATATACATCTAGAGCTGGTCCCTTAATTGAGGAATCTTCTTCACTTAGACCAAGAGCAACTAAACAAGAAAACATCATTTGTGAAAATAAGGTGTCAACATTCAGATATCAACCAAAAGGATAATCATAGCCACTCGAGCTACCAGAGAAAGAATTAATTTATCCAACCATGTCATCTCTATCATCCTTCTCCTCTCTACTGTATCATTGCTACTCTGCTGCTCTCCACACCCCTTATTTTCTGCGCTGTCAGTCATCTCCTATTCTCCCAATTCATGTATCATTGACTCTCACCTACCCTTTATCCAAACTTCAAATCTATCCAATCCTTACAGTTTTTGCCTACCTTCCCTCACCCATCTCATCTCCTACACTCCCATACACTCTTGCAACTTCCACCCACCTACACTTCTGTAATCTCTTCTAAGTTCCCATTTTTATTTACATTGCACCTTGAGGGTCAACCCAGACACATCGTTGTTTTTATCTCTTTCCACCGTCACCCAATCACTCCTACCCTCTCTACTACAATGTGAGTAACCATGTACTTTCACTACAGTAAGAAACCTGTACTGCTCTGGTTCTATCTCTTCCAGCATAAAGCCTCTCCACCATACAGAACTTAATCTTGCAAACTGCATGGCACCACACTAGAGCTGTAAAATGGTTAGCATTAGGAAGAACATGATGCAGTCCTTGAGCCTATCATATTTTTTCAAACTAGATAAGCCATGCTAGCATGGAACATGGACATTAAGTAACTATGATGATAACATTTGCAAATTTATGTGAGTAATAAAACATATACAGTTGGAGGGAAATTTCAACTGTAAACCTTTTCAATACAAAAGGGTTCATAATTCCAGTGATACAAACAGCTAGCATATTCTTATAAAAACAATCTCAAAAAGGGATTAAAACATTAATTCTCAAACTTTTCCTGTCACGGCCTAAACTAAAACATGAAAATTCCAAAACTTCTTTGCCAATATTTTTCATTGTGATATACAGGAAAGAAACAAAGAACAATTTAACATTTTATACGTGTTGGATTGTCATTTTTTGGTTTTTTGCATTTATTTTTGTTACTGGTTTGTTCTCTTTCTGGCTTTTCTATTAACTCTACTACAATGGCCTCACTGCTCCTTGGAGTTGGTTGCCCATGTGTCACCCGTTCTCATATTCCTGATTCATTCGTCTTTCCTTCTTTCATCACCCATGTTGTGTCCAACTTCCTAAGCCCTTTACTAACCGCCTATATCTTTTCTCCTCTAAAACATCAGCCCTCTAGAATCTCCACCCTGTTCATTACATTCCTGTAGGTGTCAACTTGCAACACTAAGTGGAACATTAATAGCCTCAATCTCACAGGTCTTGGAAGACCTGCAAAGACCAAAAGGAACAGTCCCTCCCTTCAAACCCACAAATGAAAAGAAGAAAATTTTACCCACTACAACATAGTGACACTTTTAAATCCAAATAGTAAAAGTAGAATATGTAATTAAAACAAGCACAAAAAAAAAATCTTACCATAACAATTAATAACTCCACTAATCAAACCAGTATTGATTGTCTCCCCTTGCCGTTCTTGTTTTATTAGTTTAAGAACAGCGTCAGTTACCTGCTTATTCAGAGGGCGAAATAAATTGTCCCGCCAAGTGATCAAAGCTAACTGCAAAATTGAAAGAGAAAAACAGATATCAAAAACATCTATATCAACCTGACATGTACCATGAGTAAAAACTCAGGGTAGGCAGTAGGCAAGGAACATCGTGAACAAAACAGCTTAACCGTAACAATAGACAATAACAAATAAAAATAATAATTACACATACACATAATAGTAATAATTCTTTCTACAACAAGTACAAAGCCTGGAGTTTGGGGAGAGGAGGTAAGTCGATTACATCGACCCTGGTGCTTGACTGGTATTTATTTTATTGACACCAAAAGGATGGGAAGCAAAGTCAAGCACAGCAGCATTCAGGACATAAAACCAGAAGAAATGCCACTTAGCATTTTGTCTGGTTTTGCCAGCTTGCTGCTTTTAATAATACCAATAATAATTGCACACACTTTATATATATATATATCCCACGACCACAAGTCTGCTGCCCTAACCACTGGTCCATTGCACCTATATATATATATATATATATATATATATATATATATATATATATATATATATATATATATGGAGGTGCAATAGACCAGTGGTTAGGGCAGCAGACTTGGGGTCGTGGGACTCGTGGTCAAGAAAGAGTACAGCAGGGTTCGCCACCACTCTCTGCTGGAGCCTTGAGGAGCTTTAGGTGTTCTCTCTCAATAAACTCAATAAACACTCACAATGCTCGGTCTGGGAATCGAAACCGTGATCCCACGACCACGAGTCTGCTACTCTAACCACTTGTCCATTGCACCTCCACATGTGTGTGTGTGTGGAGGTGCAATGGACCAGTGGTTAGGTCGTGGTATCAAGGTTTCGATTGCCAGACCAAGCATTGTGTCTATTGAGTGAAAACACCTAAAGATCCACAAGCCTCCAGCAGGGAGTGGTCGCAAACCCTGCTGTACTCTTTCACAACTTTCTCTCACTCTCTATTCCTGTTTCTGTTGTACCTGTATTTCAAAGTGCCAGCCTGGTCACACACTGTGTCATGCTGTGCTCAGTGAGCAGGCTGTTCCGTTGATCGGATCAAATGAAACTCTTGTCATCATAACCGACAGAGTGCCACAATATATATATATATATATATATATATATATATATATCAATATTTAACAGAAGCAACAGAGTTGTGGATTTATATAGCTGGTGAGAAATCACTTTTCATCACCAGATATATAAATCAACAACTCTGCTGCTTCTGCTAAATATTAATAAAAACACACCTACACTTATATTTTGAGTTCCAGTTTTCCTGTTTGCATCACAATATATACATATATATATATATATATATACACACACACAGGATTTACTGAGACATGAACACTAAAATCTTATAGAGTAAGAACAAGTTAGAAAGCATTTGCTTTAATTGTGTGCTCAAAGCACAGCTGGACAAGACCCTGTTTGCCAATAGCACTGTCCTACCTGCACTCACACACTTGTGAGACTACTTTGAAGAAGGAAGAACAATGACTGGATATAATATAAAGAGTAGTGGAAGGATCCATGCTAGGAATACTTTGTTGGTACACATCTGAAACAAGATAATTTGAGTGGAGTGAAGTGAAAGAGGAGATCATGAAATACTGAAAGCACAAGTTCTGCTGAGAACATATTGCAAGGTTCATAAAGAGGTGGACTTATGGGGTTGTTATATGGCCTTGTGCTACATTTTCAGACCACATGTATTTTATTTACATGCGGTTTATTTTGAGGCCCACTGTTGAACTCTGTAACTCTTGTTGGTATGTTTTGCAGCTGATCTGAGGTTCCTGCAATGAGCAAGACATCATCTGAAAATTGGAGGTGCACAAGTAGTTCACCATTGATATTAATGCCACCTTCCCTATCAATGTCGCTAATGACCATTTCAAGACTTGCAGTTAAGACCTTTGGAAAGATAACATCTCCTTGTTTGATGCCATTCCAGACCAGAACTCTTACAGGTAGTGACAGTGGAGTTATATTATGGACACATGTTGATTTTGCCCCACTGAGAACTTTGATGTATTGTACCTCAACTCATTGTACTTCCTGAGACTTCAGTACAGCTTTCACCTCATAACTATCAAAAGTCTTATCATAATCTACAAAGGGTTCCTTTCTGAGTACAAAAGAAAATACAAAGTACAATGAAAAATAGATTAAATCCGTTTTCAACTTACTGAGTAAATTTCATAGATGCCTTTTGTTCCCTCATCACACTCTCGTCGTACCCAATGTCTATTTAGATATGCACACACACCATTGAGAACTTTACTAGAAAATTGATAATCTTCCCACTGTTTGGTATAAAATCGTAAAACATTTTCTTCAAGAAGAGATGTACTATCCTGGGAAAGAGAAAAAGATTTGCATTATTAACATAATTTGTTTTGATTTTTAAAACGAACTTAATTTCAGATAACAGGCAAATATTTTCTTTATCTTAACCATTTATTGAATAAATACTTTAATCCTTTTAATGCCAACCCATTTGAGACCACACCTGGTTCTAAGATAGAAACGTCCTGTTTTAAAGTGATCTAAATGAAAACCTGTCAAAATTTCATGTTAATTTATATTCCAAACACCAACATAATAATGATAAAATTATTTTATTAAATCCTTTGTAATTTTCAAAATTAATCAAAACAAGGCTAGTGTGTTTCAATAGAAATATGGTAACAAAAGGTTTAAATATTCAGACAAAAATTTACTTTAAATAAATTTGCAAGAAAGACAAAGTGAGAAATGATTACCTTCAGTAATTTTACCAAGTAACTTTTTAAGTACTCTTTCAGTCTTTTATAAAGTTCAAGGCCAACAAACTGGGCACCACAAGTGGGCTGTTTGCCCTTTTTACCAGCAGGTACCCGAGGTTGTTGACCTTGGGCTGTATTTGTTGGTTGTACACTAGTACAATAGTTGTAAACATAGCTGAACAAAAATTTAAGGAAATAAATATATTTCATTGAAATTTAATGTTATCAAAACAAATTTGATAAAGAGTCATGTAAATTCAAAGTACAAGCATCATCCTCATCATTTTCAAGCTCAATATTCCACGTTTGCATGGTCAGACAGAATTTCTGAGGCAAATTTTTTATAGCTAGATACCTTTCATGATGGTGATACTCCTTTACAATCATTACATACATATATGTTTGTGATATACATACATATATACATACATATATACAAATACACACACACACATATATATATGTCCAGAACACACACACACATATATATATGCTGTAGAGGAGCCAACAAGCTCCTCACATGATAGAAGAAAAGGTGAGAATCACTAAATTGGAGCTGGATGGAAATAAAAATAGTAGTGACAAGGTGTTAAAGTGACCTCTCAAGATACCCCGGTAAGGAGAAATGAGAGAGAGCAGAACAAGAGCAGTAGGTGGATAGAGATTGCAAGAATATAAGGGAGAGTGAAAGAGGGTTAGAGATAGGGAATGAGTAAGGAAGTGAATATCAGAACAAGTGTTGAAGGTTGATATGTAGGGAAGGCGGGAAAGAGAGCCGATTAGGTGGCAACCATAGAAATTGGGCAGGGTTGGGGGTTTGCTAGTAATACAAGAGTTAGGAGAAACAGGAGAGAGATGATAGACTGCACAGAAAAGAGGGTAGGATGGAGATGAAAAGAAACAGAATAGCAATAGTCAAGTAGACAGGGAAAGGAGAGAATATGGGGAAGGAAGAAGGGTGGGGAGAAAGAGATAAATGACATGTAGTTGGGCAAGTTGTAAGAATATGGAGCAAACCTAGTGAAATGGAAATGGGAGAAATGTATGGTGGAGGAGGAGAGAAAAACAAATGGTTCAAGATGATCAATGTAAAATGTGGATGGAGAGGACAGATAACAAATGAAATGGTTCCAGGAAGTAAGAAGTGGTACTAGAAAAAAGATAGTGAAGTATGCAGCTCTGTTCATAATTACAGCAGCAGAATAATGCATTATGGAAATGAAGTTTGGTGGGAACATCTTGACGAGAAAATTGGGCAGGATCTGGCAGAGGAAGGGAGTTTTGTGTGTGTGTGTGTGTGTGTATCTTTTGCCTTCTTTTTTTTGCATCATTGCAGCCATGCTGGGGCACCGTTTTGAAGAATTTTTAGTTGAACAAATTAACCCCAATATTTAATTATTTTTTATAGCCTGCTACTTATTCCAATGGTCTCTTTTGACGTAAACACACCAACACTGGTAGTCAATTGGTGATGGGGAGCAAACACTGACAGAAGGAGGCAAACACACACATACACACATATATGACTGAACCCATGTTTGGGAAGTAAGCTTCTTACCACACAGCCACACCTGTGCCTGTGTATGTGAACAGACACACACACACACACTGTGCTTTCAGAATCAGTTTTGTTGGGCTGGGTGGGTCTTCTCAAGAACTACATATCACCAGTCATCTCAATTGTTTGTCATCTCCTTTGCACTTAAAACAATGGAATCAGTCAATGGCACAGACATGTAGTAGATCAAGATTCTGATGACAACCTCTTGTGGAAATAATAACTTCAGTATAAACATAATATACAATACAAGATTGTTCTGTCATTACATCCCTCTTCAACATGCAGATAATTATCTAACCATTTAAAGTAAACAATCAATCAAGTTTCTATTGTTTCCTTGTTTTCCAACTGTTGAACAACTGAAAAAACGGAGTTATAACCAACTTTAAAATCACCAAAAGAAGGCGGGGCATCCAAAAGTCTTATTAATCTGTGAAATAATTACTGAAATTTATGGTTTTTATATTGTCAATAAAATTATGAAATTAACCAGTTGTTAAAGCCTTAAATTGATTATCACAGCAGGCATTGCTGTATTGCTGTGTGATTAAGAAGTCTGCTTCCCAGTGATATGGTTTCAGAGTCCTGGGCTGAATGTGACTGGATTTGACAGACAGAAACTAAAAATAGCCCATCATACAAGAAAGAGAAAGAGAGGGAGAGAGTATGTGTGTGCTTGTATGTATGTGAATGTGTGCATCTCTTTGTTTTGGCATCAGAGGATGGTTATAAACAAGCGTTGCTGTCATCCATACCAAAACACTTGTTTCCAGTCTTCCCTGCAAACATGTCCAGTCATGAGGAAATATTACTTCGCTTGGAGCCAGGTGAGGGTTAGTGACAGGAAGAGCATCCAGCCAAAACAAATCTGCCTTAATGAATTCTTTCGTGACCTATGCAAGCATGGGATCGTGGATGTTATGATAATGATGACATCCAATGTGTAATATTGGTTTCAAATTTTGGCACAAGGCCAACAATTTTTCAGGAACAAATAAAATAATAAAAGAATTGAATGGAAACAAATGTTGGTTTCTATTTGATGAGGACTTTTTCATATTTTTTTTATATTCCAGTCATTGGACTGTTGCCGTGCTGGAGCACCACTTTATCTTTTGTCAAACCACTAAGTTATGTGGGAGTAAACAAACCAACACCAGTTGTCAAGAAATGGGGAGAGACCAACACAAAGAGGCACACACACACATACATACATACAGCGGCGAGCTGGGAGAATCGTTAGCACGTCGGGCGAAATGCCGAGCGGTATTTCGTCTGCCATTACGTTCTGAGTTCAATTTCCGCCGAGGTCGACTTTGCCTTTCATCCTTTCGGGGTCGATAAATTAAGTACCAGTTACGCACTGGGGTCGATGTAATCGACTTAATACCTATGTCTGTCCTTGTTTGTCCCCTCTGTGTTTAGCCCCTTGTGGGTAATAAAGAAATAGGTATCCTCACAGTTTACACCTACCAAATTCATACACAAGACATTGGTTGGCCCAGGACTATAATAGAAGAGATTTGCCTGAAATGCTGCACAGTAGGACTGAACCCGAAGCCAGGCAATTGCAAATGAAGCTTCTTAACCATACACACACTTATACCTGTAGCTTAATAAATTAATATGATGCACAACAAAATTTTTATTTTTTTCCTTCTTTGGTCAATAAGTGTTATTTCATATTTGCTTCTATCTAGAAACTGCTTTTGTGACCTGGACATCAATGTTTCCAAACTGACATACTTTTCATTACATTTAAGACAGATTCAGTATCGAGCTGCTGGAACAGAAAAATTGTTATAGTAAATATTCTGCTAAATACCACAGATTTGCTTGCCAGTTGCTTTACCTTAACCACATGAGCATACCCCTTAGCGGCTGACAATATGTGTATCTCTAATCAAGAGTAGGAGTGAGCAATGGGAAAGCATCATAGCTATGTGTTGAGAGGGATTCTTTGGGGTTCAAATAAATGTAACAAAAGCAAAGTTTGAAGGAAACATTAGCCATTTTTCATTACTTTCTTGAGGTAACAACAGTTGCTACCCAGGGACAAAAACCATGTTACACAGTGTAATTGATTCAAACCATTAGAATTCTGGATGTATGAGATGGGAGCAATCACAAAATATTTTTGTTTCATTCTGCTTGTTTTGTTTTGTTTTTTTGTTATTTCTGTAAGCATTAAAGGATACGTATACAGCTGCATGTATCTGCCCTTAGCCATGCTCTCCTGTCTGTAAATCTGGTCAATACCTTTCTTGAGGTCATCCCAGATTTGATCGAGGTCAATCTGCCGTGGTCCATGAGGGTTATTGTTCTTTGTTGGACTCGCCATATCAAGGGATTTACAAAGCTGTTTCAGTTTAATTTTTTTAAAGTCAATAAGAAAGACAATGAGATGGGAAGTTCAATATCGAGAAACGACATTCGTTAGGAAATAATGAAAAAAAAAAAAAGAAAATTGGGGGGAAGTGGTTGGGCATTCAGCCCTAATCACAGAAAGAAAGGTGTGTCTTTGGAAGATGAAGAGAAGGCCTTGAAGGTAAATAATGGTAAAAAGTCCTGCTGAGACAGACAGAAGAGGATTCACACTGCACCATTGGCAACCCTGAAAAGAAAAGAAAAAAGAAATTAATGCTTTATAAAATACAGAAAACTTTAATGAGAACATTTATAATTCTTCAGTATAATTCTATTATTGAATATGAAGTACCTAGTTTTAGTTCTTTGCAAAGCTTGTATAGGTTTTATATAAAACCTAACAGAAATACATACTGTTTTATATGAATTATTCCTTGTTAAATAATTCCCTTATGAAACAGTGAGGCTCTGAACAGAGAAAGCTACAAGTAATAGCGCATAAATATTGGGTTATCCCTTTAGCATTTAAACTGGCTATATCCAACCAAAATATTCTACCTGTTGCATTTATCCTACAAGATTATTCTAAAAATAAACTATCACGTAATTGAAATCTCAAAACTACAAGGTAAAACATGACTAATTAAAATCAATGTGAATAAATAAGCCTTATATTTGATAGAGAATGCTGAAGGGTTAAGAAACCCTGTGAATAGAAAAAGTCAAAGGGCAGCCTTTGACTTTTTCTCCCCAAAGGATTCTTTGCATTATCTGCTTCAAGTTTTACTATTCCAAAAGGGAATAATTTCACATTCTCTTGAAGTTTCTAATTTCTTATTCCTTGTTAGTTTTAAAGAGTTTTCATATATTTTTATCTGCATTTTGTAGGAATATGAAGGCCATAATTGGTATTGAAACATCTAGCAAGCACAACTTCCATTCCTGATTGAGTCATCTTGAACAAGCAAAGAGTCACATGTAATCAATAACCAAGACTGATTAGTTCAATAAAAATAAGGTCTTTGGTGGTGACCCAACAATCTATTATTATAAACTGCATATCAACTGCTTATTGTTTTATGAAAAAGATTTTACACATGGATGCCCTGCTTACTGCTTAAAACTGCACATCAAATGTTACGTACGTTAACAACCAGATAGGTTGCAAGAAGTAGAGCAATAGATATTCTAAGTATTTATCTTTTATCCATTACTTGTTTCAGTCATTTGACTGTGGCCATGCTGGGACACCACTATGAGAGGTTTTCATGGAACAAATTGATCCCACGACTTATTCTTTTAAAGCCTAGTATTTATTCTGTCGGTCTCTTATTGCCAAGCCGCTAAGTTCTGGGAACATAAACACACCAACACTGGTTTGTCAGGCAGCGGTGGAGAACAAACACACACGCACACACATACAACGGGCTTCTTTCAATTTCTGTCTACTAAATCCACTCACAAGGTTTTGGCCAGCTCAAGAGTACAGAAGACACTTGCCTAAGGTGCCACGCAATGGGACTGAGCTCAGAACCATGTGGTTGGGAAGCAAACTTCTAAATGCGCAGCCACACCTGCAACTATAATATTACATACAACCTCACAACATTAATTTCATTTGAAAACTGAATAAGAATAAAACTGTAAACTAATTAGAAGTTAACTTAGTAAAACAAATACTAAATAATGTTTGAGTCAATTACATTGAATTTAACATTGTCAATGCCATTGTCTCTATAGAAGCCATTCAACCAGCATCACAAGTTTGTCACATTTAAATAAATGTATGATGAAATAGAATCCAGAAAATAGAACAGAAAAATATAATGAATGATACCATGTGGAAATATTAGCTTACAAAATAAATAAGAATAGTTTACCTCAGTGATAGCGAATGGCAGAGAAAGGGATAATGCACAAAAGGCAATGTAACTTCACAAAAAACAGCTCAAAATTCAAACATTTCCAAACTGTTTGAGAACATCCAACACACTCTATAATTAATGCGATAAATGACCTAGATTTTTAAGGAAAGGTTGTTGTTTTCTTCTAGTAAGACTGACAAAAACATTCTGATTGCTAGGCTAATTATAATGAGAATGTTTCGTCAAGGAATTACAAGCTTTGTGAGAAAAGCAAAGTGAAATTTCAGAATAAAAAAGAATAGCCCGACTTTGAAACACTTCAAAGGACACTTAAAAATAGTTAAATTGGGAATATGAATTATATTCACGCACAAACATCTCAGCTCCAACAACGAAAATACATTTGGCAAGAGTTCAACAATGAAAGTCAGATTTTCTCTCAGTCTTTCTAAAATTTGTAAAAGGAAGAAAAAAGTACTCTGAAAATGCAGTGGCTGTCACAAGTTTATGTTTTCCTTTACTTGTTTCAGTCATTGGACTGCAGCCATGCTTGGGGCACCATCTCGAAGGGTTTAGTCAAAGTTCTGATTTTTTTAAGGTATTTATCCACTAAATCTCTTTTGCCAAGGAATGTAAACAAACTAACACCAGTTGTCATATGACAGTGAAGGGGAACAACATAAACACAGACATTAATACAAATACATCTGCAAATACCCATATATACACACGACAGGCTTCCACACAGTTTCCATCCATTGAATCCACTCACAAGACATTGGTTGGTCTGAAGTTTTAGCAGAAGACACTTGCCCAAACAATGGGATTGAACCCCAAACCACATGTTACATAGCAACCTTAACCACATAGCTATTATATTCTTTTTCAAAAGGTCTCTTTTTTTTTTTTTTTAGTTTAAGAGTTTTAACTAGAAAATGCTAATTAAAAAAAAAACACTGTATATTCAATGTCATTTTTTCTTTTACCAGTGTTCTTAATTATGTATTTATTTAGGTAATCAAACATTAAATAAAGCAAAGAAAGTAAAAGAAAAAAATTAGATTAAATTGCAACTTTACTCAACTTTTCAGCTACCTATCTACCTCACTAGCCAGCCAGCTGGTCACAGGAAGAACAGAATCAACTTAAAACAGTCAACAAGATTATTACTCTTCAAGACAGACAAGATACTACAAGGAATATTTAACAGGAAACTATGCCAGCTAGGAAATATACCAATGTAATAAAAACAGAATATAATAACAGATGTTGATAAGAATATATTAAAAAAACAGATAAAAAAATACACTACATTAATATCTTAACATGCTTCGTTTGGAACCTTGCTTCAGTCAAACCAAAGGAGCTATCTCATTTATATTCAGTACAAGTACTATAACTAACTTGGCTAATTAGCTTTGATAATTATAAGAATCAGATTTATTTTGGTAAACTAGATTCTTTTATTCTGTTCTTTTACTTGTTCCAGTCATCTGACTGCGGCCATACTGGAGTATTGCCTTGAAGTGTTTCTGTCAAACAATTCGACTCCAGGACTTATTTTTAAGCTTGGTACTTACTCTATCAGTCTCTTTATCAACCTGCTAAGTTATGGAGACACAAACACACCAATACCGGTTGTGAGGTGGCATTGGGGGAGGGGACAAACACAGACACACATTCAGGTTTCTTTCAGCTGCCGTCAATCAAATCCACACTAGCCCAAGGTGCCACGCAGTGGGATTGAACCCAGAACCATGTGGTTGAGAAGCAAGCTTCTTACTACACAGCCAGGCCTGAACCTGCATGTGTTTTATTTCTAAATCTGTTTATACAAGTTACATTTACAACAGTATGTCTAGGACACCTTGAAGGTAGAGTCACCCAATTTCTGAATTTGATATTAATGAAATTTTCTTAACCTTACTATTTTTAAAAAAGCAACCACACAGAAAATATACCATTGACAGGTGTGTGCACACTTACTTTTATTTTCTTTCTCTACTATCCTGCACCAAAGCCCTATCAGTAATGATATAAGTATTATGCAAGCCAGGTTCATAACTAACTTAGTTTACCTCCAGATGTAGTCATTTCATTTCATGCTGTTTAGACTAAGGTCAACTCAGAGAGCAAACCTATGATCAAAGACCCTCTAACCATAACAAATCAGTCTTTTTATACATATAATATCAGTCTTCATATATATATATATATATATATATATATATATATATATATATATATATATCAGTCTTTTTATATATGTATATATAATATTGATTTCAAATTTAGGCACAAAGCCAGCAGTTTTAGAGAAGGGGCTAAGTCAATTAGATCAACCCCAGTGTTCAACTGATATTTATTTTATTGACCCTGAAAGGATGAAAGTCGAAGTCGACTTTGGCAGCATTAAAAATCACAACATAAAGATGGACAAAATTCCACTAAGCATTTAGCCTGGAGTACGAATGATTCTGCCAGCTTACTGCCTTATACATACAACTAATATTAATCAATATATTCAGCTATTTTTTCAAGATGCAGTATGACTAGATGGTTACAAAGGTCACTTTTCATTTGTAAGGGCCAAGATTTGATCTCAATGCATAGCATCTAAAACAAATGTCTTTTAGTCTAACCTCAAGTCAACTAATACCTTGTGAATGAAACATGGTAGACGGAAACTGTGTGGAAGCTGGTTTGATGGATTGTACCTCTAATTTAAAAAGGTCCAAACTTGACACACATTGCATCAAGCTGATTTTGCTTTTAAAAGTACACAATTTTGTGGAATACTCAGTCACTTATTCAACTTGAATAACTGAAAACTTCCCACCCAACCCATGTGAGCACAGACACAAGACAAATGAATATATATATAAAACTAAACCCTTATCACATGTACTGGATAAGCTGTGGTGACCAGAGATTGCTATATAGGATGTGCTGAAAACACTGAGGAGGAGAAGGCCCTATGGTGTGAAGACACATGGGAGAAGGCTCTGCAGTGTGATGAATGGCACTGATCACTCAAACAAATAATTCTGACCATTGAGGAAAAATATCAAAGGGAATATGAAAGAGCACATGAGAGGCATCACTTTTCTGTTGCATCAAGTAACTTCACTTGCAACAGAAGTCATCGCTGCTACAGATTAAAAGCAGGCCTTGTAACTCCTATGCAAGCTTGAACAACCTACAAAGGACAGCAAACAACAAATAATTCAAGAAAAATTGGTCTTATAAACCAAGAAAGAAAAACAAACATCACAAGAAACAAATGTTATCTCTATTGTAATATCCAATGAAATTGGTATTTGGGAGATTCCTAACAATCTCTTACACTTGAACTGTTTCAAAAACAACAATATTCTGCTTTCCTGTCTATATCTTTATATCCTGTGTTTTCCACTCAGCTCAAATGCACATCATCACACCCTTATCAATCATCATCTTATTGTTGAAATAAGACAAAGAGCACTTGTTAAAAAATAAAAAGACACTAATAGGATATTAAAAAGAAAAGAGAAAAAAAATAATTAAAAATGAGATCTAAATAGTCTAAACTTATATCAAGAAAGCCATTTCCTTTTGTTAGAACAGGACAGGAGACATCATTTTGTTGTTAAGATCTATGATGTAAAACATGTCCTTCACATTAGACAGTGCATACTGTAGCAGTGAAGACAATGTAAGGTAGCAGCTATGTAAGGTAACACAGTACACACAGCAGAAATGAAAGTTAGTGTACACAACAGCAATGATGTGTAAAACAGTGTACACAATATCAATGAAAGGTAAGAATGTACAAAACAGCAGTGAAAACTAAAACCGTATAGAGGCAATAAAAACTAAGAAATTGTATACAGAGCAAAGGACTAAACATATAACAATATATTGTAAGACAGTGTGTACAACAGCTATAAAGAGTACACAGTAATTATATGTAATGTAAAGAGTAAGACAGTGTATATAAAAGCAATAACAAGAGAGTATATAGAGACGAAAAGGAGTAACAAAGTATCTTCAGCAGTAGTAGGTCAGTGTACAAGCAATCTTGCTAACAACTAAATGTTAATTAAATTGATACATTTATTATGCAATCCAAGATAACAATAAAGAAAAATAAGACAGGGCAGTGGAGTCAGAATTAGGAAATAATTAGTTGCAATGCCTTGTTTATCAACTTTCACTAAATGCAAAATTTTCTAATTTTAGATACTAATTTGACTTCCATGGAAAACTAACTGGTGGAAGTAATTCTGTTTCTAAGATCATTATCATCAGAATCAATTAATGTTCACTTTTCCGTGCTTGCATGTATCTGATGAAATTTCCATGGCCTGTTTGCCCTTTCTGTCACCAACTAAGGTAATATTTACTCTTGACCAGACATTGTTTCACAGAAAACTAAAAACAAACACTGCTTGTACAAGTTTCACTTGTTAACAACTATCATGTGATATCGAGACAAGGGTACACACACACGGAGAATTTTTCATTTTCCATCTTTCAAAATGCACAGACAACGCCTTAGGTCAGCCCAGCAAACTTCTCAACCACATAGCCATGCTTCAGAAAATTTGGGATTTGAATTTCTGATTGAATGCCTATTCTATAGATAGAATGGAATGTTTTTTAATATAATTTATGAAGATAAACTTGTCGTTTCTTTACAATTCTTATCTCATTTAAAGTAATCATTTAGGCTACTTTCACTTCAGTTTTATATCCCAACAGTACTTTAATCTCAAAAAGGAAGTGTTATATATCCAACCAAGATTATTTCTTTTAAAATGGTCATTAGTTAAGTTGCTTTAAGGTCAGTGATTCTCAACCAGGGTCCATATGATCCCTGGGGATCCAAGTAAGATTTTTGAGGGTTCACATAAACAAAATAGTAAACTGGAGATACTTTGGATGTATTTATTGTAAGAAACAGGTAGGTTTCTTTCATCATCATCATTATCATCAACATTTATTACTTTCAATGCTGGCATGGGTTGGACAGTTTGTCAGGAGCTGACAAAGCAGAAGACTGCACCAGGTTTCAGTGTCTGTACTGGCATGGTTTTTATGGGTAAATGTCCTTCCTAACACCAGCCACTCTGCTGAGTGGACTGAGTGCTCTTTACATAGCACCAGCACAGGTGTCATCAGTTTTGGCATGGTTTTTACAGTTGGATGCTCTTCAAAATGCCAACCACTTTACAGTGTGGACTGGATGCTTCTTATGTGGCACCAGCACTGGCAGGGTCACCAAGTAACTTGCAAGATAAAGATTCTTTGAGAGAGGACGGGGCATCAGAGAAGGTGATCTTGTGCCAGATTATGAAAGATTAGAATGTGACAGAGAGACAGAAGCAGGTACCTTACTGTAGAGGAGATACATGGTTACCCAGTCAGAGAGAGAGAGTGATTAAAATTGAGTTCAGAAACAGGTGTGTTGCTGTAGAGGAGATACATAGTTAACCAGTCAGCGGGAGACAGCAAGAGTGCAAGAGAGGACAGAAGAGAGATGGTGGCAAAGTGCCAGGGCAGAGTCACAAGGAACAGGATCAGAATATAAATGGAATGGTAGAGTTGAGCAAGGGAGAAATAGGTGGTGGCAAAGTGCCAGGGAATACTTTCAAAGTATGGGGTCAGAATATAAATGGTAGGGTACTGTCAAAGGTTGTTTTATATGGTTTAACCTACACAAGTTAATGAGTGAAAAACAAAATAAGAATTTTGAAAGAGGTATCTATAAAACAATTTTTTAAACATCAAATTACTATGGGGGGGAGGGTCCACCAGAATAGAATAGTAATCAAAGGGGTCCACAGGTAAAAAATGATTGAAAGCCACTGCTTTAGGTGGTCAACTTTTTAGTTTTAACTTTTATACACTCCTCATTTTCATTTATAATATTGTTATAGTTTATTTTTAATATCCCTTTTGAAACAAAAAAACAAAAGCCTCTTTATTTTCATTTTTGAAAATTTTGTGATATGCTTAATTGCTAGTAACTGCTTTAATCTTTTACTCACTTCAGTCAAAAGACTGTAACCATGCTGGATCACCAACTTGAACAGTTTTACTTGAACAAATCAACTCAAGTACTTATATCTAAGCTTGGTACTTATTCTATCAGTTCTTTAGCAAAACTGCTAAGTTACAGAGACATAAACAAACACCAGTTGTCAAATGATGGCAGCGGACAAACATAGACACATATATACACAGTTATGCATATATATATACACACACACACACATATATATATACACATATACAACAAACTTCTTTCAGTTTCCATCTACTAAATCTACTCACAAGGCTTTGGTCAGCCCAGACTATGATAGAAGACACTTTCCCAAGGTAGGACTGAACCTGAAATCATGTGGTTGGGAACCAAACTATTTGAATGATATCTTTAAAGAAAAAATAAAAGCCACAATAACAATGCTATCTATTATAAACTTCAAATCCAAACTGGAACAGGTGTTAAAAAGTAGCCTGATGACTCATAGCGACCATGTATTTTGTGTGGTTACAATTAACATCAGAAACACGTAAGTTTAATTACAAATAGAGGAATTACCATCAGTGGTACTACAGAGAAGTTTTGTGAACCAACTCCAAACAGCTAAAAATAACTGCCATTAATAATAGGAGTAAACAGTTTGAAATTAAACAAAGTGAATATAAAAACTTGCAATACAAAATTCTGACCCACCAACATTTTGCACTAATATAGTCTTTCTTCAGTAATACAGTTACGCGTGACAAAATCAAACTATTAAAAATTAATTAAAAATGAACAGCTTATTACATTTCTATATTTCTTAAATCAGTTGCATTAATCATGTTTAACTTTAGATTAGCCCTTATCAAAAAAACACCAATGATGAAAGGCATTTCTTTAGTCACAGATCCAAAAGATGTCTATTCCAACTCAGACACACACACACAGTGTATTTTGGACTTCAATATTCAATATAGCTTTCCTTTTTTAAGACAGTAAGGATGTTTAGCAGCTATTTATAGCAGGTCAAACAACCAAGTAGGGAAACTATTAAACTCATCTGCTATGCTTAAAAAAAAATATTTTTTATCAACCTTCATTAGCTTTTAATATAAATAAAAATTTAAACACCTAATACTGAGCATAACAATCATACTCAGTACTAGAGGAATCTAGGTGAGACTTGAGAGACAGAGAGACAGACAAAGCGACCAACAGTTAAAATAAAACATTTGTTTCTATCCCAGATCAATTTCAATTCACCATTCTGATAGTGGAGATTATGCCATATAAACTTTTTTTTTGCAACACAGCTGGATTTTTAAATAAATATTCATAACAACTATGTGACTTATAACAAATTCCAATAGTTCGTTTGTGGTATGTTTTTAAACTATAAATACATTCATTAATCACAATAATTTATCTACAAAAGCCCTGACACAGGCTTATGGGTCACGTTACGCTAACAATATTGAATGTACTGAATCTAGAGTAAAACAGTCAAGTAGATAAGGTACGCTGGATTATCAGTGCACAAGAGTTCTAAAATCAAATTCTTTCACAAGTGCTCCACAGCATATAGGAACAAGGACAATTAATTTCAGCTGATATCGATTTCAAAGACATTAGGCATTTATTTTTTAAATTTCCACAAGAAGCTTTGCTTCCCAAACACATGGTTTTAGGTTCAGACCCAATGCATGGCACCTTGGGGAAGTGTCTTCTACTGTAGCCTCAGGCCAACCAAAGCCATGTGAGTAGATTAGGTAGGCAGAAACTGAAGGAAGCCTATCGTATGTGTGTGTGTGTGTGTGTATATATGTACCTATGTATGTCTGTGTGTATGTATGTATATATATATATACACATACATACAGGGTGCAGTGAATAAACTCATCTAAATTATGCAAAAATGAAAAAAAAAAACATTGAGATCTCATTTTAACAGGCATATTTACCAAAATTACATAAAAATATCTTGAAATACTAAAGAGTAAATTTATTCAATAAAATTGTCATTGGCTTCAACCATGGCCTCCAGACGACTTCGGATTCTCCTGCAACTCTTTTGAACAGTCTCCTTGTTTAAGTTACAAAGAGTGTTGTCAGTCTCACGCTCAACTGTGTCCAACATAACAAATCAAAGGGGTTGTTGCAGTCTGCGGAGTTACGTAGTCAGATGTGAAGGGTGATGTTGTCACAGAAACTGACGGCTATGACTGGGTTCTCCTGCTTGTATGGCATGGTGCAGAATCCTGTAGCCAGACACAGGGTTTTCTAGTAGCCACCAGCTTGACCCAGGGCAGCACTATCTCCTCCAGGCACTTGATGTAGGCCTCCATATTGAGTCAGAGGCTGTGTGGAAAGATGAATGGAGACAAAGTTACCATCACTAGTGATTGCTCCAAAGACCATGATGTTTGATTTCTATCACTCTCAGTACATGTCTTCAGATTGCACTGTCCTCCGATTCACACCCAAACATTCTGAAATGTTCATATTGGAGCTACAGACTCGAATGCCAAATACTACAGCATTATCATTCCCAAATTTCAGGCAGGTTTGAATTGCATCAAGGTGCTGTTTTGCTCACACACAGCGCCCAACTGACCCTACTATATACTGTCAAGTCGGCAAAAATCAAAAATCAACAATGAGTATGCACAAAATTAAAAGCTACCAAACAAATATACAAATACATATATATATATATACACACACAAATACATATATATATATACACACACAAATACATATATATATATATATATATATATATATACACACACACACACACACAAATACATATATATATATACACACACACACAAATACATATATATATATATACACACACACACAAATACATATATATATATATACACACACAAATACATATATATATATACACACACACACACAAATACATATATATATATACACACACACATAAATACATATATATATATACACACACACAAATACATATATATATATACACACACACAAATACATATATATATACACACACACACAAATACATATATATACACACACACACACAAATACATATATATATACACACACACAAATACATATATATATACACACACACAAATACATATATATATATACACACACACAAATACATATATATACACACATATATACACACACACAAATACATATATATATACACACACACAAATACATATATATATACACACATATATACACACACACAAATACATATATATATACACACACAAATACATATATATATACACACACAAATACATATATATACACACACAAATACATATATATATACACACACAAATACATATATATATATACACACACAAATACATATATATATATATATATATATATACTAGCAGTATCGCCCGGCGTTGCTCAGGTTTGTAAGGGAAATAACTATATAAGCATATTTAGAGAGTTATAGCCAAAAAATAGCAAAAAAATGCATAAAAAAGGGAAAAAAATTGACGGTAAATTTTTTTTAAATCGTTGACTCATCGTAGACATTTTTATAGAGTTACTTCCCTTATATAATAGCGAAAAAATGCATTAAAATGGAAAAAAATGATGGTAAATATTTTTTTAATTCGTAGACGCGTGCTAATACCCAGAAGGGCTCAATATGAATCACAACTACAAGATACCCGGTTTTGGTTAAACTGCACCGCAAAATGTGGGAGTAGTTAGGAATCTAAATCGTAGGAGACAGACACACAACTTCTCTTTTATATATAAAGATATATATATATATATACATACATATAAATTTGACATGGGCGATTCTTTCTTGTCTTGGGATTCACGGTCAAACGGGTGGGTGGAATTCATGAAAAATTACACAGATGTGTAGAATGATCTGGTGGTGTTGCTGAGCTTTGTATTTCTTTTATAGCTCCCACGGTTACTGAGACAATCTACTATAATAATACTCTTTGAGTTTATGAATGAGAAAGGAAGGGGTGATGTCATATTTTTCATAGCTCCCATGGTTACTGAGATAATCCACTATAATAATACTCTTGTATTTATGAATGAGAAAGGAAAGGGTGAGCATTTCAATTTTGTGTGAATATATGTGTGTGTATGTAAAAGGGGAGTATGTGAATGTGTGTGCATGAGTGTGAATGTGCTCGCTCAATGGAAGTGGGATGGTTCATCTTTGTTCACTTAGTATTTATCTTTTGATTTTTATCTTGGTTAGTTTGTTTTTTTTTGTTTATGGGGGAGGGGAAGGTGGGTATATGAGGAGAGAGGGGAGGAGAGAAGGCGAGAAGAGAGGGGGACGAGGGATGGGGTGGTGGAGAGTGAGAGGGGAGAGAAGAGAGGGGAGATGAGGAGGGGGAGAAGGGGAGTGAGGGAGCAGAGAGAAAGAGAGAAGGGGAAGAGGGAAGAAGGGGGAGAAGAGGGAAAAAGAAGGAAAGAGAGTAGGGGTGAAAAGATGTAGGAGTGAAGAGAAGTAGGAGTCGGGGAGGAGGTTAGATGAAAAAGAGAGGAGAGTTGAGCCCAAATGACGTAAAAGAGCGAAGAGAGAAGATTAATCCCTGTTCACGGCGCAAGCAGGAATCCGGATGGCCTCTGTACAAGGACAATCCAAACACAGACAGGTGTTGCAAGGAGTGACCAGTGGAGTGGAAATGGCATGAGACTGGAGTGTCATTGGCGAGGCGAATGTCTCGGAGGTGTTCCGCGAACCGATCAGCCAAGCGGCGTCCCGTTTGTCCAATGCACAGGGAATGGCAGAGAGAGCAGGAGATGCAATAGATGATATTGCTGGAGGTGCAGGTGAAGGAGTCGATGATGCGATAAGGTCAATGATGGGTGCTGGTGAGGAGGGTGGTGTTGGAGAGGTATGGGCAAGTGCAGCAGCGTGGGCGGGAGCAGGGGAACGAGCCAGGTTGGGAGGTAGGGTTGGGGAAGAAGCTGTGGACCAAGAGGTCTCGTAGGTTATGGGCTCGTTTGAAGGAGGGAAGGGGTTGGTTAGGAAAGAGGTGTGAAGTGGACAGGTCGGACTGGAGATGCCGGAAAGCTTGGAGAATGGTGGTAAGTGAGGCGGGAGACTGCAGGGCGGGTTCGGGGGGGGAGAGCAGATGCACGGTCTACGGAACATGCTCTGGCAAGGGTGGTGTGGATAGTGATGAGGGGGTATCTACGTAGGATGAAGTGGCGAGCCATGAGTTGAGACTGAGTCTCAAAGTCATGGTCGTCACTACGGAGCCTACGTAGACGGAGGAATTGGGAATAGGGAATGGAAAGCTTGGTGTGTTTGGGGTGGGAGGAAGAGAAGTTTAGGTATGAGTGGGAGTCTGTGTGTTTGTAGTGAATGGAGGTGGTAAGAGTGGAGTGATGAATGCTGACCGAAATGTCAAGAAAGGAGACAGAGGTGTTGGAGGTCGAGAAAGAGTTGAAGTGCACGCAGTCCTTCGTGGTGAGGGATGACGGTATAGAGGCTCTGGATGTCCATTGTAAAGAGGAGTTTGGAGGAGCCAGGAGGAAAGGAGAAAGAGCTGAAAAGCCGGAGAGCATGGTTGGTGTCATGGATGTGAGAGAGAAGAGATGCCACTAGGGAGGCAAAGACACGGTCGAGGTATTTTGAGATAAGCTCGGTGGGGCAGTTACAGGCGGAGACGATGGGGCGGCCAGGGTTGTTGGGTTTGTGGATTTTGGGGAGGAAGTAAATGGTGGGGTTGCATATATATACACACACATATATAGATAGATAGATAGATATCAGATATCACAGCTGCATCCTCGTTACACAAGAAAAGCCACTGCCAAGTAGACTTACTGAAATGATTCATGATTATTGCCATGTGATTCCCTTATATGACTTCTAATCCCAACCAAGCTTTTACACATTTTATCACATACTAGACAACTGTGTTGGCTGGTAGGAGAAACAGGTGCCACCATATGCAATCTCTTAACATGCCTTTTTAGACCTCCAACTGAGAGGCAGACCCTTCTACATTTTACACACATTTTGTTATGAATTTTAATATCCACATCATTGTTTATCATGGGTCAACTTTTATGAGAATTTTGATGGCGCACCAGGCCTGCATGACTCAAACACCTCCGCCCACAAACCACACACATAAAAGCAACACTCACTTTCCACAGGCTCCCACTTCTAAGCCCCCTCATACTTCACTCTCTCCCTCTCAACTCTTGAACAACCATCATGCATTATCTTCCTCCATCCATCACAGTCTTGGGCTTCCCTTTCCTAATTACCAGCAGTAATTCCTGTCTGTATTAGAGCATTTTTAAGGCAATCCTTAAACCTTAGTTTAGGCTTATGTGCTGGTCACCTGCCATCTTCCAGCTCACCATACAATAGCTGTTTGGGCAGTCACTCATCACTCTCCTTACCAAATGTTTCCCCACACACACACACACCTCAAACGTCTGCAAAATCATTGACTCTATACTTCTACTGCCACTCCTCTCAAGCACCTCTACATTACTGATGGCCATTTTCCAGTTTATTCCCCAAAAGTTTCTCAGTATTGATGAAATCGTTCCAATTACCTTACCTGCCTGTGGTAAACAACCCATGCCTCACTTCCATATAGCAAAGATGGGAGGACGCATGTGTTATATACCTTTACTTTAAGTTGTGAAGATATATTATGTTGTTTCCACAGATGCCTATCAAACCTGCCAAAAGAACTACTAGCCCAGCTGATTCTGTATGAAGTTTCATCATCAAGACCAACAGTGCTCAAGGTACTTCCTAAATAAATAAATCTAGGTACAGTCTCCAACTTTTGACCATTTACAGTTATAAGTTTCCACATACATCTTGGAGGGAGTGGGCTGGCATATTATAATAGTTTGTTTTTTTTAGATTGTTTGACCCAATGCTGCACATACTGCAGAAATTGCATTCACCATGTCGAGTTCCAGATTATCTTTGCAATTTCGGCTGGTTATACTCGAGATTGCTCCAATCAGGT
Source organism: Octopus sinensis (assembly GCF_006345805.1). Classification (NCBI taxonomy): domain Eukaryota; kingdom Metazoa; phylum Mollusca; class Cephalopoda; order Octopoda; family Octopodidae; genus Octopus; species Octopus sinensis. The sequence continues at coordinate 89,983,037 of NC_043000.1, forward strand.
CAGCCCAAGGAAAAACTAAGCTAAAAGCGTTAGATTCCTTGGAAGAAATGTACATCAAAACAAAGATGGAAAGAATGGAGAAAATTACACAAATACAAATAACAGAACATAACAACAGGTGTCTTTTGACTAAGGATGAATTAAATTAAGCTGGTGTGTGTGGAAGTAAAGCCTTACGGCAGGGATACAAGATTTCACAGGATCGAAAGAATATATATATATATATATATATATAATATATATATATATATATTATATATATATATGCATCAAATGAAATCAAAAACAGAACACAAAGGATGTTGCGGTACACGTGTTTCAAGCTTTATAAACAACCTATTCTTACATCATTGTATAATTGATATAAAGGATGGTTTAAAGCTCTCTTCAGCTGCATGCAATTGCTATACCAAAGATTTACATCACATTATGAAAAATCCGAAAGGTACATTTGGTATTACCCATAATGATAGGTTTATCGAGACTCACTGAGAAAGCATGTTTGTAAATCTTCATAACCAAATAGGCGTGTAGGGTATCATTGGACTTCGAAAATCTGTCCATACTGTGTCACCAGTATATATCATCATCATCATCATCATCGTTTAACGTCCGCTTTCCGCGCTAGCACGGGTTGGACGGTTCGACCGGGTCTGGGAAGCCAGGGGCCGCTCCAGGCTCCAGTCTGAATCTGGCAGAGTTTCTACGGCTGGATGCCCTTCCTAACGCCAACCACTCCGTGAGTGGATTGGGTGCTTTTTACGTGCCACCTGCACAGGGGCCGGAGGGTCCGGCATCGTCACGATCGGTTCGAGCATTTTAACGTGTCAGCGGCACGGGGGCAACGAGGTCCGGGGTACTTTGGGGATCCGGGGTACTTTGGGGATCCGGGGTACTTAGAATGGGTAGGGGGTATGTGGAATTGCTGCAGAAAGCAGCCCGGGTCTTTGTAGTCACAGCATATCTCCAGAGATCTCGATGTACGTGTATATATATATATATATATATGTATATATATGTGTGTGTGTGTGTGTATATATATATATATAACATATATGTATGTATGTATGTGCGCGCGCACACAGATATATATACATAGACCCAACCAAGAGACACAACTCCTAATCATATGGCCCTTTTTCATTTCACCACACGCTAACCTGTTATGCTAATCCACCTCTAACAATAGAGAGCAGTCTCCGAATTCCCTTCCCTATTAGCTAACTTTGATGAGTACAAAGTTATATAATCAGATTGGTATTTAACACTCCATTGTATTCCTTGTGTGTTATTGATTGGTTAGATCAGCCGTGATGGATATATAATACTATACTTTTCAGATAATATACATGTATCTGTATGTGTGTATATATATATATATATATGGATGTGATATAAAAGCAGGATGTGTGTGTGTGTGTGTGTGTGTGTGTGTGTGTGTGTGTGTGTGTGTGTGTGTGTGTGTGTACGTGAATGTAGTTTATGCACATCCACAAATTAGTACGCATTTCGCTCAAATTTTAGGAGGACATTCGTCATGACCTTAGCTATATTTTCGTCAAATTGTTTTCCCCCGAGGCACTAGCGAATAGCGGTAAAATAATTTTGAACCATAACTTCTAACAATTTTCAAGTCGGAGAAATACACTATCATTTGCAAATATGAGTTAAGTCCCCTTCTAGCGACAGTGTAAAGAGAGAGAGAGAGAGAGAGAGATAACAGATTTTTAAAATTTCGTCTTTTTAGTGAGTGATTGACAGGCAAAAACAGACAGACGAGTTGTTATGAATCCATGTATGTGTGAATGGCTTCAGTCACACACACACACACACGAACATGTATGCGTACAAAACACATATGCAATGTGTGTGTTGCCGGTATATATATATATACACACACACATACACACACACAATATAAACGATATTCTCCGTTTCTCCACAACTAATTTCGAAATTAGTTGAATCCGTTGCTCTACTCATAGCGACAGATAGCTGGTCATGCGTGAACATGGGAGAGAGCAGAAGTTACCAGAGCAAAAACCCTAAGTGTTGACTGTAAACATGCTCCTTCGCAAACAATCAGCTATTATTCTGTAAACAATGTTTCAAAACTGTTCATGTTTTCAAAAGGAGAGGTCTGACTCTCACATCTCTATGGGAGAAGGTAGGCCTCTCTATTCCTCTTACAAAACTTACATCCGGGTGCCAAATTTGCATTTTGTAAACAATGTTTGAAAACTGTTCGTGTTTTCAAAAGGAGAGATCTGACTCTCACATCTCTGCGGGGGAAGGTAGGCCTCTCTATTCCTCTTACAAAACTTATGTCTGGGTGCCAAATTTGCTTCAATTGATGGTATTACTCAGGTAGGGGCGGGGACAGAAGCAGGGGAGTAAAAAAATATGTATGCAATAGGTGCATGTACGTATATGTTTGTGAGTGTGTTGTCCATATATATATATATGTGTGTGTATATACTTAGTTGTAATCTGAACATAACCACTTCACACACAGGATCGGAGGCCTTCTTGAGCGTTCTATTTTCTTTGCTGGAAGGGTTCCCAACCCATGGGCAAAGGGGTTACATGATGGGGGTGGTGTTTTCAAAAGAGTTGGCATATGCAACCTGATCACCTTTGCCTATCAAATTCCCAACCCATGCGCTCCGTCATGACACTGATTCTGCAGAACTGGGTTAGGTATGAAAACCAACTTTAAATTATAGATATAGATGTTTTTGAATCAGCAATGTTGTGTTCGGTTAACTTGAAAAATCAAGTGATTCCATATGGGATTAATCAGGATAAAAAAAACTAATAAGCTGATTCCTTATAGGACTTCCCACTAAAATTGGATATACCCCATTTTCAACCATAACTTTTACCAATTTTGATGTGTTTTGTTCTAACTTGATGCCAGCATTACTTAGGACTCATGGTATCTTTGAAAGCTTTAAGTAGTCCAAAAACGAAAAGAAAAAAACAATTGATGAGTGGAAAAAAAAAAAAAAAAAAAAAAAAAAAAAAAAAATCGATAAACCAATTCCTTATGGGATTTCTCAATCAAATTGTCTGCAACTCATTTTCAGTCAAAAGTTTACCAATTTCAACAGATTTTGCTCAAATTTGACGTTGATGTTACTTAGTTTGGTTTGAAATAAAGAGCTTGATTAGCTTAATAATCCTAACTTAATCCTGAGCAAAGCCGGGCTATACTGCCAGTATATATATGTGTGTGTGTGTGTCTTTTTGTCAGTTTTCCCTCATCACTGCTTGACAACCGGTGTTGGTGTGTTTACGTCCCCTTAACATAGTAGTTTGGCAAGAAAGGTCAATAGATTAAGCATCAAGCTTTAAAAAAAAGTACTGGGGTTGAAACATTCGACTAAGAATAATTCTTCATGGTGTTGCCCCAGAATGGCCACAGTCTGATGACTGAAACAAGTAAAAGATAAAAGATATCACCCACCCCCAGCCCAATATAATAATAAAAATGAAAATAATTATTTTAAGGAAAAGAAACCAGTTTATCCATTTCTGAAATATTATATCCTTACTTTGTAGATGAAATTCCTGTTTCTCCAATTTTTTATATTTTGAACAAATTTCTTAACTGTTTTTTGACTTTAGACTCCTTTGATTCCCGTTTTCCTGTATTATTGCCCCACAGTCATCTGATGATTAAAAAATCCTATTATATTTATATAATTGAATACTATTAGGAAACATAAAAAAAAAATCATTGAAATATTTTGTGTATTGTATGTACAAGCAATTAGTTGCACATATGAATTCCCAATGGTCATAAGGACCCTGATTGAGAACCACTGGAAATCACAAATCACTCATTCTTCAGGTACCCCACCAATAACAGTGAATCACAGGGGCTGGCTAAAACTCTCTCCCTTGTCTTCCTACTAAATCTCAATGGGTAATGGACTAGTGGTAATCAGTGCAGTGGGTATGTATATAGCTTGGCTGCCCAAATGAAGAAGTGGCGAAGTACATTTTTTTTGTCTGCAATCGAAGACAAATACTTTGCCATGTATTAGTATAGATATTTTGACTAAAAATTCTGGCCTCTTAAACCCACTCCCTTACATCCTTCAAAAAAAAACTTATGTTCTGCATATGTATGTCACCAGCAAGGAAAGGTTTACATAAAGACTGAAGCATTTCCAACAGTTTTCATGGTTAGGTTCATTCAAAACACATAAATACACAATAGGAAAAAACATGATTTCACCTTCATACTAAGACAGGTGTAATTGTTAAATTTTATCAAATTTAAGTGTTATTCACAACATAAATCTTGACTAGGTATTCTAATAATGACATCTTATTTCAGACACAGCATATCCAATCCCTGACATGCCCTTTTATTTTATTTTTTTTTAACGAGATGTTATTTGAGAGAGATTTGGTTGTTGTTTCTAGCAGGTAGAGCAATTATGTATACAGCTTTGTTAATGGCAAGTGTTGGTTAAAGAGAAGGGTCTGCAAATCTGTTAAATTTAAAAGTGACCATATCTCAGTATAAAAAAATACAGAGTTCCAATATAGTTAGTATACCATACGTAGAAGCCCTCTTATGATAATGAAAGTTGTAGCTGTGACACCTTGCACAACAAATTCAAAGCTGAAACAAGTCAAAAGTTCAGAAAGCAGTTTCCGTTAATGCTACTAGATGACTCAGGTTGATAACACTGTCTACATTTTATGCAGCAGTCCTATACATAGAAAAATAATTTAAATTACTAGCTAACTCATCATAGCAGTAGCTGTTTAACCCTTCTGATACCAACCCACCTGAGATCACCATTGGTCCTACGATACAAACTTCCTGCTAAAAATTATCTAAATTAAAACCTCCCATAACATTTTTGCGTTAATTTATGTTCCATAAAGTAGTTTAATAATGACTAAGTTATTTTACTAAAATTCTTCTCAAAATTAATTTGAAACAAAGGCAGTTTATTTCACCAGAAATATAAAAGGATTAAAGTCTGGCCTGTTCTTTAGCGGGTTTAGGTATTATGTAAAAATATATGTGAATGTAGCCTAATCCTTGGAGGATTTTAAGAGCCAATGTTAAAATAAATTCTATTGATATTACGTGTGGAGGTATGTGGCTTAGTGGTTAGGGTGTTGGACTCAAGATCCTAAGATTGTGGTTTTGATTCCTGGACCGGGCAACATATTGTGTTCTTGAGGAAAATACTTCATTTCATGTTGCTCCAGTCCACTCAGCTGGCAAAAATGAGTAATCCTGTGACAGACCAGCGTCCTGTCCAGATAGGGAACATATACGCCACAGAAACCAGCCCTATGAGTCTACATGATTTAGGAAGTATCTTTATCCTATTCTATTGATATTACGCAGATGAGGAATAAATTTATTTTGTATTTAGGGAAAGTCATTATGCCAATAAGAAATACGCCACACACACAGAGGTTCTTTTTCAGTTCTTTTTTTATTGTTAGTCAACTAGTAAATCATTTCATCAATTAACCAATTAATCATTTGGTCAATCAATTAATCAATCAGCATGGTTCATCACAGTGTTTTTATCGATATTCACAACCTCATCAATGACATGACCAGGTCTATTTGTCTCCTATTTTTCAGATTCTCCATTTATATTTATAGGGATATATTTATGAAATGAAATAGAACCTGTGCATACATCTTATTGGCATAATGACCCTCCCAAGATATATCAAAATTCACATAAAGAACTTTCCAACTAACAGACTAAATCTGCAATTCATTACAAGAATTATCGCAAATTCTTATTTACCCATGACAGACATGTGAACTGAGGTGTACAGAAAGAAGTGTGCTATCAAAATAGACAAAATACTTGAAGTTGATTTGAACTCAGAACTGTAGATTTAGTAGTACAATACCAGATTCATTTGGTCCTAGGTATGACTTTAAACTGCATCTAGCAGTAGGGCCCTAATTTGGGAATCCTGGGTTTTGAGGAGTGTGAAAGCACCTCTTAGCCACTGCTGTTCCCAGGTCCACTCTGACCCAGAATAGTATCACCTATCAGGGTCTCAGCAATGGGTTAACTACTATGAAGAAAGAGTGAATTAAATATTCTATCACCCTTCTTGAAGGATGGGCGGGAAAACAATCGATCTTTGTGCAACAGTTAAGGAAAGCTACCTAGTTGTCTATCATATAGAAAATCCATCTTGAAAAAAAATCAAAGAAAACAACTCAAACAAATGAGCTGGTTTCGTTCTTTCAAGGAGATAACAGAGATTTGGTTTTATTGCCAATGTGAAGCCAAACGTAAATGAAGGGTTATAATGCACCTACATACAGGTGGGGTGGAATGAGGGCAAAGAAGACGAGTAGAGGGTATGAGTAATGGAAAGACATTGAAACACAGATATATATGTATATATACATATATATAAAACTCAGATATATTTCGACCAAAGATTGGTCCAGGCCATGTCTAACTTAATAGTACCACCTGATAGGATTATCTAAATCCTGTTTAAGTTTTGTTTATGGTCCATTCAAGTAATGAGTTTTTGTTGGGTGAGTTGTATCCAATTATGGGTGGCTTATCTGGTATTCCTTGAACGAATCTATCCAGACTCCGTTTAAAGTTGATGGGATCCTTTTCCTCTTTGATCTCTTTTGGGACAATGTTAAATAGGGCAGGGCCTGTTGAGGAAAAGAAATTATGTTGCAGTGTACATGTATGCTGTGATCTTGAATTGGGCAGGGGACGTATGGCCCGTGGTCCCAGTCTTGGATGAACCTTGAAGCTAATGTTCAGGTCGTTTGGGCAAAGTTGGCGGTATATTCTCCACATCGTACAAATGATGTACCGCTCACGGCAACGCTGGAGAGAGTAGAGTTTCAAGGCTTTAAGGCGATCCCAATAATCGAGAGCAGCCATGCCTTCAATTCGTTTAGTGAGTGCCCTCTGGGGTGATTCAATCCTCAAGATGTTTTGTCTTGTATAGGGAGACCACAGTGGGCAGCAGTATTCGAGGTGTGGCCGTACGAAGGAGGAGAAATGTGGTATGATGACACCTTGTTCTCTGGACCGGAAAGTTCTTAAGATCCAGGAACTCATCCTACGAGCTATATCGACCTTATTGTTGCTGTGTGCACTCCAACTGAGATCGTCATCAACAATTACACCCAGGTCTCTGATATTGTTAGAGGCTGTGAGTGGTTCCCCTGAAGGAAGAGAGTATATATATATATATATATATATATATAGGTGTTTGTGCCTCTCCGAAAGAGAGAGAGGGATATACACTACCGTCAGAAATTAATTAGCACCCTTGATTTGCTCTTCACTCAAGGTATGTGCTGTCACCTAGTGGCCATATCTCGAACTATTGCTTTGTTGCGAGTTCACTGTTGCGCAGAACGATGACGTAACTTTGTTTGCAGAGCAGTTTGAGAGTCTACAGCCTTATGATGTTGACATAGCAGTGCAACAACTTGGAGTGCGGATGCAGACAAATCTTCCTTTGTTTAATAGATATAGGTAGCGCCTCGCAAGGACCGAAATCACACCATACTAAGTTTTCTCATCACGTAAGACGTTTTGAACAGCTCATAGGTTAATTGATTTAACCTATTTAATGTAGAAATTTGAGAAGTGCTAATTAATTTCTGACGCAAGTGTATATACACACACACATGTATATATATATATATGCGTATATATATATATATATATATGGATATATGCATATATATATATATATATATGCGTATATATATATATATATGGATATATATATATATATGGATATATATATATATATATATGCGATATATATATATATATATGCGTATATATATATATATGGATATATATATATATATGGATATATATATATATATATATGTATATATGCATATATATATATATGCATGTATATATATATGCATGTATATATATATATATATATATATATAGCATGTATATATATATGCATGTATATATATGTATATATGCATATATATGCACGTATATATATATATATGCACGTATATAATATATATATGCATGTATATGCATATATGCATATATATGCACGTATATATATGTATATATGCATGTATATGCATATATGCATATATATGCACGTATATATATATATATGCATGTATATATATATATATGCATGTATATATATATATATGCATGTATATATATATATATATATATGCATGTACATATATATATATATATATGCATGTATATATATATGCATGTATATATATATGCATGTATATATATAAGCATGTATATATATATATATATATGCATGTATATATACATATATATATATGTATGTATACATATGGGCAACTGGTAGAGAATAAACAAGTTTAAAGTCGATGACAGAGACAGAGAGACGAGAAAGAGTGGAAAGAGGTAAATACAGCACAGACGGATGGATGGGTTGGTTAAAAAGAAAAAAAACCGTGGGTACAAAACAACTGCAAAGAATAGCGAGGGATAAAACCAAAGCAAATAATTAATAGTCAAATTTATGGGTTGCGAGGGGCTTTATTATGTTCTTCTTGGAAAGGATCGGATTCAAAATTCATTATAGTCTGGCGGACGTAATGACAGGAGGAGGAGAGATAGGACGTCGGCATTTATTTAAACAAAAAAACTATTGTTCGTGAGATAATGATAGGGGCTCTAAGTAATCACTCTACTTGCAAGAAATATCAAAACCAAATTAAACTCAAATCACACCCTATTAATGTCTCATAAAAAAAGTTGGAGAAAATTCATACTGGATAACGTAACTCCTGGATACGCTGTCGAAATAACTACAGTATGGCTATAACCGGAATGATTTGATTATACGTCTGCTCAATTAGGACTAACGTGGAGTACACCACGACATGCACGCAACAGCCATGCTTCAAAGTTGGTCCTAGGAAATTGATGCACTATGGAAGTTAGGTTCTTAGAACGTTTTCACATGAGGGTTCATATTTCACATATACACGTAACTCACACACAATTTCCAATATTTACATGTTAAAAAAAAAAGACCATCTAACCGGATATAGGTTAGTCATAAACTATATATAAAGACGAAATTTCGCATTTCCTATAATTGGATTAGGCAATATTGATTTTCTGTTTGGTCAACTCACGGTTCAATGAATGGATACGGGTATATTACTGATGCTTATATCATTTTCCTAGTGTAGACAAAATGACTAAGTCGATCTTGGCGACACTTAGACAACAATAATACGAGTATTATTTACGTTCGATTACTTAATAATTTCACACGCATAATCCAATAACTTGTCAAAACCGAGGTCTGCAGCCAAATATCACCCGACTTACATTCTATTGTCTTAGAAAACAGATATGACACATTGAATAATGTAGCCCCAGATACATTATGCCTGGGGGAAAACGTGATGGCAATAGCTGCAAGACTTCAGACGATAATTCTACCCAACAAGAACGAAGGTGGAATTTAGCAGTTATAGGATGAGTTCTAAATAATAGGACTGACAATGGAGCTAAATTCCGGTTCAATCCTTATTGGGCGGAACTATGGTCAGAAGTCGAAAGTATCTTCTATTTAACGCTAGGTCACGGAAGTTTCTCATCTTTTTGCTCTCAGACATGACCAGAAAATAAATATATGTGTGCAAATATATATTTATATATATATAGCAGAAGTAAAAGAGTAACTCATGGCCCGAGAGTTTCGTGCGCTGGCACTTACTCTCGGACCTCGAGTCACTCTGTTACTCCTGCTAAATATTAATTAAAAAAATATACATATACTCATATTTTGAGTTCCATTTTACCTATTTCCATCAGTATAATATATATATCTGTGTATGTGTGTATATTACTTTTACAAAGAGTGGTGACAGTGACTTCGAAGTGTCAGCCTTCGACCCCAGCCTTCACAGTCCGAGTTAAATATGTAACTGCTTTATTAACTCGACATCAACACACACCTATCTGTCTGTATCTCTCTTTCTCTCTCACACACACACACACACACACACACAGAGATACACAGACAGACAGACATATAGATACACAGATAGATAGGTAAAGAGACTTGTTGGGTAAGCTCGGAACAATGCAAGAAGATATAAAATAAACTAGAAAAAGAAAAAACAAAAAAATTGTAGTTTTATCTTATATTTCTATATTTAGGGGTAAGACCCGTTACCAAATGGACTGAACAATTCATAATGTAAACCTAAAATAATTACAATTGGTTCCTAATTACTAGCTGTAGGCAGACTGAAAATAAAATAGGAAAAAGATCAAGGTGCCTAAATGGAAACCCCTTTACAGAATTCACTAGTTTTTGCCTGTAAGCAGGTGTATGTATATACATATATATATGTGTGTGTGTCCTTCAAATGTAGAGAAAGCAAAAGACAAGTGAGGGAATAACAAGCAGGTTATAGATACATATATATATATATCATTCAAGCAAATGATTTCCTAAGACAACCAGCAACGACCACTTTTAATGTTTACAACAGAATCAAAGCATTTTAATTACATTTCTGAAGATGGCACTTCCGGTTGTGGTCTTGTAAATTGAACCCCGACTTTTGAGCCGGAGTAATATTTAAAAGGGAGGGTCCGTTATATTTGGTAGTTCATGTAGGTAAACACTCAATTTGGGGTCTATAGGATTTTCTCCCATATGTTCTGTAAAGCTGTTAAAATAACGGTTTTCTTGGAACCGTCCCTATTTAATATATATATATATATATATTATAAACAATTTAAAGGAGTGTGGGTGTATGTATATATATATTATATAGACAGACAGACAGATAGAGAGAGAGAGAGAGAGATAGACAGATCACATACAAGCAAAGCCGAGTGAAGAAATTCACAATCATGAAAACCCGGATTCGATCCCAATACGTGACACATTGAACAAGTGACTCTTTTATAGTGGAACTACAAAGCGAATAAAAAAAAGTATTGATCAAGATGTTGAGTGAATTTTCTTCAAAGTTAGCAGCTTAACCACAGATCATTACTAGCGATAATCCATGAGCCAAGGCCTCGTGTTTTTATATTAACGCAAAGCAGATAGTGGAAGATGAAAGATTGTTTTCATCAGATTATCGACAATTTAAATAAAAATTTTGAATTTGTTTTGAAATCCTCATGTCAAGGTGTAATTGCAATAAAACAATAAAATAAACATTTCTTCATTTTTATAATCATTCGTTTAGATTTTAATATTAATCAAATCTTAACGACAACTAACAACTAATAAGAGATTTTGGAGAGCCAAACGCCAATAGTTTTAATGTTTCAGATTGATGATGGATAATCGATTTCTTCACTTAATTTAATATTTAAAATAATCTGCATTTTTTTTAAATCACACCATACTAATATAAAACACACACACACACATTCAAACGGCAATGATATGACAGAAATTTCCAATGCATGGCACTAGTTAAATATGATTAAAGCAAGAGAATAAACAGATTGTTCGGAATTCCTTCACTGAAAAAAAAAAAAAAGGTGGTGACGGACCCACATTCATACAAATATATATATATATATATATATATATACACACACATAGTGTATTATAGAATGAATTACATGTAAACTGCGGGAATTGACAGTTAGCTATATACATATATATAATCAGCTTTATCGATAAATAAAAATATACACGCTAGAATTGACAACAATAGTCGTAAGTAATCTATATACAGTATGCATTATTCACTTACTGAAATAAATGCAATAAGCCTGCTTTAAATTCACTTATAAGACTCTAAATTGGGTCTCTGGACCATGGATGCGCATATTGGTTTTGTCATTTAAATTCACCCAGTTAAAATACCGTTACATGTATATATGTAACGTTCATTCACCTCTAGCAAACGTGCTATGCTCTCATCCTCAGATTTAATTCCTATAATCTCTTATGAATGTATCTGATTTACAATTATTTGTGTAACTTGGATCAAGTCATCTGGATTTCGGTTTCCTTTGACACTGCATCAAGTGTGTATGTGCGGGTGTGTAAACACGCACACACAATATATATATATATATATATATATATATATAGGCACATACATAACATATATGCATGCATATATATATATATATTATATATATATACACACACACGGAAACATTACATACCACATGTATGTATGTATGTGTATATATATATATATATATATATACTGGCAGAAATTATTGGAGCAGAGAAGAATAGCGTTATTCCTAGGCCATGTGGGTGTGTATATTCATTTTCGCTTGTGTAAAGAATAGTTCGAATTCTCCAAGTGGAAAATACAGTTTTATATATATATATTCGCATGTGTGTGTGCGCTGGAAAAAATCTGAAGAGAAACGTACAGCAAGGCTAAGCAGCAAACGTGGAAGATGGCCATAAAACACTCATCAAGCTGGTCAGCAACAGTTAGGATGACCAACAGATTAAAAATAAATAAAGAGAACGGTTTAGTGGTGACAGTGATGCTATTACTATTAGTTACAAGAACTCAACTAAAATATTGGAAATAGGTGGGGGGATGGCCCAAAACACGAGCACTGGACACTACAAGCACATATGTACGTGTGTGTGTGTGTATATATATATATATATACACACACACACGTGTATAATAAATTGTATGCATATGTGTACTGAAGTTGATACTGAATGGAACAGCACTTAAAAGATGAATAAGGATGTATCGATGTATGTATATGAGCATAGAAAAAAACAATACGATATATGTAATTTTTAATGAACGATAGTCAAAGAGTGACTCAACAGACGAGAGTTTCGTTCATGGCACTTATCAAACCTATATATATATATATACACACACACGTATGTATATGTATGTGTGTATGTATAAGCAATTTTTCAGAGTATGTTTCAAAATGGCGGTTTGTTTAATTTTTACGATATTCTTTTCGTATCACTATTATTAATATTTGTTTTTTTCCCCCTTATTTTATCACCCACAAAACTAAATAATTATTAAAAGGCAAACGACAATAATAATGATAATAACATATCACTCAAACTTACCGGTTGATCATTTCATTTTTTTTTTTTTTCGAAGTGAATGTGTGAATGTCTGTTCTTTTCTCTTCCAAATATTTATAAATGATTATTATTGCTGTTCTTGTAATTATTATTATCCAAAACAGAGTTAAACGAGTGAAATCTGTTGATTTTTGGTTCGGTTGTTAAAATAAAAGGAGAAAAGCGTTAATGCATCAGGCGTGTCTTCCGTTATAACTTCGTCCCACAACTCACACACTCTCCCTCTCTCTTTCTCTCTCTATTTCTTTTATTGTGGGTTTTTACCTACCCTCGTTTATCTCCCCTCACAAGAACTCTTCCGATCTTATAAATTACTATAACCGAGAGTCTCTTAATTTCGGTATATAATATATATAGTGTCTTTTACTTGTTTCAGTAATTAGATTAAGGCCATGTTGGGGCATCGCTGTGAACGGTTTATTTAGTCTAATGAATCGACTCCAGTACTAATATTTTTCTATGAGACTGTGCTTACTCTATTGCTCTCTTTTTACCAAACTGCCAAGTTACAGGGACGTGAACAGACCAACACCGGTTGTCAAATAGCGATGGGGACAAACACTAGCACAGAGACACAGTTATATATGTATATGTGTGTACAATGTGCTCCGTTCAATTTCCGTCTACCAAATCCACTCACAAGGATTTGATCGGCCCCTGTATTCCTAAAGAACTACAAACACACACACACACACACATATATATATATATATATAAACCGTGTTTACTGGTTCGGTCTTTGACCTCAAGACATGCTGGGGCACGGCCCCCAAGAGAATGTTCAGTTTATTATATCCACCACCTTGCCTCCTAATTTTATCGATCACGTAAGAAGAAAGTCAAAGTCGTGTCTTTTCTTCTATTATATTATAATTTTATTCGCATCTACGATGCTGGTAGACGCCAGTACTTCGCTGTCACTTTATTTATTTATTTATTTCGATCATGGAAAAACGAAAGGAACAATTATCCTCAGTGACATTTGTATGCAAAATGTAAAAGACCGTAACGAAAGAGAGCAAGCTACTTAATCTGACTCGGTCATTTCACTGTGGTGTAGACTTGAGGATAATTGGAGACAACAGTTGAGGAATAGAATAGGATAGCCTATTTTTGGTGGAAGCACCGCTTTTTCCAGTTAAAACATTTACATGCATACATACATGTTAAAGTTCCTGAGAGCATTGTCAAAGTCATAGCTGACCTGACATCATCGTGGGCCACCATCTTGAAGTTAAGTACAAGGTGTGGTTGTATTATCACTGATAAAGTACAGTAACGCAGAGGTACATTCCAAGGGGCAGTCTCTCTGATACGGTTCATACTTTCAATAAATCCTTTAGGTAGCTGGCTTGTGGGTTTTCTGAAATGGTGTGTTCTATGTTGTGGTGTTATGCATGGCAAGCAATGAAGTTAATACAGGTTCTGAATACCTGTTATATTTATATCAACTTGAGTGGTACAAAGGCAAATGCATGGAACAGCAGAGCAGATATATACAAACGTGTTATTTTATCTAAAGGCTGCTAATATAGAGCTCGTCGTTGCAAGTCCTAGACATCAGGTTAGCTGTGTGTGACCACACAAGAACTTATGTGCCAGAGAAAACCACGCAAGAAGAGGAATAGAGAGAATTTCATGGTTCTTCGCTTTTTATCAACTGGTGGTAATAACACCTATCAACATTCCTACAGGAAGTTGCAACATATTCCAGAATATCCTGTAGCGAATTACGAAACATAACTCCCGTAGGGTTCACCACAACCCCATGGCAGTTATGTTGGGGAAGTCTGAAAGGTATTTCACTGATTCACAGAGAGACAAAAATACCAAAATTACACACTGCTTTTTTGTGGATGACTTGAAACTGTATACCAAGTGTGCACATGAGATGACCTGGTTACAACATTCTTAAAGGATATAGGTTGGAGTTTGGTCAGGATAAACGTTGCTATATGATTGTGAAAAGATGGTAAACTATAAACCAGACTAGTAACATCTCCAACAATGACTTAACTGTTTCTTGTATATCTGATTTCTCTTTTCTAGGGGTAGATGAAAACATATACAATGGTACCTGTGATGTGGCATATGTCACTAAAGAATATTCCCAGATAAGGAAAATATGGACCTTGGAATTCTTCATTCAATAAAACAGTGACCCACAATGTGTTTTCAGTAGCTGTATGCATACTAACATTTGAGCAACTTGATTGGACACTTAATGAAATCTGAGCCATTGATGTGAAAACTTGGGAGATATTGACCAACAAACATGATTTTTGCTTCAACAGCAATTTAAACCACCTTTACCTAAAATGAAACAAGAAGGTGATGGCTTAACATCAATCCAGACTGCCTTTGAATGCTATATCATATCTCTTTGGCAACATCTTTTAACCATCAAGTATCAAACTGCACACACTAGACCAAGTTTACATACATAAGGCAGATAACATCTTGGAAAGCAGCTCCTTGATCAACATTCTTTGTCTGATAACCTTGAAAACAAGTCCCAAAAGATGCATGACTCTAACACAACATATAACCAGATGAAAGAATGAGTGTCTATCAAAAGAAGACCATGCTTAGATATGTTAGCAGAAAGCTCCAGGATGACAGCAACATTGTTAAATCAAAGCAGTCTATCATGGACAAAGAACTAGATTACTAAGTCTCACTTTGAAGGGTATGTATTTGCAATCCAGGAACAGGAAATAGCAATGTAATACCTGATGCAAAAAAGGGACAGAGATGCTGGAAAACACCAAAATGTAATAACTGATGCAGACTTTGTGAAGTTAACATTAAGGTATTACCCACATCATAAGCAGCTCTCCAAACATTTCATCGTGGTATTATCTACTGATGAGACATGATGTTGTAGACAAGACACTGTATAATGAGATTTGTTGCAAAAATCCTGAGGCCAAAAAGGTAAGAACGCACATGGTAGAGGCTATAGTCACTCATAATATGAACTGGTGGAATGTCCCAGCGAAAACCTCAATAAAATGTAAATATATTAGACCAGACATAGTGATTTATGACAGAAGAGAAACTATACAGTAGTGGAAATTAGCTGCACAGCAGATGTCAACATAAAGTTAAAGCTCAGTGAAAAAGAAAACACTGAACTATTGAGAAACTTACAATTACTCTACCTGTATTACAGGGTTTATATCTGTAATTACTGGGGCACTGGGATATGTCACTGAATGCCTAGTCACCAATTTTGAGAAACTAGGCTTTTCAAAACCAGAAAGTAAAAAAAGCTAATTTGACGACTAAAGATTCAAGCCATCAATGGAACTGTAAGAATTTGTAAAACTTTTCAGAAGTTATACATTTGAGTATATAAATTCTTATCTAAATGTTCAATGATATGCATGAGAATACATACAAATCTACACATGCAGACTGTATACGTAATACCATGTTGATGTTATTGAAATTCCAATGAAAGAACTTTGAATCTTGATTAGAAAATGGTTCTTTCTCTAGTGGTAAGAAATTTTGAAATAAAACTGAATAGCAACATATATATATATACGTAGTTTATGCATCTTGTTTTGCACCTATGCACTTGAACGTGTGTGAGTGTACACACACACATATATATCTTAAACTTTCTCAGAGCATCAATCAAATACTTTTACTGTATACATCCTCACATCCTCTTGACTTTTGTTGTTTTTCCAGTTTTTATTTTTGATATATATATATATATATATATCTTATTATAAAAGGCAGATTTTATCTGCCTCCCTTTGTAACTTATAGAAATCTACAATATAGGATTTCTTCAATTACAATTTACCTAGCATTTTTAAGAGTAGAATGCATCGGGTCATGCCAGGTCCGGTTTTTAAAATTTCAACCCCA
Organism: Octopus sinensis; assembly: GCF_006345805.1. Classification (NCBI taxonomy): domain Eukaryota; kingdom Metazoa; phylum Mollusca; class Cephalopoda; order Octopoda; family Octopodidae; genus Octopus; species Octopus sinensis. The sequence goes on from NC_043000.1 coordinate 90,000,038, forward strand.
ATTAAGCAAAATTTAGAGAAAACTCACATTCTGGTGTATATGTCAAATGTTTTTCTTAATGTGGGATACACCACACGCAAACGCACACACACACAAAGGGAGCGACTGTTTCACTGACGCTATCACCCTTCTCCTCCTTTGTCTTTGCAAGTTTGCAGCTATTAAAGTGAAAACAGTGAATCCGACAGCGATTAAGAAAATGAATTGGTACCTGAATGGAGTGAAAATTTAAAAACTGTTTCTTTCGGTGATTTTTCTGAAGAAACTGCACCAAGCCACAGACTTTCCCAGAAGAGTATAAAGCCTTAAACTATTTCTTTTTACTTTTTCGAATGAGCCTATTTGAAATCATTACATTAAACGTAAACAAAGCGAAAGAAAGGATAGTTTGTGGTTTCCCACAACCTTAAATTAAATTAAGGCCTATTTTGCCATAAATATTATTATGGGTATCAGAAAGTTACCCAGAATAACAAATTCTATCGTAAAATTTTGTTGTATACCCAATTGAATATTAGCTAATAACCCATTTTCTATAGCAATGTTTGAACAAAATTTTAATAATTTTATATATTGTTGAATTTACCTGTATCTACCTGCAATTAGAGTCGCTTTGTGACAAAAATTATAGTGTAGAATTGGTTGAGAATATTTCATTAAATTATCTTCCAAAAATCAGATTAATATATTGATAAATAAAAAAGTTATAGTTGTTTAATGAAACCAGACTAAATTTATGATTACGTTAGAAATTAATTGAAACACATAAGGGGTGTATTTTGGTCAGAAATATAGTAACGCAAGGGTTAAGAAAAACCAAAAAATATTTTATTCTTTATAAATGTTGTGTTCAAAATAACATTTTCTTTTAAGAATGTGTATATAACAAAGTATGTGTATATAACTACGTGACTTATATCTTTATATATAAGAGTGAAGTTGTGTGTCTGTCTCCTACGATTTAGATTCGTAACGACTCCCACATTTTGCGGTGCAGTGTAACCAAAACCGGGTATCTTATAGTCGTGATTCATATCAAGCCCTTCTGGGTATTAGCGCGCGTCTACGATAAGTCTACGATTTAAAAAAATTTACCATCATATTTTTCCATTTTAATGCATTTTTTTTGCTATTATGTAAGGGAAGTAACTCTCTAAAAATATCTACGATGTGTCAACGATTTAAATAGAAATTTACCTTAATTTTTTTTCCATTTTAATGCATTTTTTTCCTATTTTTTGGCTATAACTCTCTAAAAATGCTTATATAGTTATTTCCCTTACAAACCCGAGCAACGCCGGGCGATACTGCTAGTATATATATATATGGTAAATCAAAAATAAAAACTGGAAAAACAACAAAAGTCAAGAGGATGTATACAGTAAATGTATTTTATATACATTAAATTATTTTATATATATATGTGTATGTGTGTAAAATATAGGGTAGTGAGTTGTTTTAGAAATTTCTCTACCAGTGGCCTAGCATGTATAAAAAGTCAATAGACAACATATTCTCAATATAAAATAGTGTACATTTAAACGCAAGAGAAAACTGCCTTCAACAGGCAGTTTTTACATGCTAGAAGTAGTCAAAACAACCAAAGCCACATTTAAGAGCAATCTTCAAAAGGAATGAAAAATATAAACTTTTACCTTGTTATTTTAATCTGGTCAAACCTAGGTTTCAAAATTTCTTTAGCAAGTGAAATAATTTTCTAGGTGAATTTCTCAACACTAACATATTATTAAGAGACAAATAACACGTGTCTCATCATTATACATTATGATTTTAGTTCGGCAGTTATTCATTTACTGCCAACTGGAACTGCACTTGCGAGGTGAATTTGAAAAATTACAATGTATAACGATGAGACGTGTGTTATTCATCTCTTAATTATGTTAGTGTTATGGCATGGTCACTGATGAGAAATTTGCCTAGCAAATTATTTTATTTGCTAAAAAAATTTTGAAACCTAGGTCTGACAGGATTAAAATAACAAGGTAAAAGTTTTTTTATTTTTCATTCCTTTTGAAGATTGCTCTTAAATGTGGTTTTGGTCGTTTTGACTACTTCTTCTAACATGTAAAATCTTCCTGTTGAAGGCAGTTTTCACTTGTGTTTAAATATACACTTTTTTATATATATATTATAGTAGGGTAGGCCAATTTATGGGGTTACACTGGATTTCTCGCTCATAAGAGGTTTAGCTTTATGGCGTATCTTCAGGCCCCAAACACTGCTGGCCTGAGATCTCTTTAAAATATGGAGGAAGAAAAGCCTCATTTTTAAGGGTAAAACCCTAGGTGATTATCTCCCTTTGCCATTGTCCATTGATCTTCAGTCATGCCGCCATCTTGCAGTCACCAAAACACTCCGAAGGTAAATAATTGTCTCCCTTTGGCCTTGGCTATTGGTGTCCGGTTGTAGTGCCACACTGCAGATTCCACAAAGCCAGCAGGTGTTTACTAAAATGCATGCATAGCCTGAAAAATCTCCATCCTGGAGTTCAGTATGCCCCCTGGTATGAGTGAGTCTTTAAGGATTTGTAACGTGAAAGGATCTATCATCGAAGCACTGGCAGGGTGTCGAGATCCTTTCTAGTCACATACAAAAATTCTTGTAGAAAACAAACAGACGAAACTCAGGTTAAAGGTGAACAGACAACTTGGTTTATTGATTCATGGTTGTACGTTGTCTGATGGGGGAATAGACAGCCTCTGATATATTGCTGGTGTTGGTCGTTGAGGTTGGTTGAAGTTGGTTGAAGCTGGTGTGTGGCTGTCAGAGCCAGGAAAACCGTGACCGATCGCAGTGCTGTCTTGAGCCGAAGAGAGAGATTTGAGGTTCGCGGGCTCGAGAGATGTTTTCCCGCACCGCACATGGCATGGGGAAGACTTCCGGTGGCCACCCGGAAGTAGTCCCATTCTGCGCATGCGCCGCCGAACCCTACACAGTAGCATCACTACAGGGCTCCCCTCCGAGTGCGAAGTACGGCAACCAGAATATTGTGGTGGTGCTGCAGAAAACAGAAGGCTTGCGATCCCCCAGAAGACTTGGTACATACTATTATACAATAAGAAACATTTTAAAGTTAAATGTAAATTGTTTTTGAAAGTTTCTTGGGCCAATGCACTGTTCTGCCCGACTTTGTAACATACGGTGTGTCTCGGGGCACCCGTTGACGGCGAGGGTGGTGTTGTAGGAGCCGGTGAAGGTGTTGTGCAGGTGAAGGCGTTTGTGCAGGTGAAGGCGTTTGTGCAGGTGAAAGTGTTGTTAAAGGTGCATAGGTGGGTGTGTCAAGGTTGTCATCAAAAGATGAAGACGTCTCAAAATGTGCCTTTTTTAAACGGTCCACGGAAACGGTCTCCGAACGACCATTTATCTCAATCGTGAAAACCTTTGGTGTGCGAGAAAGCACACGAAAAGGTCCTTTATAGGGAGAAACAAGTGGGCCCTTCACAGAATCGTCCCGAACAAAAACATGCGACCAGGTGTTCATATCCGGTGGAAGATGGGACGGTGGAGATTGCTTTCTGGGAAGCATGGGCGGAAGGTTTGAAAAATATTCCCGCAGTCTGGTGACATAGGTCGCCGGATCATGGGGCGGGGAAGTGTCTGGCACCAACATCGTACCGGGCAATGCCAGTGTGGTACCATACAGCCTCTGCAGCAGAAAACCCCAGGTCTGCCTGACAGCAGTCCGACAGCCGAGAAGCACAATGGGCAGAAATTCGATCCAGGACTGTGGGTCCGAAGAGGCACGAAGAGCGGCCTTGAGCTGTCTATGGAACCGCTCAACCAATCCATTAGACGCTGGATGGTAGCTTGGTGGTGTGGATATGGTGCATACCCAAAATTCGCGACAATTCGCGAAATAGCGAGGCCTCAAACTGTCGTCCACGATCAGTTGTCAATCGGGACGGGACTCCGAAGCGAGAAATCCAGTTTGAAACGAAAGCTCGCGCAACAGTCTCAGCAGAAATGTCTGCTATCGGAATGGCTTCTGGCCAGCGGGAGAAACGATCGACACAAGTTAATAGATAGAGAGAACCCGCGACTCACAGGCCATGGTCAACAACAGATCGATGTGGACATGGCGAAAAACGGGCCTCCGTGGGGGGAAATTGTCCAAGCGGGGCACGAACGTGCCGTTGAATCTTGGATCGTTGACACTTGGAGCAGGTGCGTGTCCAACAAGTAATTGTGCGACGCATATTCAGCCAGAAAAACCGAGCAGTGATTAGTTTGAGGGTGGCAGCGATGCCAGGATGTGATAAGGAGTGCAGTGCTTCAAACACTGAGCGTTGATGGGTCTCAGGCACCAGTGGCCTGGGAGATCCAGTTGAAGTGTCACAAAGAATGGTGCCTTCGGCTGACGGAAGCGGAAGGTAGGAAAACTGGCAACAGGAGAACTTGGGAGAAGTTAAATAACGACGCCAAAGGTGGCTGCTCCTGCGATATGGCAGCTAAGTCGATAGCAGCAGGAGACGAAAGGGCGCAAACTGGAAGGCGAGAGAGAGCGTCAGCAGGAACGTTCTCTTTTCCAGGTATGTGTCGAATGTTGCTAGTAAATTGAGAGATAAAATCCAGGTGCCGAAAAGCACGGGGTGAGAGTTTGTCCGTTTTTGAAAACAGGGCAAACGTAAGGGGCTTGTGATCCGTATAGATCACAAAATCTCGCCCTTCAAGTTGATGCTGGAAATGACGAACCGATAGATAGATCGCTAGGAGCTCACGATCAAAGGTGCTGTATCGTCGTTCAGCTGGTTGCAGTTGACGGGAAAAGAAGGCTAGAGGTCGAACATGGTCATCCACTGTGTGTTGTAACACAGCGCCAATCGCAGTGTCCGATGCGTCCACAGTCAAAGAGAGAGAAGCACCAGGAACTGGATGTGCAAGCAAAGAAACAGAAGCCAGCTCCTTCTTAATGGACTCAAAGGCTGTCACTGCCTCAACAGAGAGGGTGACTTGACTGTCCTTTCTAGGAGAGTCCTTTAACAGCCTGGTGAGAGGTAGCAGCTTATCTGCACAACCGGGAATGAAGCGTCGGTAGAAATTGACCATCCCTAGATAATGCCTGAGCTGGCGCAAGGAAGTGGGGGGTGCGATGCGTTGAATGGCATCGACTTTTGACGAGAGGGGGCTGATTCCAGTCGAATCAATATGATGCCCTAGAAAATCTAGGGAAGAGCGTCCGAAAACACACTTGTCGGGGTTTATGCGTATGCTATACGCGCGAAGACGCTGGAAGAGTTGAGAAAGGTGCCGGAGATGATTTTCTCGTGTGTCGCTCGCAATGAGTATGTCATCGACATAGGCAAACACAAAATCAAGACCGCGGACAACCTCATCAATGAAACGCTGGAAGGTGCTAGTAGCATTCCGCAAACCGAAACTCATGTACAAAAACTCAAAACACCCAAACGGGGTAGTGATTGCAGTTTTTGGAACGTCGGCTGGGTTGACCGGTATTTGGTGGTAAGCGCGTATCAGATCGACCTTCGAAAAAATGGTACAACCATGGAGATTTGCTGTAAAGTCCCGGAGATTTCTAATCGGATAGCGATCGGCTATTGTGACGGCATTGAGGCGTCGATAGTCTCCAACCGGGCGAAAATCAGACTCGCCCTTTCGCGCCAAATGAAGGGGAGATGCCCATGGGCTGGTGGAGGGGCGTATAATGCCAAGTTGAAGCATGTGCTCAAACTCGGCTCTGGCCGTTTTAAGTCGGTCTGGCGCTAGGCGCCGGAGGCGTGAGAATACAGGTGGCCCATTGGTGGTGATGAAATGGAGGGTCGAGTGGGTAGGATTTTCCGGTTTAAAGGCAATGTCCACTAGCTCCGGAAATGAAACCAAAAGAGAGTGAAAAGGGTCTCCAGAGGTGGCAACAAAGAATGTCGGGCTAAGGACCGCAGTGGTGGAACTCCCAGTCGGTGTAGAGAGCGACGTCGTGCTATCAAGAAGCCTCCGACGCCTGACATCCACCAATAGGTTAAACCTATCCAGGAAATCAGCGCCGAGAATAGGATGCGGGATGTCAGCGATGACGAAAACCCATCGAAAGTCTCGACGAAGGTTGAGGTTGAGGCGCAGCGAAATCTGACCGTAAGTGGTTATGGGAGACGAGTCAATAGCATGCAAGACAATCGAAGAGCGCTTGGGCTTGTCTGCAGCCAGACGAAGGGGCCAGATGCTGCAACAGGAGCCGGTGTCTACCATGAAGAATTTCTCCGACACCAGATCTTTTACAAAAACTGCACGTTTTTGGGAATGGCGATGGAAGAAGGTGACGTGCTCACCTCCTCCGGACTTAGTTTTCCGAGGGCTTGAATGCACGGCTGGGTACACCGATCTGCCCTTTTGGTAGAGCGACTACGACTGCGTTGTCGGCGCTCGATCGCACGGGATAGATCGTCGATTCGCCGCGTGAGCGCATCAATCCGCTCGGTTAGTGAAATTTGCGCAGGGCCCCCTATACATGCACAGAGGCCTCGCGATGGAGATGGATTCGGAAATTCCAGTATTCCATCGGCCATCGTGGCAATCTGAATATTGCTCTCCCCCGAACGTGTGTTGCGGCGGAGGATTTCTGCTTTCACAGACGCGTATGTGGCATCCGGGTGGGACTTTATTATTAGATCCCTGATCGATGCGGCGAGTCGGGGATGTAAGCCGGAATATAGCAGGTGCAACTGCTGCTGTGGAGAAATGGCATGTGCATCAAAATACCACTCCACTTGGGCAAACCACAGGCCCATATCCCCCGTAAATGAAGGCAAACCTGAAGCCATGCCTTTGTCGGAAGGAATCTGTGAGAAGGGGGCAGAAGGTATGGTCTAGAAGTGGAGAGAGAACACGTGGAACCGAGAAGGCAATTCAAAATTGTGTTTGTGTGTGCACCTCGTGGGTAGCAAAAAAGGGAATAGTGTGTACAAGGAAAACAAAATACAGAAAAGGAAAAAAATGAATGTGTGTGTGTTCTTTTTCTTTGTTTTTTTTTTTTTTTTTTACTGTGTGCGATGAGTAAGGCTATTTGACCCACCTCGCCGTGCTGAAAAGGAGAAAATAGGAAAATAAATGTGAATTTCCGCGCTCTTCGCGGCCCAAAAAAAACCTGTTCGCTGTGTCTTTTTCTATCCTGTTCTTTTTCTCAACTAGGGGTCACCAATTGTAACGTGAAAGGATCTATCATCGAAGCACTGGCAGGGTGTCGAGATCCTTTCTAGTCACATACAAAAATTCTTGTAGAAAACAAACAGACGAAACTCAGGTTAAAGGTGAACAGACAACTTGGTTTATTGATTCATGGTTGTACGTTGTCTGATGGGGGAATAGACAGCCTCTGATATATTGCTGGTGTTGGTCGTTGAGGTTGGTTGAAGTTGGTTGAAGCTGGTGGTGGCTGTCAGAGCCAGGAAAACCGTGACCGATCGCAGTGCTGTCTTGAGCCGAAGAGAGAGATTTGAGGTTCGCGGGCTCGAGAGATGTTTTCCCGCACATGCGCATGGGGAAGACTTCCGGTGGCCACCCGGAAGTAGTCCCATTCTGCGCATGCGCGCCGAACCCTACACAGTAGCATCACTACAGATTCTTGTGTGTTCAGCAATGCATAACTTGCACTGTTTCATCCTGTTGATGTAGGGACCTGGGTTCTTGAATATTTTCCATGCGATCAAGTATGGAATCTCTTCATCTTTTAGTTGCCAGATATGGCTGGCTAACGATCTCATGTATATCCTTTCCAGGAGTCTGAAGGAGGACAGCTGATTGGAAATACATTCTTTGAGAGAGTTCCCAGTGCACCCCACATATTTCTGCAGGTGCATGATGTCGTTGAGCCTGTTGCTGTTGCTGTTGTTGTTGGTGCTGCTGTTGCTGCTACCATTGATGCCGATGCTGCCAGTGGTGTTGTCACTCTTCAAGCTGGTGTTGGTGCTGGTGCTAGTGTCGCTGGGGTGAATGTTGGTGGCAAACATATTCTTGTCCCTGCACATGTTGGCTGTGGTGCAGCCACTGTTGTCGCTGCTGGAGCTGGCATTGGTGTTATTGCTGTTGTCATCACTACTGAGGATTAATCCTCAACCAGCACCAGCAACAACACCAGCAGCCCAGCTCTATCAACAACAACAACAGCAATGCCAGCACCTGCAGTAACAACATCAATTGCACTACAGGTAACACATGCAGGGATGAGAATATGAGCAGCACCAACAGTACTCTTAGTGACACCAGCACCAACAGCAGCAGCCCCAATTCCAGCAGTGACAACACTGCCATAGGAATCAGCAGCAATGGTAGCAGCACAACCAACAGCAGCACCTACAATAGCAACAGGCTCAACAACATCATGCACTCACAAAAGTATGTGGGGTGCAATGAGAACTCTCTCAGGCAGCATTTGCAATCATCTGTCCTCCTTCAGAGTCCTGGAAAGGAGATATGTGACATCGCTGGCCAACCATTTCTGGCAATTAAGAGATGAAGAGATTCCATACTTCCTCACATAGAAAATATTCAAGAACCCAGGCCTCTACATCAACAGGATGAAACAGTGCAAGTTATGCGCCAATCACACAAGGATCCTTAAAGACTCATTCATGCCAGGAGGCATCATGAACTCCAGGACGGAGATTTTCACGTCATGCATGCATTTTAGAAAACTCCTGCTGGCTTGTTGGAACCTGCAGAGTGGCACTACAGCAGAAAAACAATAGCCAAGGCTGAAGGGAGACAATTGTTTACATTCGGGGTGCTTTGATGACCGCAAGATGGTGGTACAACCAAAGATTGATGGATAGTGGCAAAGGGAGATAACCCCATAAACTAGCCTACCCCACTATATTAAATGTCCTTCATCTTAGCATGTGCTTCTCCTCTGGATTCATGTATTTCTACAAACGATATGTGTGTGTGTGTATTATGTGGTAAGACTTCAACAAGTAGGATAGCACTCGATCAGCTAAAAGAGTAAAGATAATATTAGAAATAAAAACCACAAATCTTGTGAAATACAACTAGCCAGGGTTTCCCAGTTGAAACATTAATCTATTTTGCCATTTTTGAAGCTAGCAAAATAAATTTTGGATAAAGAATGCTCATAAAGAAGAAGATAAAAAAAAGAAAACACAGGGGAGATAACCTACGTTACAATAAACATCAAAAAGGAGTACACAAGATATTAGTGACGGTTTACGATGTGTCTGGTGGCCTATTTTTAAATTCCACCAAATCATAAACCATTAAAATCTTGTTAACGCCCTTTTGACATTTGTTTATTGTTACATTGGTTATCTCCCCTGTGTTTTTCATTTTGATTTCTTCCTTATCATTGTTCCTTGTTCAAAAGTCATCTGCTTAAAAGCAACTAATAAACGGTCTTCATCTCAGATTGAAAAATTGGCGAAGTAAATTAATATTTTGACCAGGAAACCCTGGGTAACTTGATTTCACAAGACTTGTCATTTTTACTATAACATTGTAACATAACTCAGTTCATCTGTTGCCAAAGGCCTACAAAAAACTGAAACAGCAAATTAGGAACAGGGATTTAGTGTGCCTCCGTATGGACAAGTCTGACAGATTGTCAATAGACAGCCCATAGAACTATGTCCAGACCATACAACAACATCAGTAGCATGGGAGAAGTTGCACCACAGGAACATGAAAGAGTGGAAAAACTCAATGCACACATGGGAATGTGGTGCAACATACTCCAACCCAAGAAATGGACTACACAAAATTTCCAAGCATTCAACAACGATGTTTCTATGCTGTACAGGTTACTTAAGGATCATAAACCCTACATAAACCGTGTGATGCAGCCCCCAACCCAACCAGTTAGTGTAGCGAATACCTCCAACAATTATAGGCTATCCTACTTCCTCTTACAGGTGTTATAACCAGTCATTGAAATGTCCCATGATATCTGTGCGAGCTTGGAGGATTCCCTCAGTAGAATCAGTAGTTGCAACCACTCCAACAACCTCACAGGTTGTGTAGTGGTTTCTATGGATTTAGTTTCACTCTACCCATCTATGGACATAGATTTTGCAGTGGAAAATACATTGAGATTATCTGTGAGTGTGAAGTAGAGTTCCGTGAAGTCAACAGGAGGGAATTGGACCTCCTTAAACTAAGCTATGACTGTAACTACCTAGACAATTATGACCTTAGTAGATTCTGCCCCGCCAGGTCACAGAGGGGAAGACCACTCATCATCTTGGCAGCGAAGAAAAGCACCGCAGAGCACAGGAGTGGTTGGACCATACCCACCCAGGACCTTGAGAACAACAATCAGGTGAAAAGAATGATTGCATATGCAATAGGAACTAGCATAAGAACCACATAGTAAAGTTTAACAAGAAACTATACATGCAGTTGAAAAGGTGCACCCATTGGTGTCGGTGTGGCTGGCCTCTTCGTGACCTGGTGGGACAGAAAACTTAAATAATCCTTGGCTGAACAATCCACAACTGTATTTCTTTACTGTAGGTATGTAGATGATATTAATGTTTTAGTTAGGACAAACTCTGGTAAGTGTAGTGTAGAAACTGAGAGGAGCATAATAGAGAGCATCCAGCACGTAGCTAACTCCATCCACCAAAGCATCAAGGTAACTATAAATTACTCAACCTTAACAATAGACTTAACAATAGACTTAACAATACCTTAACAATAGACTCCCTGTCCTTGAAACTGAACTTTGGTTAGAGACTGTGAACAACAGAGTGCAGCTCCACCATTCCTATAACATGAAACCCATAGCTTCTAAATATGTTGTTCACACATGAAAATCAACATACTGATAGCAGACTTAGGATAATGAAAATTGTATCACTCCTATTAGAACCCTATGAAACAAGAAAACATGTACAGAACTTCATGCACTGCATGCAATTCTCTGGATATAGCCAGAAAGATAGGATTTGGGTATAGAGAGGAGTAGAAAGAAGTTAACATTATATGAAACAAAACAAGTGGTACCTACCTTAGATGCAGAGGTAAAGACTGGAATAGAATACAGAGAGTTTGTGACAAAGCAAAAAGGGTGAACACACAGTATGAGGCTGACAAATATCAAGGAGTGGTGTTTGTAGAGGTCACAGCCCATGGAGAACTGGCCCAAAGATTTAGGAAAGCTCTGAAGGAAGCCAAACCCAACATTAAGATCGTTGAAAAGTCAGGGTGCTCCATCAGATCACAATTATGTAGGATGTACCCCTTTGAGAATACCATATGCACCAATGGGAACTGTATGGTATGTAATAGAATAATCCTTGCTGAGGATTATTCAACTTCTCTATTGTTGTTTACAAGATGAATTTTCTCTTTGTTAAGGGATTGGCAATAGAAAAGGCATCTAGGAAAAAGATGAAACCAAATGACATACATGAGCACAAATCTATGAGAGCAGTAGCTCTCAATCAGAAAGAACTTAGACTGTGACAACTTGTTCAACTCATGCCAACGTAAAAAGGGGACATAAAATGATGATGATGATGATGATGATAATAATAATAATAATAATAATAATAATAATATCCCTTTCTACTATATGTACAAAACCTGAAATTTTGTGGGAGGGGGCTGGTCGATTGCATCCATCCCAGTATTTCATTGGTATTTAGTCTATCAACCCCAAAAGGATGAAAGGCAAAGTCAACCTCAGCGGAATTTGAACTCAGAACGTATGGATGGACTAAATGCTACTAAAAGAGGAGGGAATGCCAAATAAAACTAACTGGTTGCTGCTTGAACAACTTGGGCTATATCTCAATGGAAGTAGATGGTGCAAACCTTGCTTAACTCAGAGGACAATCACCTTAAAAAATTTGCATGATCCACGTGCTTTCTTGAATTCAAAAAGTGATACTTGTAACCACTGCTCTTATGACAGAAAATTCATCTTAAAAACATGGACTTGGGAACAGAAAAAGATACCTCCAGGTGCAGCTGACCGGTTTCGGCCACTGATGGAATTTCACAAGAGTTGGCAACTCTCCTTTCTCTCTCAGGAAAGTTCTTTTGTATCAGTTTTTGCTTTTTTTCATCACCAAAATGACCAACACTGTATATTTACCTTTATCAGTAAAGAGTCTGTAATAAAAGGACAATATGTATAAAGGTCTGTAAATAGAGATAACCAGAATGTGGGGCCTGATAATAGGAGCAATCCCTAAAATAATATGTGCTTGGAGAATGATTAAAAAACATATAGACAAATACATATCCAAAATCTTACAAATAAGCACAACTTACAGAAATAACACTACTAGGTACTGCACATGTTACATAAGATACTTTTAATATAATAGAAAATGCAAAACCAAAATAAAACTATCTGTAGCTAAGGCATAAAGAGCTGCATTTGGTAGTGCAGTGAAAGCATACAATAAAGAAAAATAAGAATAGGATAATGAAACTGCTCAACCTTGTTCTAATTCCTTTGAGAAAAAGCTCTTTGATACTTTATGAACCTTCACCTCATCATAGGACTTTTAGTGCAAAGAAAAAGACCACTAAATATCAAAGAGTAAACCTGACATAATTTTCCTCAACAAAAACAGCAATAGCGACAACAAAAAAAATACAAATAATAATACAAATAATAATAATAATAATAATAATAATAATGATTTCTTTTATTTGCCACCAGGGCAAAGGATGATGGGGACAATACAATGACAGACATAAAAGCGTTGGGGTTTACATACAATGGAATGATGAAAAAAAGAGAAAGAAAAGTATACATGGTATACAATAAAAAGAAGGGAAGTATACAGAGTATACTAAATTAAGAGAGGGGTGGGGGAGATGATAGTGATGTATATCAGGAGTACCTCTAGAGATAATTGAAGAACCTCATCATCCAAGATCTCCTTTAATACCAAGGATAAGTGCTCTCTGCAATTCCTTTCTTCCAACTCACAGGTCTACACTTACAGTGGTACCATCCATTCAAGCCATTTTCACAGCTTTCATCCTCCTTTTAATAAATTCACTTCCCTCCCCACCCTCACTTACCTTTTAAAAAGAAACTTGAAAAGGTCAATGAGGGCTCTACCAAAGAGAAAAGTCTCTGTTCTCTTTCCTTTCAGTCTCGCCCACTATACAACCTCTTTTACCACAATCACCAGACAAAGGAAATCTGCCTTGTATGCCTGATTAAAGGAGTGTGGCAGGGCAATCATCACTATGGACTAGTTTGACAGACTGATCCATCCCACACACAACAACAATGTCTGGACACTGAATGAAAGCATGCAGAAGAGTTTTGTTGCTTTGCCTACACCTAAAACAAGCCCATCTGACAGCACATCTATGCCTGTAGAGTTTATCTTGAACTGGTAGCACTGCCAGGCCAAAGACATCTGAAAATTATCCATAGTAGTCCCCGACCAGAAAGTTCCCCAGAACAGACTAGCCAGTTTGTTTTCATTGACACCCTGGGTCTCCCAGAGGATTTCATTACACTTCCCCACAACTAATCCTCTCTAAATAGCTAAAGTGAACCATCAACTGTTCCTATTGCCCAGCTGGTAGCGGACAGTGAGTACCTGGTGACTTTCTAGGTGCCAGGCACCCATTCTTGGTCTATCCTTCACCCAGGACTGCAGCTCCATCAAAGTGATGAGCTGTAGGAAAAGATGTGTCTCACAAATGGAGCCTACACATGTTCACTGTCTAGAAATCGTTGCAGGTGGTGCAACCTGAGTGCATGCCATGGCATACCTATGTTGCCATGCAGAGGGAGCTGGCAGCAGATTGACCACCTGACCATTTGAATACATCCCTTTCACAAGAAAATAAACAACAAATGCTCCAATCTAATCAAGCAGTAACTGCGACAGGGCATGACAACATGATGGGAGAAATCAACCAACTAATAAATATATCAGCTATTATATAAAGATAATTGGCAGTATGTCACTTTCTCTCTTTTGATTTGTGTTCCCCTCACCACCACACTTTAACACATGCTGTGACACACTTTCTATGTTTGTGTTTTAAAAACACAAATAAACCATTCAATTTGTGGAATATTGGGTAGAAAAAATACTTAAAGTTTAGGTCTCTATGTATAACTTGTGTGACACTGTGCGTGTGTGTGTGTGTAAATGCAAATGCCCTACATCTATTAAATAAAATCCATTCTGTCTGTCTGTGTGTGTGTGTCTTGTAGGATCTCAGGCATCCTCCATCCAATTGTGCTCAAATTTGAAATGTAGATACTGACAGTATCAGGGTGTGTATAAGTCTCGAAAAAATTACAAAAATCGATTCCAGGTGAGAATGTGATCGATAAAGCCGTTTTTGTCCTGCTTTTCTTCCGTCAACCTGTACATAACTGCACCTTCCGTTTTTTGTTGTTTTTGTACTGCTTAAAGGCATGTTTCTTTCCTGCCAAGCTTACTGTTTAAACCATGTTTGTGTTCTCCCAGTCAGCAGCCTTATCATTACTGGTACTTTAAACTCTTCAGTTGCATATTTGTGGGAATAAAATCGTTTTTCTTTGGAATAGAAAAAAAGTCTATCTTTATTTCTTCTTTTGCTGGTGTCTCAAATTTAGGTTAAATCAGTGTTTCTCAAAGGGGAGGCCTATGGGATGGTCAGACAAGTTGTTTTGAGAAAATTTGATTTAAATGTTTGACAACTCAGCACCATCCAATGGACAGAGGTGCGTTTTGCTCATATTAAACGAAAGCTAATATCAATCCATTGCACATATACATTGCAATGAAATATATATATATATATAAGACGTATGAGATGGCTTGGGTATGTTAGCCGTATGAAAGATGGCAGAATCCCCAAGGACATACTCTACGGAGAGCTTGCTAGGGGTACTAGGTCTGTGGGTAGACCGTTCTTACGTTACAAGGATGTTTGCAAAAGGGACATGAAGGCTTGCAACATCAATATTAGCAGTTGGGAAGCAATTGCCAGCAACCGTGGAGATTATCGACGTACCATAAAAGAGGGAATACAAAGGAGTGACAGAGAGAGAGAGAGGAGAAATGGAAAGACAAGAAAAGACAAGAAACTATGACACTACAACCAGCCAGGAACAGTCTTCGCTACATTTGCAGTACCTGCTAGAGGGAGTGTCTGTCCAGGATAGGACTACACAGCCACAGCAGGAAATGTATCAGGACATGAAATGTAAAAGCCGGACTGGACTACTTTATGCGCAACTCCATTGTCTCCCAAGACAAAAAGGATGCCAACAATATATATATGTATTTATATATATATATATATATATATATATATATATATATATATATATATATACACACACACGTATATATATATATATATATATATAATATATATATTATATAATATATAATATATAATATAATATAATATAATATAATATATATTATATAATATATAATATATAATATAATTATATTATATATAATATATATATTATATTATACAATTATATAATTATATATTTTGATGAGAGGGAGGAGGAGCTACAGACGTCGGACATAGAAGGTAGCTGGAAATTCCTACGGGACAGCTTGCTGAGTGCCACAGACCAAGTCTGTGGATGGTACAAAGTCCCTTCCAGACCTAGAGTTACGTGGTGGTGGAATAGTGCAGTAGACAAAGCCATTAGTGCAAAGAAACAGGCCTGGAAAGCCTGGAGGGATGGGGGTAGCAGGGAACTGTACCAAGTAGCCAAAAGGGAGGCCGGCGGCAGGTATACATAGCCAAAGATATAGCAGAAAAGAAGTTTGCCAATGTCCAGCGACGTAAGGACCAAAGAACTGAGGTATTTCGGATTGCTAGACAGTGAGTGAGAGAAAATAGTGATGTTACAGGAGAGAGATGTGTCCACATGGATGATGGGGCACTTGCTTTTAATGTTGGTGAAAAGAAAGAGGCTTGGAGAAGCCATTATGAAAGACTGCTGAATGTGGAGAATGAATGGGAGGAGGAGAGCCTGCCAAATGTTGACCCAGTAGAGGGATCAGCTATCCAAATAGACAGCTCCCTTGTAGTTAAGGCAATTAAGGGTATGAAACCAGGTAAAGCCCCCGGCCCATCAGGAATCACCACTGAGATGCTTAAAACAAACTGGTTAAGTGGGCTATGGCCTAGTCACCCATATTGTAAACCAAGTAGTTCATAATGGAGTCATACCCAATGACTGGCGTAGCAGCACCATAGTCAACTGCTACAAGGGTAAGGGTGATGCTCTAGATAGAAATAACTACAGGGGTATTAAACTGTTGGATCAGGTGATGAAGGTCACAGAGAGGGTCATAACCCATCTCATTAGGGAGAGAATTTGCTTAGATGAGATGCAGTTCGGTTTTGTGCCAGGTAGAAGCACCACTGATGCTATATTCCTGGTCCGACAACTGCAGAAGTACCTAGCTAAAGATAAACCCCTCTACATAGCTTTTGTGGACTTGGAGAAAGCCTTTGACAGGGTCCCCCGATCCCTTATCTGGTGGTCGATGCGGAAACTGGAGATTGACGAATGGCTAATAAGGGCTGTACAGGCCCTATACAGAGAGGCTGTCAGCAAGGTTAGGATTGGCAACGAATATAGTGAAGAATTCCGGGTAGAAGTAGGTGTACACCAAGGCTCAGCCCTCAGTCCCCTTTTATTCATCATAGTCCTCCAGGAAATAACAAAGGAATTCAAAACAGGTTGCCCCTGGGAGCTCCTCTATGCTGATGACCTGGCTCTCATAGCAGAATCACTACTGGAACTAGAAAAGAAATTTCGAGTGTGGAAACAAAGGTTAGAATCAAAGGGCCTTAGAGTAAATGTAGCAAAGACCAAAGTTATAGTAAGCAGAAAGGCGAACTCAGCACACACCCCATCAGGCAGGTGGCCCTGCTCGATCAGTAGGAGAGGTGTAGGTAGAAACTCCATTAGATGCACCCAGTGTAAGCTATGGACGCATAAGAAGTGCAGCAACATCAAAGGGAAATTAACTGATAAGATAGCTTTCATGTGCGGCTGATGCACAGGGACAATAGACACCACAAATACTCAGAAAACAGATTCCATCACACTCCAGGGGGAGAAACTAGAAGTAGTCGATAGTTTCCACTACCTGGGTGACCAAGTTAGTAGTGGAGGTGGATGCTCAGAGAGTGTCACCACTAGAATACGAATAGCCTGGGCAAAGTTTAGAAAGCTCCTACCCCTACAGGTGACAAAGGGTCTCTCACTCAGAGTGAAAGGTAGATTGTATGATGCATGTGTGCGAATTGCCATGCTTCACGGTAGTGAAACATGGGCCATGACTGCAGAGGACATGCATAGACTTGAAAGAAATGAAGCTAGCATGATCCGCTGGATGTGTAATGTCAGTGTGCACGCACGACAGAGTGTAAGCACCCTGAGAGAAATGCTGGACATAAGAAGCATCAGATGTGGTGTGCAAGAGTGACGCTTGCGATGGTATGGTCATGTACTGCGGATGGATGAGGAGAGATGTGTGAAGAAGTGCCGCTCCCAAACAGTTGAAGGAATCAGGGGGAGAGGTAGACCCAGGAAGACATGGGATGAGGTAGTCAAGCATGACCTCAGAGCGTTGGGCAATGGCGAAGGACCGAGATATCTGGAGATGTGCTTTGACTGCAAAGACCCGGGCTGCTTCCTGCACCAGTTCCGCATAGCCCCTGCCCATTCAAAGTACCTTGGATCCCAGAACATCCTGCTGTGCTTGAGGAGACCTGTTGAGTCAAGTACATGTACATGAACATCGAAACAAATATCAATGGAAATAGTAGTTGTGATACCTGTGCCGGATGGCACATAAAAAGCACCATCCAAATGTGGCCGATGCCAGTGCCGCCTCAACTGGCTTCCATACCTGTGGCACGTTAAAAGCACCAACCGATCGTGGCCGATGCCAGACTCCCCTGGCATGTAAAAAGCACCCACTACACTCGCGGAGTGGTTGGCGTTAGGAAGGGCATCCAGCTGTAGAAACACTGCCAGATCAGACTGGAGCCTGGTGCAGCCCCTGGCTTCCCAGACCCCAGTCAAACTGTCCAACCTGGGCTAGCGCGGAAAACAGACGTTAAACGATGATGATGATATATATATATATACACATATATATATACATACATAAACATTATCTATCTATCTATCTATATATATAGATACACACACACACTTTCTCTCTCTTACCCACACACACACGTATGTATGTATATATATATATAGTTATTGAAGTAGATAAATGAATTATCTTATTACGGATTATTCAAATGATAACTGATACCTGGGTAGCAAAAATCACAACAGAAAAAGCACGGTTGAGGTTACGACCATGGGGCCTAAAATCCGTGCCTTAGTGCGGAAATTTGAAGTTTTATATATTTAGTGTAGGAAGAAATGGAGCTGAACGAAGATTTAACAAAATTCCTTTTTATTATTTTCTACATAGGGACTTTGCAACCTTTGAAACATATGTAGAAAATAATAAAAAGGAATTTTGTTAAATCTTCGTTCAGCTCCATTTCTTCCTACACTAAATATATATATATATATGAGATCCACTGGATGTGTAATGTCAGCGTGCACACACAACAGAGTGTAAGTACCCTGAGAGAGATGTTGGACATAAGAAGCATCAGATGTGGTGCGCAAGAGAGATGACTGTGCTGGTATGGTCATGTGATGTGTATGGATGAGGAGAGCTGTGTGAAAAAGTGTCACTCCCTGGCAGTGGAAGGAACTTGTGGAAGTGGGAGACCCAAGAAGACATGGGATAAGGTGGTGAAGTATGATCTTCAGACGTTGGGCCTCACAGAGGCAATGACAAGAGACCAAGACCTCTGGAGATATGCTGTGATTGAGAAGACCTGGCAAGTAAAGTGAGATCACAGTCACAGCCTATACTAGTGTTGCATAACCAGCCCATTTAAAAAGTGGTTTTGAATCGACAGGTGATATGCCATGCTTGAGGAGACCTATTGAGTCAAGTAAAATCAAAAATCAAAATCAAAATCACTATCAGAATCTCAATCAAATCAAAAGCAAAATGGAAATTATAGTTGTGGCTGATGCCAGTGCTGCCTGACTGGCTGCCATGCTGGTGGAACGCAATAATCACCATTCATGCGTGGGTCGTTGCCAGTGTCACCTGACTGGCTCCCTGTGCTGGTGGCACATAAAAAGCACCATCTGAACATGGTTGATGATAGCGCCCCCCCCTTCCCTGACTGGCTCCTGTGCCAGTAGCACATAAAAAGCACCATCCAAACATGACTAATGCCAGTACTGTCTGACTGACTCTCATGCCGGTGGCATGTAAAAAGCACCCACTACACTCTCAGAGTGGTTGGCTTTAAGAAGGGCATCTAGCTGTAGAAACATTGCCAGATCAGATTGGAGCCTGGTGCAGCATCCTGGCTTGCCAGTCCCCAATCAAACTTTCCAACCCATGCCAGCATGGAAAACGGATGATGATGATGATGATGGTGATGATGATGTATATGATGATGATGATGATGTGATGAGATATATATATATATATATAATAAAATACAAAATAGGACAGGAACGCAAAACATCCGGACAACTAGGTGATACAAAAAGAGACAATAGACGATACAAAAAAAACAAGGATGAGTCATTCGAAGCCTTTTATCTTCAGTCAAGAACCAGATCATCCTTGCAATTTTGGCTACACACGCAAACACACACACACACACATATATATATATATATAAAATATTAGAATAAAACCACCTCTTATCAATTCAAAATGAATAATTAAATTACACCATCTAGAAAATTACATATAATAGAAAAGTTAAAATTAAAATAACAATTAAAAAGTAAAGATTAAGTATTTCTAAATTGAATTATTTTTCCTTGTAAGTTTGGATTTTATTCCCTCAAATAATAATTATCATATATACATACACACATATATATATACATATATATATGTGTGTGTGTGTATATATATATATAGTTATGCTTGTTGCCACTTCAGCATGGCTGTTCCACAAAGAACTATGTTACTACATTTTATCCTCAGGTAAAACGTCTTTTCCAGCTGGTTAATGACACACAGCATGTGTCTGATATATTGTGAGTAAGGGAGTGAACCACTCCCCTCCAGCATGACAAGACCAGTAGACCAGACTGGTTTTTGGGTGCCTACCTGTCTTCAGTACTGGATGCCTGCCTGCTAGAGATGGCAGTCATTCATCCCCACCTGCAGAATATAAAACAAATAAGCAACAATCAATCACTGATCTTGCAACAAGCTAAAATAGTAAGTTCTAAAATCTCTAAAAGAGATACCTATTTCTTTATTACCCACAAGGGGCTAAACATAGAGGGGACAAACAAGGACAGACATAGGTATTAAATCGATTACATTGACCCCAGTGCGTGACTGGTACTTAATTTATCGACCCCGAAAGGATGAAAGGCAAAGTCGACCTCGGCGGAATTTGAACTCAAAACGTATTGGCAGACGAAATACCGCTAAGCATCTCGCGCGGCCTGCTAACGTTTCTGCCAGCTCTCTGCCTTAATCGCCTAAAAGAGATACCAGTAGTAATGACACTAAACAGTAATGTTTGTTGCCACTTCAGTGTGAGGACAGGTAGGCACCTAGAAACTAGTCTGGCTTTGTCACACTTGAGGGGTGTAGTTTGCTCCCTTACTCGCAATATATGAGACACAAGTTACGTGTCATTAACCAGCTGGAAAAGACGTTTTCCTGAGTTTAAAATGTAATACAGTTCTTTGTGGAACAGCCATGCTGAAGTGGCAATAAGCACTACTTCTTTAGTATCATTACTATTGGTATCTCTTTTAGAGACTTGAAACAGAAAAAGGAAACAGCATACTATAATGGTATTTGTTCTTTGGAGTTGGTTGATCTTGCATCTTCTCCACTTAAACACTCTTCACTTAGACACAGTCAATTCACTCATTACCGGTATTGAGTCCAAATCAGGTCCTACCCTAATTATGTGTGTGTGTATATATGTGTGTGTGTGTGCCTCTCTCTCTCTCTCTATATATATATATATATATATATATATATCATCATCATCATCTTTTAACATCTGTTGTCCATGCTGGCATGGTTTGACTAGGGCTAGTAAGCTGAGGGGCTGCACCAGACTCCAGTCTGATTTGGCATGGTTTCAATGGCTGGATGCCTTTCTTAACACCAACCACTCCAAGAGTGTAATCGGTGCTACAACATGCCAGTTGCGTGACACCAGTATCTGCTCTGACTAAGATTTCATTTAGTTTGATGGGTCTTCTACTCAAGCATGGAATATTGCCAAAGGTTTTGGTCATTTGTCATTGCCTCTGTGATGCCCAACACTCAAAAGGTGCTTTTTACATGCTACTGGCACAGGTGCTAGTTATGTGACACCAGCATAAGCCACATTGCCTCTATGAGGCTCTATGCTCAAAAGGTGCTTCTTATGTGCAACCAACACAGATGCCAGTTACATGACACCAGCATTAGCTATATTGTCTCTGAGACCCAATGCTTGAAGGGTGCTATTTATGTCCCACTGGCACAGATTTTAGTTACACGACACTGGCATTGGCCACATTGCCTCTGTGAGGCCCAATGCTCAAATAATGTGTTTTATGTGCTACAGGCACCTGTGCCAATTATGTGACATTGGCATCTGCCACAACTATGATATTTATATATGTATATATATATATATGTGTATATATATATATATATCTAAATATATATATATATATATATATATATATATACACACACACATGTTTATAAGTATATATAAGCATATACATATATGTATATGTATGTCATCATCATTGTAGGTTTAATATACACTTTTCCATGATTGCATGGGCTGGACAAAATTTGTTAAGAAGAATTTTCTACAGCTGGATATCCTTCTTGTCACCAACCCTCATCTTTTTCCAAGTAAGGTAACATTTCCCCCATGACCAGACATGTAAGATTAGAAATGAAGAACACAACTTGCATGACAGTGGAACTTGTTTACAGCTATCACATGATGTCAAGTCAAGGAAACAGTAACAAACACAGACACAAACACACGTACATATATATATGATAGGTTTCTTCTAATTTTTTATCTACCAAATTCATGCATAAGGCTTTGGTCAGCATGGGATTATAGTAGAAGACAGTTGCCCAAGATTCTTTGCAGTGGGACTGAACACAGGACCATGTGATTGGGGAGCCATGTCTCTGTATGCATGTGTGTTTATATAGATACACACACACACACATTATCATCATCATCATCATCATCATCATCATAATCATTTAGTGTGTTTTTCCATGTTGGCATGGGTTAGATGGTTTGACTGGAGCTAGTAAGCCAGAGAGCTGCACCAGGTTTCAGTCGTCTGTTTCGGCTTGGTTTCTCTGGCTGGATGCCTTTAAAGAGTGTACTGGTGTCTTTCATGTGTCATTGGCACAGGTGCCTTTAACATGTCCCTGGCACAGGTGCCTGTACATGTCACTGGCATGGATATATATATAAACACATACACACATATATATATATATACATACATATATATCTCTTATTATAAAAGGCAGATTTTATCTGCCTCCCTTTGTCAGTTATAGAAATCTACAATATAGGATTTCTTCAATTACAATTTACTTAGCATTTTTAAGAGTAGAATGCATCGGGTTTTGCCAGGTCCACTTTTTAAAATTTAAACTCCAATTAAGCAAAATTTACAGAAAACTCACATTTTGGTGTGTATGTCAAATGCTTTTCTTAATGTGGTTTACACCACACACACAGTGTGCAACGAATAAAATGAAAGTAATTCACCTTTTGTAGTGAGTGACTCTTTCAGTCTGCCACTTCCTCTTTACACACATAGACACGCAAATATATAAATAAAATTGTAAGCTAACGTGCGTGTGTGTGTGAGGGTGTGTGTGTGTGTGTGTGTGTGCGTGCGTGTGCGTGAGTGTGTGACAGGAAAGTTTTTTAGGACGAATATAAGACCTATATCGGCGATGTTTCGCTTGTCGTAGCACAGGTTTCCGTCGATTTCCGTAAAAAACTTTTATTTTTTTACATAAGTAATGAGAGCGAAAGAGACTAAGAGAAAGCGCTTGTATGACGAGGGGAGTTCTTTTGAAGTTACCGTGCATGGGACGCATTGATGTACATGTGTGTGTGTGTGTGTGTTTGATGGAGTGTGGGAGACAGACAGTATGTTGTGTAAGTGAAGTGCTTCTGTTAGTGTGTGTGAAGAGACAGAGAGAGTAATGTGTGAAAGAGAGAGATAACTGAATTTTTTTACTCGGTGTATGTGTAAATGTATGTATGCATGTATGTGTGTGTGTGTATGTATGTGTGTGTGTATGTATGTATGTATGTATGGCCGATTCAGTGTTTACATTTTTTACGGAAATCGACGGAAACGTGTGCTACGACAAGCGAAACATCGCCCCTATATCCAAGTAGCAGAAAGATCGCCCAAAAGTGTATATAGATATTTAAATGTATTTATATATTCATCTATACACAGATGTATGTATAATGTGTGTGTATATATTTCCATACACGTAACCATTCACTCCGCACAAAGTTTTTTAGGACGAAAATAAGATCTAAAGTTATCTCTAAGTAGCACAGAGATCGCCCAAAAGTGTATATAGATATATAAATGTATTTATATATTCATCTATGCACACATGTATGTATAACGTGTGTGTATATATTTCCATAGAGGTAACCATTCACTCCATACAAAGTTTTTTAGCACGAAAATAAGATCTAAAGTTATCTCTAAGAAACAGAAAGATCGCCCAAAAGTGTATATAGATATTTAAATGTATTTATATATTCATCTATACACACATGTATGTATAATGTGCGTGTATATATTTCCATAGAGGTAACCATTCAATCCATACAAAGTTTTTTAGGACGAAAATATTTATATATAAAAGAAAGGTTGTGTGTCTGTCTACTCCGATTTAGATTCCTAACTACTCCCACATTTTGCGATGCAGTTTAACCAAAACCGGGTATCTTATAGTCGTGATTCATATCGAGCCCTTCTGGGTATTAGCGCGCATCTACGATGAGTCTATGATTTTACAAATAATTTACCATCATTTTTTTCCATTTTAATGCATATTTTTTAAAATAAACGGAAGTAACTCTCAAACTTCACACCAATATGCGTGCTCATATGCGACGTAATATCACAACAGCAGCATTTCCTCACACCCTCCTTGCACTTGGCGAAGGCAAAATACCAGGGGATGAAAATGGTAATATTGCCATCGATTCCATTTGTACCATTGTTAAGACGCCTTCTGATCTCAGAGATGCAGTGTTCCCAGATCTACAAGCTAATTATCAGAATATGGATTGGATTGGTAAAAAGGCTATACTGGCCCCGAGGAATAAAACTGTTCATCATATTAATGATGAAATGCTAAAACTCATTCTGGGGAAGTCTATGTATATCAGTCTATCGATACAACTCCTGACCCAGAGGACGTCATCAACTATCCAATAGAGGTACTCAATTCCTTTGAGCACCCCGGACTACCACCACACTTTCTCAAACTTAAAGTTGGTACCCCTATAATGCTCATCAGAAATTTGGTTCCCCCAAAACAATGCAATGGCACACGTTTGATCGTTAAGTCCTTATCTCCCACCGTAAGCTTATATCAATATTTGCCTGAATAATCATCATAATTCAGTGCAATCATTAACAGTACTTTCAAGCAATTCAGCCCCGAGCAACGCCGGGCAATTCTGCTAGTCTCTTATTATAAAAGGCAGATTTTATCTGCCTCCCTTTGTCACTTATAGAAATCTACAATATAGGATTTTTTCAATTACAATTTACCTAGCATTTTTAAGAGTAGAATGCATCGGGTCATGCCAGGTCCAGTTTTTAAAATTTAAACTCCAATTAAGCAAAATTTACAGAAAACTCACATTCTGGTGTGTATGTCAAATGCTTTTCTTAATGTGGTTTACACCACACACACAGTGTGCAACGAATAAAATGAAAGTAATTCACCTTTTGTAGTGAGTGACTCTTTCAGTCTGCCACTTCCTCTTTACACACATAGACACGCAAATATATAAATAAAATTGTAAGCTAACGTGCGTGTGTGTGTGAGGGTGTGTGTGTGTGTGTGTGTGTGCGTGCGTGTGCGTGAGTGTGTGACAGGAAAGTTTTTTAGGACGAATATAAGACCTATATCGGCGATGTTTCGCTTGTCGTAGCACAGGTTTCCGTCGATTTCCGTAAAAAACTTTTATTTTTTTACATAAGTAATGAGAGCGAAAGAGACTAAGAGAAAGCGCTTGTATGACGAGGGGAGTTCTTTTGAAGTTACCGTGCATGGGACGCATTGATGTACATGTGTGTGTGTGTGTGTGTTTGATGGAGTGTGGGAGACAGACAGTATGTTGTGTAAGTGAAGTGCTTCTGTTAGTGTGTGTGAAGAGACAGAGAGAGTAATGTGTGAAAGAGAGAGATAACTGAATTTTTTTACTCGGTGTATGTGTAAATGTATGTATGCATGTATGTGTGTGTGTGTATGTATGTGTGTGTGTGTATGTATGTATGTATGTATGGCCGATTCAGTGTTTACATTTTTTACGGAAATCGACGGAAACGTGTGCTACGACAAGCGAAACATCGCCCCTATATCCAAGTAGCAGAAAGATCGCCCAAAAGTGTATATAGATATTTAAATGTATTTATATATTCATCTATACACAGATGTATGTATAATGTGTGTGTATATATTTCCATACACGTAACCATTCACTCCGCACAAAGTTTTTTAGGACGAAAATAAGATCTAAAGTTATCTCTAAGTAGCACAGAGATCGCCCAAAAGTGTATATAGATATATAAATGTATTTATATATTCATCTATGCACACATGTATGTATAACGTGTGTGTATATATTTCCATAGAGGTAACCATTCACTCCATACAAAGTTTTTTAGCACGAAAATAAGATCTAAAGTTATCTCTAAGAAACAGAAAGATCGCCCAAAAGTGTATATAGATATTTAAATGTATTTATATATTCATCTATACACACATGTATGTATAATGTGCGTGTATATATTTCCATAGAGGTAACCATTCAATCCATACAAAGTTTTTTAGGACGAAAATATTTATATATAAAAGAAAGGTTGTGTGTCTGTCTACTCCGATTTAGATTCCTAACTACTCCCACATTTTGCGATGCAGTTTAACCAAAACCGGGTATCTTATAGTCGTGATTCATATCGAGCCCTTCTGGGTATTAGCGCGCATCTACGATGAGTCTATGATTTTACAAATAATTTACCATCATTTTTTTCCATTTTAATGCATATTTTTTAAAATAAACGGAAGTAACTCTCAAACTTCACACCAATATGCGTGCTCATATGCGACGTAATATCACAACAGCAGCATTTCCTCACACCCTCCTTGCACTTGGCGAAGGCAAAATACCAGGGGATGAAAATGGTAATATTGCCATCGATTCCATTTGTACCATTGTTAAGACGCCTTCTGATCTCAGAGATGCAGTGTTCCCAGATCTACAAGCTAATTATCAGAATATGGATTGGATTGGTAAAAAGGCTATACTGGCCCCGAGGAATAAAACTGTTCATCATATTAATGATGAAATGCTAAAACTCATTCCTGGGGAAGTCTATGTATATCAGTCTATCGATACAACTCCTGACCCAGAGGACGTCATCAACTATCCAATAGAGGTACTCAATTCCTTTGAGCACCCCGGACTACCACCACACTTTCTCAAACTTAAAGTTGGTACCCCTATAATGCTCATCAGAAATTTGGTTCCCCCAAAACAATGCAATGGCACACGTTTGATCGTTAAGTCCTTATCTCCCACCGTAAGCTTATATCAATATTTGCCTGAATAATCATCATAATTCAGTGCAATCATTAACAGTACTTCAAGCAATTCAGCCCGAGCAACGCCGGGCAATTCTGCTAGTCTCTTATTATAAAAGGCAATTTTATCTGCCTCCCTTGTCACTTATAGAAATCTACAATATAGGATTTTTCAATTACAATTTACCTAGCATTTTTAAGAGTAGAATGCATCGGGTCATGCCAGGTCCAGTTTTTAAAATTTAAACTCCAATTAAGCAAAATTTACAGAAAACTCACATTCTGGTGTGTATGTCAAATGCTTTTCTTAGTCTGGTTTACAGCACACGCAAACGCACACACACAGTGTGCAACGAATAAAGTGAAACTAATTCACTGTGTGTTGACAGGTAGAAAATAGAATGCAATGGCGATGTAATATTTGTTTCTGTCTATGACGCTGATAGATACATGAGTAAAATGTATGGGAAGCTAAGAGATAAGAGTGAGTGAAAATGTTCTTGGAAGAGAGTAAATAGCGAGAGTGATTTGAGGAAGACTTTACATTAAATAACCGTTGTGGCTTGTATATATATATATATACATACATAAGACAGTAAGGTGTGATTTGAGGGAGATTTGGCTGCTATTTCTACCATGTCTAGCTGCCATGTAGGGGTCTCCCTCATAGGCTCATACATACATATATACATAGATAAGACAGTAAGGTGTGATTTGGGGGAATTTTGGCTGCTATTTCTACCAGGTCTAGCTACCATGTAGAGGTCCCCCATTGGCTCATATATATATACATACATAAGACAGTAAGGTGTGATTTGAGGGAGATTTGGCTGCTGTTTCTACCAGGTCTGTTAGGCCTTCTCATGTAAACTCAAGCTTTCTCATGCCTTGAACATAAGACCAAAGCAGAGAATGTATTCTTTTATTCTTCTGCTTTTTCCAGCCATTGGTCTGTGGCCATGCTGGGGCAATGCCTTGAAGAATTGTAGTTTAATGAATCAACTCCAGTTTTATTTTTGTAAGCATTGTACTTATTCTATCTGTTTCCTTTGTCAAACCACTAGGTGACAGCATTGTAAACAAACCAACATTCGTTGTCAAGCAGTGGTGGAGGACAATCACAAGTACAGACACGCACACACACACACATACATGCATACACATATACACACATACATACATACATACATACATATATATATATGTGGTATATATATATTGCAGCGTGGAAGGTGTTTGTAAGCCATTTAGAAACACACAAAAACCGTTAGATTCACTTCAACATTTAAATTTAATTTGCCAAAATATTTTCCTCGCTTTGAGACCGCGACCTGTTCACTGACAAAAATATCGTGCTAACAGGTCGCGGTCTCAAAGCGACGAAAATATTTTGACAAATTAAATTTAAATGTTGAAGTGAATCTAACGGTTTTTGTGTGTTTCTTAAATGGCTTATAAACACCTTCAACGCTGCAACTGTTTTCGTTCCAGCACACGATCTCAGATCAAGTCACTTGCTATGCAAGTACATCTCTGTAACTATATATATATTTATTATATTATATATATATATATATATATATATATTATATATATATATATATATATATGTATATTGGTAAAAACAGTAAGATAACAAAAGAAAGAAAGAGACCTCAATATTATGTAAATAGAGGAAATCTTTATATATAAAAGTGAGGTTGTGTGTCTGTCTCCTACGATTTAGACTCCTAACTACTCCCACATTTTGCGGTGCAGTTTAACCAAAACCGGGTATCTTATAGTCGGGATTCATATCGAGACCGTCTGGGTATTAGCGCGCGTCTACGATGAGTCTACGATTTAAAAAAATTTACCATCATTTTTCCCATTTTTAATCCATTTTTGACATATATAAGGGAAGTAACTCTCTAAAATTTATTATTAAATCTCAGAACGTAAAAAGCTACAGTAACACCCCTCCCCCTTTGTGGTTAGCCATATTGAGATGGCTATTATACTTTACATCTCTAAAAATGCTTATATAATTATTTCCCTTACAAACCCGAGCAACGCCGGGCAATACTGCTAGTATATATATATATACATACACACACACACACACACATATATATATATATATATACACACACACATATATATAAATATACACACATATATGTGTGTGTGTATATATATATATATATATATATATATATATATACACATACCTCTATATATATAAACGGCAAAATGTCTGTCTGTGTGTATCCTTTATACAAATCCACAATTTTTCAGTTAGAGGGCTCGTACTTTCTATGGTCATTCAAAGGTGGTCATGCACATTTTTGCATTTCCCCAGTCACCCCGCAAAGCCATTAAAAAATCAATAGAAGTGACTTTTTTATGAATTTTCTATCCAAAACCCAATCAAAATACCCGTAATTTGATACACCAATTGAATGCCAGCTAGCTGTATGTGATTGGGAGGAGATTTGGACAGTACTCGCGTGTATGTGCGCTCGCATACAGCTGTATAATCATGCACTAGCACTATGACCTGGCAAAGCTGGGTCATAGTGCTAGTATATATATATATATATATATTATATATATATATACACACACATACAGACATACATACACACATATATCCACATTTTGTACATAAATTTTATTATTTGTCAATTAAGGAAAAGGGACACATATTTTATTTAATATATCTCTTTAAATATGTGTGTAATTTATAATAAAACTGACCAGTTACCACTGATGGAAAATCCACAGGTGCCCACTTGTCAAAAAATACCCAATATAGTTAATGAACATCAAAAAGTTAACCATAGATACTTATATAATGAAGAAATAATAACATTGGTCAATTGGCTAAAAATAACAGCCATATTTCTCTCAAATAGCAGCAACCTTTTATAAAGGAAGGATGCTCTGGATCCTCATAATTTAATATCCATGTTCCATGGTGGCACGAGTTGGACATTTTGACAGGATCTGATAGGTCCAAGGTTTGCATTATGCTCCAGTATCTGCATTGGCACAGTTTCAAAGGCTTCTAAATGCCAACCATTTTACACTGTGTACTAGGTACTATTTTCATACTAACAGCACTTGTGAGGTTGCCATGGAGTTTGTAAGACTAAGAACCTCAAGGGGAGTAACTTTATGCCAGGAGATAAGGGATTAAAGTATGCAAGAATCTGCTAGAACAGAAGCGGTTATTTCTTGCTGGCAAAGAACAACATGGATACTCACTTTATAAAAAGAGAAGTCAGAAGTGCAGGAAAGAAATAAAGTAATGGTGATGGGGTATCAGGGTAGAAGGTACAAGGTGTGTAGAAGTGAGTAGGGACAGCAGAACAGGGAGAGCTGGTGGGTAGGAGTTTGTATGAAGTGGATATGGAATTTGCACAAAAAAACCTTGATGGATTAATGTTTATCACTAGCATTCACCATCATCATTTAATGTCCACTTTCCATGTTGGCATGGTTTCGACAGTTTTACCGAAAACTGATAAGATGGGGAACTGCACCAGGTTCCGATCTTATTTGGCAAGGTTTCTATGGCTGGATGCCCTTCCTAACACCAACCACTCTGAGAGTGTAGTGGGTGTTTTTTTTACATGCCATTTATGATTACAGTCTCACTTGACTTGACAGGTCTATACAATCATGGTGTATCCCCAAAGATCTTGGTCACCTGTCACTGCCTCCATGAAGCTCAATGCTCAAACAGTGCATTTCACATATCACCAGCATAGGTGCCAGTCAGACAGCACTGGCATTGGCCACGACTATGATTTCACTCAGCTCAACAGGTCTTCACAAGTACAACATACTGCCCAGTTCATATTACAGTTTCACTGACATTTTCCATTTCAGACAGGGGAAATGTCAATCTTTGTGTTGGCTAATGTTGAAGAAGATGAAGAATGAGATGAAGTTAGCCTAATCCTTCAACAAGTTTATAGTGTGCATGATGGATTAATGGAGAATCTTGCTTCTCACAATATAGAAGCATTTCTCATGGCACCAGCAGACAAAATGGAAAAAGGTATTGCCTCAGAATATAGTGAGGGAGATGTGCTGGGGACAGTGCGAGATGGTTAGAGATGTGAAATGGGTGAGGGAGAAAATAAAATGAAGAACATGTATTAAGGGATACGTGGTGGGTGGGTGGGGGGGATAATCTTAAAACCGTACCTTCAATATTTTTAATCATAAATCTGTATAATCAAGGAAGATCTGGAGCTAAATGACAACAATGACAGCAACAACAGCAACCCAAAGATTGGCCCTTCCTTGTAGGGTCAGAATATATTTCAGCTCCAAACAATTGCTGACACTCATGGACAATCTGTGGCCTGCAAGACTTTCTAAATAGCATGCCTAATGAAAAATTACCTTGAATATTTTTAATAGTGTTGCCCACCTAAAAATGAGCCCTGTCTCATGTGGCTCACTTTTCAACAAAGGTTGTTTATGCCTGCTCCACACAGTAGCATAGCTGGGTGGGAGGGGTTTGCCCCAGGCAGCACTTTTTGACCTGCCGTATAAGCCTGTATAGGCTTGTGACTCCTTGTGAAAGAAGCCTGCACTGGAAAGTACACACTCTTCCGATGTCACTAACTCTATAAAATGCTAGTGAGGCCCACAAAGGTGTAATGCAACTACATCCAGTACAGTGTTATTGCTGTACCTACAGATATTCAACACTGTATCTAGAAAAAGCCCACTGACCCATGGGCATATTCCAGCCTCTGGTACTCAACTATGCTGTTTCCATTATCTGTATTTTCTATCTTAACTATAATGATCTTTGTTCTTTGGAGTTGGTTGGTATCTCAATTGACTCATCACCTGTACTGTGCCCACCCCAGATCCTGCCCTAATTATTTATTATTAAATTGTTGTCCTTTCTTCCCAGTAGTTAATCTGCTGGAACTCCTACCCAGCTCATATCTTTCCTGTTGATGTTGACTTGTAATAAGTTTAATCAGAAGATTAATAGCATCAATTTCACTCATATCAGAGAACCTGCAAAGGCTATGAGCACTGTATTTTTCTCCAGTAATTAAGAACTAAGTAAAATAAAAATAGTAACTGCACCTGCTCTCTTGAATTAACAAACTAGATGACACTGCTGGCTTGGCCCACCTGTTGTCCTTTTGTTTTCTTCGTCACGTCATCCCTGCTCTATTTCACTCACTTGACTGTGTGACTTTGATTAATCATTTCTTGTGCTACTAATATTTAGTATTCGTATCTTGTCTAAGTTTTCCCAAAATACTACGAAACATAGAAGTCTATTTCCAACATCATGCGCAATGATATAGCTTTTTGTTTAGGAGATCCTACAGAAGTTACGAGTATTTCTCTTATAATTGAAAAACAAAAAGTCAAGTCATTCCTTTCTATTTTTTCTTCGCACACTGACAAAGTTAGAGCAATCTGCGATCGGACACAGATATATTACTTAAAAACGGGTAAAAATAAAAGACTTTCATCATCATTGAAGATTGAAAGTGTAATTTAAGAGCGTGGGAATCAGCTTATTGACATCTAAGCAACTTGCCTGCCAGTAAAAAAAAAAATCATTAAGATTGAAAACGGTTCACGAAAATGAAGTCGAGGTTTCATTTCTTCATTCTCGAATAAATTTAAATTGAGGCAAAGGGCATTTAATACACGAAACAAGAGCATTTAAATAGTAATTAATACAAATTTCGTTGTTACATGCAATATATAACAAACGACCACCGCCATCAGCAACGACAACAATAGCAACAACAGCAGGAGAAATAAGGAGTCGACGTTGAAAACTGTTCACTTATGTGTGATTAATTAGCAAGATTCCCAAATAATCCTTTATTATTCATAATTCCATGATGATTAAACAGTAAGGTAAATTGACGCTTGAAGAATTAAATGTTGAGGTTGGATCCGGAAGTGATGTCATCAGTCTGTGATGGTGGTTTAAGCTGTTTTCTATTCCTGACCGCCGCACTGACAGACTTGTGACTTATTTTCTGATTATATATACTCACATTCGTACTCAATACAATCAACATGAATGTCGTTCAGGCTGTAAAACAATATATTTCAAAAATGATTGAAGAAAGTGGTCCAGGAATGAAAGTGTTGTTAATGGACAAGGAAACGGTAAGTAGAGAGACAGCTGAGGTGTGTGTGTGTATATATGTATGTATAATGAACACACCCCACAATTTAGCGTTGAAGCAGAACAACTGACAGTTCGTTCTTTATTTTACTTAGGTTTTCTGACAACATTTCTTGATAATTACACCCAGAAAAAATTGATTTAATTTTAATCAAATTCCCTACAGTAATTCCTCTCATAGACTGTGGGGGTAGCTGTATCTAGCAGATGATTTATATAAAGACATTTTTTAGAACAAAAAAATTTTCAATTTCCAACAAATGCAGACAGTTATTATCATTTTATTCAAATATATCGAAAATATTATGTATCTTTCGCTTCTAACGTTCCAGTGTTTTATTTTTAGGTTAATTCCTTAGAACTCATAAACATACACCTCACCTGTTCGACAAGAAATCATTAAACAGTTCATTGCAAACATTATCATTTGGCTTTAAAAAATACGATTGCCTATATATATATATTATATATATATATATATATATATATATATACATACATATACATATATATGTAGTATTGATTTCTTTGCTGAAAGCTGGGTACAAACCATCCGATAAATCTCTTTACAGCTGCCATGAGCAACATTCAAAGGAATATCAACAGAAAATGTGTAGATGGGAGCTTTGCCATGTTCACAATTATAAATGTCGTCTGTTGCAAGGTTGTTGTTAAACGAACAGAATGTTTCTCATTTGTCATCATTATCAACAACGATTAGCGAGGGTGTCAACCATGGTATTTACCAGGGTGAAGGGGATTCCACCCCTGTGTATGTGTGTATATATGTATATATAAATATATATATGTATATATATATATAATATGTGTGTTTGTGTATATATATATAAACCGAATTAGAGAAAAAACAATTCTAGATGTAGCTGTGTATATGATAGTGTGTTACTTGACAAACATATCGATAAAACAGCCTCCCTTTTCCCTGTAAATATTACAATATTTCACGATGATATTGTAATATTCTGTAGTATTTGTTAAATATATTTATTATGTTGTTATCTTTCTATGTCTGTATATTACACCAGAACTGGTAGCTACCCAGACCAGATTCTGTGACATTAAGCATTAGTTACAAAACCAGAAAGTGTGTTGCTGATGTTTCTAGATATGACGATGGTTTCAACAAATATTTATTTATTTATTTATTCTACCCTCCGCGACATTTAATTCCAATATATGCCCCAGTTTATTCGATTTACGTTGTTAGTTTAGTCAACATTCTACCACACATCCATAAGAAATGTCGTATGT
>NC_043000.1:90034505-90064505 GCF_006345805.1 Octopus sinensis
TATATATATATAAATACATAATATATATATATATGTATATATATTTGCCATAATATACATCTGGAAGGACTTGTCCCAAACTTTGGCATCAAAAGTTACACAAATACTAGAACTGGGTGCCACTGCATAGTGCCAAGGACTCCAAATTTGCCATTAAGATGTTGGACAAAATACTGCAATAGCCTGGGCTTCAGAGGTCCACAGCTCTTCAATATCTTCCTGAAGGACCTGAGAGACTTGCATGGGGTGGATGCAAATGTTTTCAAAAGAAAGCTGGACCTCTTACTGTCAAGTGTTCCAGATGAACCAACTTCGCAGCAGGAGGTGCAAATGAAGGCAGGTGCATCAAACTCTCTCATGCACCAAATGTCAATTCCTAAAAAGCATTCGTGAAGTAAAATTATGTAGCAACACCAAATCACAGTGCCCCAGCATGGCCACAGCCTATCAGCTGAAACTAGGTGAAGTAAAAATAAATAAAAAAAATATTATATGTGTCTGTATATATATGTATATACATATCTGTATCCATCCCATCCCACCCCCACCCCACCCCATGTCTTGCACCCACTCCCACATACCCCACCTTTTCCCCACCCTCAGCCTAACCCGCACCCCAAGCATGCTTTCCCCACTCTCGCCTCCCCACATCCCAATACCACCACACCACAACACATACGACCACATGATACACCACTATACCACACAACACCACATCACATCACCCCGCACACACTAACACTGACCACTTCCCAGCCCCACACCTACACATGCACACGTCAAGGTCACCAGCCCTCTTCCACATGCACATGCATGCTCTCGTCTTGGGATCAGCACCACTTTATTATCTCCCCTTCTTCCTAGCTCTCCTGTTTGACCCCTCTGTCTGGCATTCACCATGATAGATCGCTAGCCACTACACATTCTTTATTTTCTCTCCTTGTTTCTTTCTGTGTTCCTTTCTGTGGAAGAGCGTAGGCTCAAAACTTTAGACTTTTTCACTTCCTGAGCATTAAACTAATACATCTGTTTGTTGTCTACACCACCTATCTTCGTCTTTTGTTTTTTTTTTGTGAATTCTCCCTATAAATATATATGTGTGTGTTTGTATGTATATACATATATGTATGTTTACATGTTTATATGTATATATATATGTTTACATGTGTATATATATATATATAATATGTACATATATATGTTTGTCTATATATATATATATATCTATATATAGAAATTCAGGGTGAGTACTTGATAATTGTAAGCACCTGTATATACCGTTTGGTGGTGTAGGTGGTGGAGTAAATTAATCAAAATAAAAACATGATGCCAAGGATTCAGCGGTACATATGTTTCGGGCCTTTATTAGACGGACTTATAACAATGCATAATGTGTGTCTATGGCCTTCTTCAGCCGCGCACAATTACTACCTAAAGGACATGTATTACATCAAAAATTCTACGTTGGGGATGCAAATCCTCTCATTCGCGTACGACATAATGCGGCAACAGCATAAAAATGAAGCGTCCATCTCGTCCTTCTCTCACATTGAGAGATTTAAAAATCACCATAGTTTCCAAACACATAAAATAATAATACAAATACATAAAATCAAAGAAAGTAAAAGTATATAATTGGATAAAATACAAATAGAATGGCCGGCCTATCAAAAAGTTAAATATAAACGACTATATATTCAAAAACTATCAAAATACCTAATAGACAAATATAAAATAAGTAAAGGTAAAAAATAAAATAAAATAAATGTCCACCGACCAAAGAAGTTTTATCAGATGATTAAAATATTTTTTAAAAATAAAATTAAAATTTTTTAAAATAATATTTGAAAAAATATTTGTAAAAAGTCTTTTGTTTCCCTCATGCAAGTACGTCCAAAGTTCATAAGTAAACAGACTTCCACAGGACAAATTCACATTCAGCTTGAAAAATTTTTTTACTCCCCTCACACAAGTATGTCCAAAAGTTCATAATAAGCAGACTTCACAGGTCAAATTTCACTTTGACATATATTTATGGCCATTCCAGGACCTCACCACCACAGTTTATTTACACTAAAGTGCAATACGGTGATGACTCACTCATGAGGATAGACAGGATAAAATTATATATGTCCGGGTTCCAGTTAGTAATTTTCCTTATGACATAAATACACTATTGGATTCAAATCCAATAGTGTATTTATGTCATAAGGAAAATTACCAACTGGAACCCGGACATAAATATATACCGCTCTGGATCCTAATGTAAGCATTATTAATAATATTATGAATGATAATAATGATAACATTAATGATATTGACAACGATAATGATGCTAACTTTAATGACACTTTAGAAATTAGTATGAAGCAATATAATGTACTATTGACTATGTATATTTGCATCTAGGTACTAATTTGTGTATGTTTATTATCACAATATTGAGTCGAAAAACTGAGACATTGGATGTAGAACACATATATATGTTTACTAATTTATATTATTTACTTATATCATTATGTATATGTATATTTTTATATGTATAAGAGTGTGAGTATATGCACTCATATGTATATGTTGTATTATGGGTATGCACCCACACCCATGTGGGTATATATGTAGACTGATTTATATTACATAATCTCCGAAGAGGCCTTATGATATTTTTGTAAATGTCTCATTTATATCTATATATTGACCTACCATAAAGGGCTAATATTGGTAAAATGAGACATACTTATCTACATGGCTGAAACAGCTGTAAGATGTAACCTATACTTATATTTATATTTACTTATATTTATATTCTCTTTTATATATATTCTACTTATTATACAACATTACTTTTTTATGTACACTTTTTTATGTACATTCCTTTATGTACACTGATTTGTTCTGCTTTTTATATCTAACCTTACAGTCTCTTATGTGGTGGTTTAATAAAGTATGTGATTGAGTATTATCTGGTAATTGATATTTGATTTAGATGTATTTCTTCATTTTCTTATCTTGTATTAGTAATTTGTGGTAAATCATTTTACCTTTGCCCATATAATACAGTAAATGAATTGATTACATCGCAATCATTAACATTTATGTATTAACTTTGTTGGATACTTCACTAGCAGTATATTGGATATATGTTATCCCATGGAGGGTTGCATTTACAACCCCTATCTCAATTTGTATATATATATATATATATTTTTATATATAGATATGTATATATATGTATATAGGTGAGAAAGTTGGTGTGTGAAAGCACGTGGTTGGACGTATAAAAAATAGAAAAGAGTGAAAAAAACTACAGAAGGCTTGTTTTATAAGGTTAAAGAATATATTTAAGTCATTATGTTAGAAAAATGTTATAAAATTTTGTGTATAGTAACATAGTTTTTGGAGAAATAACCAGTTTCGTGTAAACTTTTCAAATTTCTTTACCTACATCGTGTCATGTCTTCGTTATGTAGTGCAAAGAAGAGTTCCAGGCAGGGAGTGGTAATCAGGGATTTCTTCCGGTATAAGGGAGATAATCGCCTTATATTTTTTTCTTTTTTTCAATGAGATGAGTTTCTTTGTATAAGAATGTTAGGAAGGTTAAGTTGAGGCTTATATTTTTCAATCTGATCTAGCAGAGTTTCTACAGCTTGATGCCCTTCCTAATGCCAACCACTCCAAGAGTGTAGTGGGTGCTTTTACATGCCACCAGCACGAGGGCCAGTTAGGTGGTACTGGCAACAGCCATGCTCAAATGGTGCCTTTTATATGCCACCTGCACAGGAGCCAGTCCAGCGGCACTGGCAACAATCTTGCTCGAATGTTTTTTTCACGTGCCACCAGCACAGGTGCTAGTAAGGCGACGCAGGTAACAATCATGCTCGAATGGTGTTTTTAACGTGCCATTGGCACGAAGGCCAGCTTGTTGCTCTGGCAATGATCTCACTTGTTTGGTACTCTTAGCACTCCTCTAGCAACCGATGACAGTCACCAAGTTTGATTTTGATTTCACTTGCCTCAACAGGTCTTCTCAATCGAGTTTGATTTCGATTTCACTTGCCTCAACTGGTCTTTGCAAGAAGAGTTTAGTGTCCAGTGAAGGAAAGGTGCGCATAAGTGGACTGGTTACACCCCTGGCATAGGCCACAAGGTTATGGTCTCACTTGCTCTAGCCTAGAAGATTATGGTCTCACTTGCACTTGCCAAGTCTTCTCAAGCATAGCATATTTCCAGAGGTCCTAGTCACTAGTCATTGCCTCGGTGAGTCCCAATGTTTGAAGGTCATGCTTCACCACCTCATCCCAGGTCTTCCTGGGTCTACCTCTTCCACAGGTTCCCTCAACTGCTAGGGTGTGGCACTTTTTCACACAGCTATCCACATCCATTCTTGCCACATGACCATACCAGCACAGTCGTCTCTCTTGCACACCACATCTGATGCTTCTTAGGTCCAACCTTTCTCTCAAAGCACTAACACTCTGTCGAGTATGCACACTGACATTACACATCCATCGGAGCATGCTGGCTTCATTCCTTGCGAGCTTACACATGTCCTCAGCAGTCACAGCCCATGTTTCACTGCCATGTAGCATGGCTGTTCGTACACATATGTCGTAAAGTCTACCTTTTACTCTGAGTAAGAGGCCTTTGTCACCAGTAGAAGTAAGAGCTCTCTGAACTTAGCCCAGGCTATTCTTATTCTAGCAGCTACACTTTCAGTGCACCCTCCCCTGCTTATATATATATAAATTAGAGAAGGACCACCTTTTATCAATTCAACAATGAAATAACAATGATAAAATCAAAATTATACCATATAGAAAAAATTTAATATACGATAAAACATATACCACAGGACAAGAGGCTAGACTGCTAGCCCTCTTTTTGCATTTGACTGTGGTCACTGCTACATCGATATTCTTCCCTATGTTCGTGAAAGTTTTGTATCTCTACTGTAAGGCTTCATTTCCTCACACGCCAGCTGAATTCAATACGTCTCCAGTCAAAAGACACCTGTTGTTATATCCTGTTATTATTATCTTTATTGTATTTTTGTATTTATATTCGTGTAACATCGTCTGTTTTTCTGTCCTTGTTTTTGTATACATTCGATGCTTTTTTCCAAAGAATCTAATGCTCTTAGCTTAGTTTTTCCTTGGGGCTGGCCAGATTGGAGCAATCTCAAGATTAATGAGCAGAAATTGTGAGGATTATCCGGTTCTTGACTGAGGATAAAAAGCTTCAAATGACCCATCCTTGTTTTTTTTTGTATCGTCTATCCGGATGTTTTGTTGTCCCTTTTTGTATCACCTAGTTGTCTGGATGTTTTGCGTTCTTGTCCCATTTTGTATTTTATATTATATATATATATATATATAGCGGCGTACTTATACTTTGTTCTCTTATATAAATATATATACACACGCACATATATATATATATATATATATATATATATATATATATATACTGAATCTTAAACTTGTTCCATTTACCAAAAGGTTTGCAAGGGACCAGCAGGCCTCAAGAGACACATGGATGTCCCATAGAACATGATTATCACTTTATTTTACTGAACCCTCTTGACTAGAGAATCCATTGCGTGCACACACATACACACACGCACACATATATACAATCGTCACTAAAAGTGACTAAGGGTGCAAGTCAGCACCAGCATTCCTCAAATAAGTCAAAATAACTGATGCCAATCTGACACCCTTGCTCGATGTAGGAAGGCTATCTCCCTTGTCAGTGATTAGAAAGTGCTCTGTCAAACAGAAAATGTTCTGTTCATGGCTAAGTGTTGTTTTGACTCTTATTTCTAGCAATGCTCTGTGCTGACTTGCACCCTTAGTCACTTTTATTCAAAAGTAAACAGACACCACTCATTAAACCATTTTAATGTTTTAAGCACAAGGCATCTCTACTAAATACCCGATTATATATTTGAATGCATCAAATGACATTACTTTGTTTCTGAGAATAAATCACCCAGATGATGGTGTCTATTTACGTTGGAGATGTCTGCATATCATCATCACCATCATTTAATGTCCGTTTTCCATGTTGTCATAGGTTAAACAGTTTGACTAGAACTGGTAAGCTGGAGAGCTGTACAAGGCACCAGTCTGATTTGGCTTGGTTTCTACAGCTGGATGCCCTTCTTAATGCCAACCACTCCAAGACCATCTTCCTTTTCCTGCTCGGATGTCTAAACAACTGGACGTTTTTTCTCTCTCTCTTCTATCTTTTCTCTTTTCAAAAAAATGTCTCTCCCAGCATTCACTCCTTTCATTCTGGTCTAATGACCCTTCATGTCTGTTTTCATTCAGTTTCTTTGTATATCTCCATTGTTTTAGAATTTATGTGAGCTACTGTCTTTGAAGACTCATATCGTCATTTGATTGCTCGAAATGAAGAGTAGATAGACAGCTGGTGACTGATGAAGGAACCTTTTTCTGTGTTAATTTGTCCTGTTTTCCATTTTTCTCTTGTTGTTTACATATTTCACTCACTTTTGTCTTGTAATTACTGTCCCCATCTTGTATCTATTTCTCATGTGTGTTATTTGCACCGTTGGTGACATCCTGTACCCATATATGCATGTATATGTATGTATGTATATATATATGTGGAAGCACTCCGTCGGTTACAACGATGAGGGTTCCAGTTGATCCGAATCAACGGAACAGCCTGCTCGTGAAATTAACGTGTAAGTGGCTGAGCACTCCACAGACACGTGCACCCTTAATGTAGTTCTCGGGGATATTCAGCGTGACACAGAGAGTGACAAGGCCGGCCCCTTGAAATACAGGTACAACAGAAACAGGAAGTAAGAGTGAGAGAAAGTTGTGGTGAAAGAGTACAGCAGGGATCACCACCACCCCCTGCCGGAGCCTCGTGGAGCTTTTAGGTGTTTTCGCTCAATAAACACTCACAATGCCCGGTCTTGGAATCGAAACCGCGAGTCCGCTGCCCTAATCACTGGGCCATTGCGCCTCCACTATATATATATATATATATATATTATATATATATAATATATATATATATTATTTATTTACACACACACATATTATCAACTGCATATACTCAGTGTATGGGTTTTGTTTGTTTATTGCTTTGCTACAGTATAGCACTTTGGGGGAGTTGTCTCCAAACTACTCTGCCACAGCAAAGTGGTGAATAAGCGAAACACATACATTGAGTAAGTATGGTCAGTAATGTTTACAACATTAGCACTACTTATAATTCGTAACTGAATTTAATCTTACATATGCATCACAGTGGCATAGCAGCAAATGGTTCTTACACTATTTGTATAAAGTCATAGACTGGCAATTCAGTTCACCCCTGGTTCGATTCAGGCATCTGATGTTGATAAGCCACAAAAATGGTGAAATATCAGCATCCATCACTCCTGAATGGGACTGGGTGCATGTTGTTTCACCTGTCTATGACTTTCAGGTGTTTTAA
This sequence comes from Octopus sinensis, assembly GCF_006345805.1. Lineage (NCBI taxonomy): Eukaryota > Metazoa > Mollusca > Cephalopoda > Octopoda > Octopodidae > Octopus > Octopus sinensis. The sequence goes on from NC_043000.1 coordinate 90,041,982, forward strand.
CACCCAGTGCTATGACGGAGTCATCCCCAAAATGCTGTTCTGCAGCAAACCAGCAAACAAAAAAAATACATGGAGTATCAATAATGCTTACAACACAAGCACTACTTATAATTTGTAATATATATATATATATATATATATATATATATATATATTATAGCAAATACATGGAGCAGTGTTGTGGAATATACAAGGTTTTAGATCAATTTAAAAATGCCTGGGACATATCTAACCTGTGAAAAGGCCATTTTCACCGAGGTTTACCATGGAGAAAATTCTCACTTTAGGCAACAAGTTTTCAAACACAAGCAGTCCATTTCACAGCACACCTTGTGGACTGATGAATGTATTTCAAGCTTCTTAGCTATTGTTAGCACTGGTCACAAAGTGGGGGTAACCCTGAAATGATTTTAGAAGTCCTGGTCTTCCCTATTCGCAGACTAGAGAATGGGAAAAGTGTACACAGGCTGACCCATTTTGGCCACAGCTGAAATCATACAAGTGGAAGCAACTCTTTTTTACCCTCTCATTTATATTTAAGAGATGAGGAATTATGTACATTATTTACATTATTTACTATGCTGTATGCCCACGGACATATGGCATAGTGGTTAAGAGAACAGGCTACTAACCTCAAGATTCCAAGTTCGATTCCAGGCAGTGACCTGAATAATAATAATAATAATAATAATAATAATGATAATAACATGGAAAAATACCATAGGAATGAGAACCCAGGTTTGAAATTTCCCCAAGACACCTGATGAAAGCTGGAGGGTATATCAGCCGAAACATTGTGTTAACAACAAACAAGATGAGGACAAATATCCGTCAAATGTAAATAATGTTTTTTTTTTTGTTTTGGTTGTTTTTATCACTACCAAACTGACTGAGACTATTTATTTACCTCCATCAGTCAAGAAGCTGTATGCTTCCAGCCTGCAGGTCTGATAGTTGTTTGTATTGTCTAGTGCTATATAGAAAAAGTTGAAGGGTGCTTTTAACTTCTAACCAAAAACGTTTTTCAATCCAGTATTTGCTTGCTGTTATTAATAGCTTTAAGGAATGTTCCTCAAGAATTAATATTCCCTAAATGAGTCTCTCTCTCTCTCTCTCACACACACATACACACACAAACAAACATATATGTGTTCATGTATATACAGCTTATAACTAATTGTTTTATTCCATTTGAATCTATTTTTCTCTTTTTCCATGTTAGACACCAATTGTGAGTATGGTTTTTGCCCAATCTGAGATTTTACAAAAGGAAGTCTATTTATTTGAACGCATTGACGCCTCTTCCAGAGAAACTATGAAACACCTGAAATGCATTTGTTTTCTACGACCAACTAAAGAAAATGTCCAGCAACTTTCCCAAGAACTACATCTCCCCAAATATGGTTTATATTATATTTGTAAGTTGTCTTCTTATTGTTTGTTCTGAATTTTTAACATTAGTTGAATCAATTATCATTTTATCATTTTAAAGCAAAAACCGGGAATTTTGACACCAATTTTAGAGTGTTTACACATTTATATTCTTTCACTGAGTCAGTTGGATCAACTGTTTGATGTCTTTTTCTTGGATATATATATATATATATATATATATATATTTATGTATGTATATATATATATTTATGTATGTATATATACATGATCCAAGACTTAGGTTCATGCAGATATACAAGAATATACATTTAATGACAATCAGAGATGGAATTGATCACGACAGTGTGTTGATATAAATATTGGTTTCAAATTTTGGCACAAGAGCCAGTAACTTTGGTGGAGCGGAGTAAGTCAATTACATCAACCCCAATGCTCAAATAGTATTTATTTTATTGACCCCAAAAGGATGAAAGGCAAAGTCAACCTCAGCAGAATTTGAACTCAGAATGTAAGGATGGACGAAATGCCACTAAGCATTTTGCCCAGCATGCTAATGATTCTGCCAACTCACTGCTTTCATGTTGTTATAAATATTGTGTTGGGAAGAAGCTTGCTTCTCAGCCACATGATATCAGATTCATTCATGGTTTCAGCCTTGGTCCATCAAACTATTGTGAGTGGATTTCGTAGATAGAATCTGAAAGAACGACACACACACACACACACGTATGTGTGTATATGTGTTTGTGTGTTCATGGTCTTGACATCATGTGACAGTTGTAAACAGGCATCACTATCATATAAGCAGTGTCATTTGTTTCCAATCTTCTGTGGAAACACATTCAGCTATAGGAAAATGCTACTTTGTTTGAAATCAGGTTGGACAGGAAAGGCATCAAGCCATAAAAAATCTGCCTCAACAAATTCTATCTGACCCATTTAAGTATGGAATAATACACATGAAAGCAATGGCAATGATGACACTCTACAACTGAAATTGTTTGGAAAATTATAATCTTAATAGCAACAATTAATTTTAGGTTTTTAATAAAGCAGGAGATTATAAATTATAATATACCTACTGTTATATTTTACATTTTTATGTTGTATAAACAAGACTCAATCAGTTGGTGACTTCACTTTGAGCTTCAGTACTGGACTAACTTCTCATCAACAGGAGAAGACTCTTAAAAGAAATACGGAACTGTGTGTATGTATAGCAGTGAAATATTCCTACTCATATTATGTATTTACATCTAGGTGAATAGGACTAGCAAGTGCAAGTGTTAGCCATGGAGGCAGTCAAGTGCTATTGATGACATGAATCAGCTAAATTTTTGTCACATGTCAGTCATTGTATTGACTTGGCCAACTGCAGCTTTGCTGTGAATATTGATTTATTGAATATATCTGGATATATAAAAAAAACCCAACTTAGCCATTGTTTTATATATTTTATATCTACTCAGAAAATAAAACTTAAGTGATTTTTTTTTCCCGCTTTCATAGATGTTCCAATGTTCATGGTCAGTTCTTTTAGCTTGTGCTCTTTACAGTAGTTTCATATTAACTTGACTTTGAACTGCAGCACCTATTTTTGATAGTGGGACTGGGCCACGGACAACTTGATGTCTAGGCCAGAGACAGTATTGATGACAGTAAATGCATTACTGGTCTTTTGACTTGTTGTCCTGTATCATATTAACTCAACCATCTGCAGAATGGCTAATATTGTCAACATCAAAATCTCTTCAAAAGTGACAATGCTTGATGTGTGTGTGTGTGTATGTGTGTAGGAATCCCTTTAGAACCATAGTCTTGCATGTTGCTAGATAACTTCACTAATGTTAGTGCCGTAGAAAAAACACCCAGTACATGTTGTAAAGAGATTGGCTTTAAGAAGGGCATCCAGCCATAAACACTATGGCAAAGCAGATGTTGGGGTACTGCGAGGTGGTCCAACTTGTTAGATCTTGTTGAGCCATCCGACCCAAGCTGGCATGAAAAATGGGTATTAAATGATGATGATATATGCATATAATGAAGATGTATACATGATGATGGTGATGTATAGATATTATATATATATGTGTGTGTGTGTATATACACCATCTGTCTCCTTATTTTAACTCATCAATAATAATTCTCTTACATCTTACCAAGCATTGGCTATTCATTGATTTTTACAATGTAGTCCTGACAATCAACCACATCCATCACTGTTGTTTGACACAAATTATAAATGTTTTAGTAGTCTATGAATTATCAATCTGATATGATGTGCTTGTGTTAAAAAAATAAAACAATTATGAAAGTTATTTTAATTTTAGAGCAAGATAAAATGTTAGTAATACCTCAGCTTGGAACTTAGATGAAAAAAAAAACATTACTTTGCTTGCTTTTACTTAACGCATCTCAGAAAGGCATGAACATTACAATATTTCATTTCAAATTTCATGTCTGTATATGACATGAAACTTGAAGGTTTTATGTCTGTATGTGATGGACTTAATCATTACTATCATTTATAGGACAGTGCAAATGACTAAGAATGTAAAATAAGGAGCCATTCCTTAACATCTTTAATTTATTAAATTCCTTTGGGGAATGTACTGTTAGAGACTAAATAACTCTCCTTCCACCCATCTTGGGGTAGAGTCCTTAGGCAGCTCCTCCATAGAGTCCTATCAGAAACAATCACTATAGATATTGTCCAGCCATCTCATTCTTGGGCTACTCTAGGTCACCTTCACAGGCCAAATATAGATACCAGCTTGGTGCCTGGCATGACTAAGACACCGAAAACTGTGATATGAAAGGGTGTCAAAAAAACCAATCATATTGTACTGCCAATTGTATGAGTTAAAAAGGGATGTACTTGGACCTTAGTTAGAAGAGTTTTTTCAAAAATATATTGCACTCTCCACCCAAAACTGGTGCAACCAGCTATAAGTTTGCAGCTTGTACTGAGAGGCATGGGGTGGGAGCACAAAGGAAGCTAAACAGCTAAGTAGATACAATATCTGATGCCTGAACCTTGTGTAATGAGTTCATATCCAAATACAGGTATTTTGTGTCTCTTAGAAATTCTCCATGTGTACAATTGGCTTAGTTACTAGAATACTAAGCAACTACCATTGTTCCATATCTCTGGACAAAATACCTATTTCTAAATGGCCAAGTGCACCTAACTGTAAGTAATAACTGCAGAGTTTTATAGTTTGTTACTAAGTAGTGTCAGTACTAAACATTGGTGTTTGAATATTGGTTTCAAATTTTGGCACAATGCCAGCAATTTCAGGAGAAGAGTGAATCAACTATACCAACCCTAGTGCTCAATTAGTACTTATTTTATTGAACCCAAAAGGATGAAAGGCAAAGTCAACCTTGGTGAAATTTGTACTCAGAACATTAAAATGGACAAAATGCCATTGAGTATTTTGGCCAGCATGCTAACAGTTCTGCCAGCTTACTGACTTAAGAGTGTTTGAATACTGAAAATTAGCAAAATTGCCTATATGATACTGATTCTCATTTACAACTATTGTGTTATGTCAAGATGAGACACAAACATACACATATACATAGTCTGATCAATAAGTATCCGGACTGTTGCCACAGTAACGAAGCTAAAGCATGCAGAGTAAAGCCACTTGGCACACTTTGATCTTGAACTCTGCTGTACTTGTGCACAACGTTTTAATGGTCTAGCTCACTTGCGCTGTTTACAGCAGTGCTTGGAAGAAAGGTATGTAGTGTGTGATCGTCACATTGACCATAACAGAGAAAGTTAAGCAGAGAATCTGCATCAAATTTTACCAAAAGCTTGGCGATACCTGCTCAGAGGCATATGCAAAGTTTTCAAACAGTTTCATCGTTCTGGACACAATCAAAGATGTCTTGTGCAAATGAAACCTGAGTGTCTTTTTGGTCAGTTGAAAGCAGTTTTGGTACAAACTTGGCAGACATGCGTCTCATACCCAAATCTTCAGTAATAATGGACTGAACTGAACCGTAACTAATCTGAACATCGACGATTTTGTCCTCACAGCTGCATGCACATTTGTGATGTTTTTCTCAGTTCTGCTGGTTGTGGGTCTCCCAGAACATTCAACACTATCGAAATTTTTTTGGTCATTTGGAAATATCTGATCCATTCGTATACTTGTGTGTGGCTGATACACTCCTCTGCATATCCTTTCTGCAACTTTGCATAGGCCTCTGAGTAGGTATCGCCATGACAACTTTCTCTGTCATGGTTAATGTGACGATCACATGCTACACACCTTCCTTCCAAGCACTGCTACAAACAGCAGAAGTGAGCTAGAATGTTAAAACTTTGTGTACAAGTACAGCAGAGTTCAAGGTCAATCTTTGCCAAGCAGCTTTACTCTGCATGCTTTAGCTTTGTTACTAAGGCAACAGTCCGGATACTTATTGATCAGACCTTGTACATACACATATGACAGGTTTCTTTTAGTGTCCATCTACCAAATTCAGTGACTAAGTTTTTAGTGAGTTGGGGGCCATAGTAGAAGTCACTTGCTTAATGTGCCATACAATGGGACTGAACCTGAAACCATATGGTTGAGATGCAAGCTTCTTAACCACACCTGTGCTTGTATGATTGTATATTTTCATTCATTCATTACTGTTGCACTCTTCTAATCAGTTTTACCTTCGTTTAGATTTCAGCAATGTAATCAGTAAGCAGGATGTGAAAGTCTTAGCAGAAGCCGATGATCATGAAGTTGTTCGTGAAGTGCAGGTCAGTTCTTTCTTTATTTATTTATTTTTTGCTTTGTTTATTTTTGTGAAACGTTTTTAGACAAATGTTATCCATGCACACATCTGTTTATTTATCCATCCTTGCATACATTCATGGACACACACAGACACACATGCATGCACACACATTGACTCACTTGTAAGAAATTAAATCTCCCTCAAGTCAAATTCTACCAACTTTAAAACATAGGATAATATTCAATGTGTAAGCTTCAACAAGACCACACTGCTATATCTCCTTCATGTTACTTCTTACTGACTTGAAAAAAAATGGAAGGGTGTATTAGATAACATAGGCTTAGATACATTATGCTAGTAAAAAACAAAAGACAGGATATTGTGCTGTTTGAGCAATGAAAGATGTGGGAAATAATAGACCCCTTACATGAAAAACAACTAAGGGCTAGCAGCAGAAAGGAAATCCTGCTGAAAAACAATGCCTCAGTAATATTTTCATCTAATATGCTAGCATGATAAAATGAGCATAAAGCAAACAAGATAGGAGTGCTTAGTCAGGAAAATGTTGAAAATCATTGTTATAATGTATACCTAACCATTCGCTACACTTTTACCTATCTCTGAATAACTACCCTAACTATATCATTCAATCAAATAATGATATTCATTAATGATAGAAACCAAAGAATTAAGATATGTTACGTTACTGTGAAGAGAGGAAAGCATTCAATGTTTTGTGCAGAGTTTTCATGATACAAGATATTTCTTTTCCTCAGGATACATAAGTTTCACAAAAATTTCAAATAAAATGGTGATGATTATAGTGTATATTTAGATCATTATCCTTTTGAAAATATTATTCATACATACAAATATATATATATATATATATATATATATATATATATATATATATATATATATATATATATATAATGTCAGCTAATTGGGGATTTTTGTCTTCTTTCAGGAATTTTATGGCGATTATATTGCTGTGAATCCACATCTATTTTCTCTAAACATTGTAGGATGTTGTCAGGTAAGATGCACAACCAAGCTATATTCAGCCATGATTGTATTGTGATGAACAAACCATCTGCATTGTATATACATATGTATGTGTGTGTATGATATATATATATATAAATATACTATATAGTCTTTGACTATCTTTTCTTTCTCGCTGGACCGCTGGTAGCGGAGAATTTTTTGCTGCCCTTATATTTATTAATATATATATATATATATATATATATATATCATATCAAAAGGGAAATGGAATTTAATTAAATTTAAAATATTCAATCAAAATTTACATTTCCAGTGGTCTAACGTGCAAAAAATTTGTCAAAAAGACTATATATTAATTATACGATAGTGTAAAATTATACACGTAAGGAATCTACACCTAGGGTGAAGATTCAGCGCATTAGAGAGCCACAAAAATAATGGATAAGATTCGACAGGAACAAAAATTTGAATATATATATATATATATATATATATATATATGAATATCATTATATTTTCTTATAATAGAGAATATATTACTCAATACTTGTGTAAAACGTGGAGGTACATGGCCTAGTGGTTAGAGCAGTGGACTCGCAGTTGAGGGATCGCGAGTTTGAATCTCAGATCAGGCGATGTGTGTGTTTATGAGCGAAACACCTAAGCTCCATGCGGCTCCGGCAGAAGGTAATGGCGAACTTCTGCTGCTGACTCTTTCTCCACAACTTTCTCTCACTCTTTCCTCCTGCATCTTGCGGCTCACCTATGATGGACCGGCGTCCTTTCTAGGTGGGGAACCTATATGCCAAAGAAACCAGGAAACTAGCCCTTATGAGCCAGGCATGGCTCGAGAAGGAACAAACAATACTTGTGTAAAGCTTAATAATTTGGTCTAATTTTTCCATAAGGCCAGCAATTGAGGAAAAGAGATAGTCAATTACATTGCCCCTAGTGGTCAACTGATACTATTTTGTCAACCCTGAAAGGTTGAAAGGCAAAGTTGACATTAGCAGCATTTGAACTCAGAACACAATGAATTTGTCATTATGCATTATTCATTTTGTTTGGCATGGTAATGATTCTGTCAGCTTGTCACTCTTAATTCATGGCAGTTACTATGGAGAAAAAGTTCTTATATGGTAAAAAGGTGTGAAAACACCATATCTGTCCAGTGCCCCCCCCCCCATCAGATTCCTTGACACATTTCTAGCTCTTTGGCTGTTATCAATGGGAAATACTAAAGAGAGGTAACTCTAGACTTTGGAAGTTGAAATATGTCACAAATATATTTTAATTAACCTAAAGTTTGCCTATGCCTACACACTGCTTTACACTGATACTGCTGAATATTAATTGAATATTAATTTTAATATATGTGTATTCCTGTTGATCATCTTGATATATATATATATATATATATATTAATGTAATTAGGATAAAATCATTATTTAATGATTTATTAGTGACCAGCATACTAAAAATACCATAATGGTTATTTTATATTAAAATTATAATAAGGGTGTTGAATGATTACAACACCAGTCTGCTAGAAATAGACCCCAAATGGTCTATGAACCACTTAGATTATTACTCCACTACACAAGGTTTTATATATATATACTTTGTATGGAAATAACATCTTAGTATTTATTATATTTTTCATGGAGCTAATTTTAAGATGTAATTTTTTTTTTTAACCTTTGTATTCAGGGTTGCACAACATGGTTACCGAAATCCCTTTCCAGAACTGTGCAAGGTTTGACTTCAGTGCTTCTTTCTCTAAAGAAATGTCCAATGATTCGTTATCAAAACTCATCAGAAATGGCTCGGAGGTTAGCTGAAAATGTGCGGGTATGTTTTCTTTTAAATTGTGAACAAATGTGTTTAAGTGTTCATGAACATGTGGGCATGTGCATGTATCTGAATCTGAATGTACATACTTGTTTAAGGGCTTCACTTTTAAATTATGTCATGTGTTAGATATATCTCATGCTTAATTACACCTCCAAATATATTTTATACAGCTCTGAATTACTTGGCATTTCTTAACTCAACTGCTATTCTCCTCACATATCGCATGTCCATACCAATGTGAGTTAACTTTTGCACGCTGCATTTATTTTTTCCTGTACCCAAATTTTCTCTCAGCTCACATATGTTCTGTCATTCATGTATGATAACATTAATCTTCTCTTTCTTTCCGGTCTCCTCACATCTTCCACATTTGACACCCATGTTTTACTATTATGAAGCATCACTCTTTGTACTCGAGTATCAGTTTGCCCTTCACTCTTATAGAGAACCCTTTTATTGACAAAAGAGGTAACTGCTCCCTGTATTATTTTCCAACTTATTCTTAGTCAGACAACTATGCTTTCAAAACACCCACTTTCTCTGCTGACTATGCTATCTAGGTAACTGAAGCTATCAACTAATTATAGTAAGCTTTCTAATCATCAAACTTAATTTCACAGGTGCTTTTACTGAAAACTATTCCTTCACATCTACATAACAGGTCTGTTATCTCTGTCAACCTATCTATGATCCGACTACACCTCTTGTATGAAATTCTTATTTACTTCTTTTCTGCAAGTTAACCACAGCCACTTCTCTGCTAGCAGTAAAGTCCTCTCTTCATCCCTTCTAATTAAAACTTTCATATTTGCTAAGTTTATTTCAAATCCTCTTAATTCTAGGCTGGGCTGGCATGTTTGGTTTTCTAAATCTTAAACAGATTCAGCTATGAGAAGTAGATTATCAGCATACAGGATTTCCCATGGACAACTAGTCTGCAACTCCTTTATTATGGCTTGGAGAACTATGTTAAACGGCATTAACAGTTAAGAATGTATGTATGTGTGTGTGTGGTGGTGATGATGAGGATGAGCTGTGAGGGATGCCTTCTGGTACACTAAAGTCTTCACTGAACCCTTTGTTATTCCTCAAATTGTTGATAGCATTTCTGTAAATGTCTTCTTACCCAACTCATAAACCATTCATCTACACCTAGTTTTCTTAGCAACTGTCAGACTACAGAGTGTTGTACTTTGTCAAAGGGCCTCTCTAGACGGATGAATGCTACATATAATGGCTTACTCTGAGCTAAGATATGAATATAATAATCATGTATAAAGTAATTGTATTCTTATTGCTTTTATCAGACAAAATCATCATCATCACCACCACTTTTCTCCTTCTCCTCCCCATCCTCATTGTCAGTTTTATTTTGGGTGCTAAAAGTTTGTTCAGTCTACAGCACAGCAATGTCCCTTCATGTATTTTGATCTCATCTGTTCCAAATACCTTTTTCATGACGACTTTACCTTTAACATAGTTACTTTCCAGCACCAACTCAATTCACTGAAGCCTTTATGCTGTTGCTTGACTTGCTAGAAATAGCTACCAAATCTTCTTCATATATTTAGCATCTTAAAAACAAAACAGAACATATTGGACAATGTGGTTATAATTATATTAAAGTATTTTCTATTATAATTCCATTCAAATCTAGGATATTTTATTAAAATATTAAATCAAACCTAGTAAATTAGTAAATTATTTTATTGACCTCAAAAGGATAAATAGTAAAGTTAATCTCATAGGATTTGAAAGAGCTGTAACTAAATACCACAAGGATTTTGTCACATGCTCTAATGATTCTACTTTTTACTACAACAAAGTGATGCAGCACGAAATTTTGTCAGTGAACAGGTCGTGGTCTCAAAGCGCCAAAAATATTTTGACAAATTAAATTTAAATGTTGAAGTGAATCTAACGGTTTTTGTGTGTTTCTTAAATGGCTTATAAACACCTTCCATGCTGCAAAGTCAGAAAAATTATGAAGAAAATCGGTTGTATTTCTTCTCTTTTATATTTCCATGTTTTTCATGGTGACCTAAGGACTTCTTTACTTAACTATATTTCTAATGAAATACTTTGCTTTGTTTGAATTCTTCTAAAAAATAATGAAGAATTTTGTAAAATAATATTGTCATTATTAAGCTTATGTTTGAAAAATAAAAGAAAATTTGGATGGAAAATTTTAAATTCAGATCACTTAAACACAGGAAACTTGTATAATAGAACCAAGAGCTATCTCAAGAATGTTGGTATCAAATGGATTAAGTGATAGACTTCAGTAAAACATTGTCTTTCATCATTTCATATTTTGTAACTTCATTTTATGCTTTCCATTTACAGCAAGTCATCAATAAGGAAGCAGCTTTGTTTGAATTCCGAAAGACAGACATAACTCCACTGCTTCTTATTTTGGATCGACGAGATGATGCTGTGACACCGCTTTTGAATCAAGTATTATTTTTATTTTCTATTTTTTCTATATATATATATATATGATTAAGAAGCTCACTTTGCAACTGCTGAACAGCACCTTGGGCAAGTGTCGTTTATTATAGCTCTGAGCTGATAGATGTCTTGCAAGTGAATTTGACAGAAATTGTGTGGAAGCCTGTCATGTACACGTACGCGCACGTGTGTGTGTGTGTTTGTCCTTACCTTCCACAGCTTGACAACCACTACTGGTTTGTTTACATTCCTATAACTTAGCATTTTGACAAAAGAGACTGATAGAATAAATATCAGACTTAAAAAAAAACAATACTGGGGTCAATTTGTTTGACTAAGCCCTTGACTAAAGGCAGTGCCTCAGCATGGCTGTAGTCCAATGAGTGAAACTAGTAAAAAATTAAAAGATATATGTATATTTTATTTCGAAGTATACTGTAGCTGATGAGAAAAACATGCTACAAATAATGAGGTCTGTTTATTTTATAGGAATTATTTAATTTTTACATTACATTTCCATATTTTCTCTCAGTTTCGAAATTCTTCAGTTTCATTTATTCTTGTTGAAGTAAAATATTTAATGATTTGAGGAAAGCAAGACCTTGTTTGTGTTGTACTCTGATCCATGAAGAAGCTTTCACAGAGTTATGCCTGCATAGAATATTCTGCTTTATCTCAGTAACCAACCACTTTGATTACACACTGTTTATCTTGCTACCATCTGGTGGATGTTTTTTGTACATCCAGGCCTTCACCTTAGGATATTAGTCGTCTACAATTTTTTCCTATTCACATTTTTCTTGTAGACTATGCCTTGCACTCAGCATCATTATGGAATGCTATACAGTGGAGACAAGCACAGTTTGAACATGTGAATACGTAGTTTTTGTTTCATCATTTTTATGTCAAAACAAATATTTTCTGAGGAAAATCATTTGAAAGTTTTGGATGTGAACTTTCTTCTCATATAATTTTAATTAAAATCCAACAGTTACATATCATGTCAGGGTCACTCAAACATCCTGGTATTTCCATCATTTACAAAGTCCCACATGTGAGATTGACTGTTTGTGACATATAACAAAATAGGCTTTACATAAACCTGAAAAAAAAGGCAACTGCTATACCATAGTCACTATTAATTTGTGTAATTTGAAGATGATTTTAACCTCAGTTTCAAAGATATGATGTCACAAATATGGCTAATTGGGCAAGATTTCAACCATTTCACTGATCACTCAAATTGTCATATTTCCTAAAATATTCATTCAAATTTCACAAATGAGGTATCAAACGCTTTCTTTTTTGCATGTTTTTCAGGAAAAAGTACAGTAGAAATTGCATTTAAATATTATCAAAAATTCATTGTGATACCTACTTATTTAAATAAAATGCCAGCCTTATCAATCTTTAACAATCTTGGGCACATATACTTACTCCTGCCTAAATCAAAAAGAAACAAAATTTATGGGTGGGGAGCCTTAATTAAAATAGCACTAAACTCTTACAGTCTGTGTCAACCATAATAGGATTGAAACTTTAACCTCTCAAAATAACCAAGTAGCTTATGAATAATTCTATCTGTAAATCTGTACAAATACTGTCATTAAGACACTGGTACTTGTAGGTAGCTTGCAAGTAATCTGTGAGTTGAAGTGTTGTGTTAAATGATTAATCAAATCACTTAACTCTCAAATGACTTGGCTTACTTGGCCATAAGTGGGTAACCATAGGGAAGTAAAGTTTATTGCAGTTATCAGTGGGCATTCTATATTCCATGTAAGTGACAAGTGATTGTATGCTTGTATTGAGGTGTATAAATTAGAGAAGAATGAATGCTACCAGAATGATTTGCTCTTGGTAAACATGAAGACAATGTCATTAGTGCCACAAATTATATGACTCACTACTGGGAAGATATCACTTATTTTAGAAGTTTTGGCAAAATTCAGACTTAAGCATTTAAATTTCCTTTAGTCCTTAACCTGTCCTGTGTATCAAATATAAAACACAGGACATATTCCCCATGCACCATACAACAATCTTTATTTAACTCTTTATTTACTGTTGAAATATTAGCTAATGTTTATTTTTTTCTTTATCTCTTTCTTTTGTTTACTATAGTGGACCTATCAGGCAATGGTTCATGAATTACTTTCCATCAACAACAACAGAATTAATCTGTCGAGTGTACCTGGAATTTCACGTGACCTCCAAGAAGTAGTCCTTTCTGCTGAGCATGATGAATTTTACGCTAATGTAAGAGACTTTTAGCCCATAAACTGTTACCGATTTTGGTATTTCAGCTACTTAAAGCCATTATATATTTTATTTCTGTTTTTGTTTATTTAATTCTTCAAAATACTGCCCTCTGGAATGGTAACCAGTTCTAACCCCTTGTGTAATTCTTTCCTCATCAGATGAACCAATGCTTCTTTAATGTATAAATTAGTACAATGTTGCTATTATTATCAATATCATTCTTCTTCTTCTTCTTCTTCTTCTTCTTCTTCTTCTTCTTCTTTTTCTTCTTCTTCTTCTTCTTCTTCTTCTTCTCTTCTTCTTCTTCTTCTCTTCTTCTTCTTCTTCTTCTTCTTCTTCTTCTTCTTCTTCTTCTTCTTCTTCTCTTCTTCTTCTTCTTCTTCTTTCTTCTTCTTTCTTCTTCTTATTATTATTATTCAGTAGTTCTATTTTATAGCGTGCTTTCACTTCACTACCGAGCGCAGCTCTGTGTGCCTTGGGTATGTGCTGTGATTTGTTGTGATGCTCTGATGGTTATTGTATGGAAAGTGTTCTGCGTAGGATGTGTGCAGTGCCTAGTAGTGCAATTTTCTGTATGTTATATGTGTTTGTAAGTCCTGGTGTTTTTGTTATGTATTTGTCTGAATATTTTTTTATCATGCCTAATGCACCTACTATGATAGGAATTGTTTCTGTTTTCAGATTCCACATTCTAGTTACCTCTATTTCCAGGTCTTTGTATTTTGAGAGTTTCTCCATTTCTTTTAGAGACAGTTGTCATCTGCCGGTATTGATACATCAATTAGAAAGCATTTTTTTTCTTCATGATCTCTGACAACTATATCTGGTCTGTTGGGCTTAATTTCTCTATCTGTGTGTATCGGCATATCCCAGAGTATGGTTGCTTTCTCGTTTTCTGTGACCTTTTCTGGTGTGTGCCTATACCATCTTTTTCTGTTGTTATTCCATAATGTTGGCATAGCTTCCAATGTATGTAGGTTCCAACTCTGTCATGTCTGTGAATATATTCCTTCTTAGCCAGGACTGGGCAGCTAGAGATAATATGATTTATTGTTTCTTGTCCATCTCCACATATTCTGCAGTTACTTGTAATATTTCTTTTCATTACATGTTTTTGGTAATTTCTGGTGGGGAGGCTTTGGTCTTGTGCTGCAATTAAAAATCCCTCTGTTTCTGCTTTGAGTACTGAGCTTCTCAACCATTGCTGGGATTTTTCTTTGTCTATTTCTTTTGCGTTTAGTTTAGTGCAGTATTTACCATGAAGGGGTTTTTCTTGCCATCGTTTTATCATGGTTCGTTGCTGTTCTATTTTTAGTTTGGATTTCATTTGTTTTATAGCTTTTGTTGTTTCTTCATCATCTTCTTCTTCTTCTTCTTCATGTTTATTAGGTGGTATGATTTCTTGTTTGTATTTGTCAGCTTCCTTAAATACTGAGAACAGTTTTTTGTTTTGCTCGTGTTTTGCTGCTGGATCAGTTTTCCTTCCTTCTGAAGTAGATATTTTTGCAGTCCTATGGCGGTTATTTTATAGTAGTTTTCCAGCTGTATAAGGCCTCTACCACCTTCTATACGTTGTATATATAGTCTTTCTATGTCAGATTTTGGGTGATGCATCCTAGATCCTGTCAGTATTTTTCTTGTTTTCCTATCTATTTTGGACAGTTCATTTCGTGTCAGTTAAGGATATTGTAGCTGTAACTTATAACTGGGACAGCTAAAGTGTTGATACCTATTATCTTGTTTTTAGCATTGAGCTCTGTTTTAGTATTGATCTAACTCGTCTATAATATTCTTTTTTTATTTTCTCTTTCATTTGTGTGTGTTGTGTCTTATCTAGTTCATGGATTCCTAAGTATTTGTAAGTTTGGCTTTGGTCTAATTCTTTTATTTCATTGGTTTTATCTAGTGTGATGTTGTTACTCTTAACTAGTTTTCCTCTTTTCATGGTTACTTTGGCGCATTTTTCTAATCCAAATTTCATATCTATTTCTTTGGTAAATCCATGAACTGTCTTTAATAGTGTTTCCAGCTGTTTGTCATTTGCAGCGTATAGTTTTAGGTCATCCATATATAAAAGGTGGCTGATCGTGTTGCCATAACATTTATATCCGCATCCAGTTCTATTTAGCATATCAGATAGAGGTGACAGTGCCAAGCAGAAAAGGAGTGGAGAGAGCGTGTCTCCCTGGAATATTCCTCTTCTAATGGGGATGTCTTTGGTTTTCATGAGTCCCTCTTTTGTTTGGAGGTGTAGGACTGTTTGCCATTTATTCATAGAGTGCTCTATGAATTTTATGATTGTTGGTGCTACTTTGTTAATGGCTAGTGTTTCGAGGATCCATGTGTGGGGGATGCTATCAAACGCCTTTTTGTAGTCAATCCAGGCCATACTGAGGCCTTTCTTCTTTCTGTGGCTGTCTTCAGTTACGGCTTTATTATTATTATTATTATTATTATTATTATTATTATTATTAAGCGAGTGAACTGGCAAAATTGTTAATACACCAAACAAAATGCTTCATGGCATTTTCCTCTGAGGCTGACTTGGTCTTTCACCCTTTCAAGGTAGATAGAATAAGTACTAGTTAAGGATTGAGGGCAATGTAACTGACTTACTTCCTCCCTTCAAAATTCCTGGCCCTGTCCCCAAATTAGAAAGGATTACTATTATTATTTATTAACTCAGATTTTGTTGGAACTCCTAGAGTTTTGCATGTATAGCAAGCTTGCTGCCTGTAGCCTACAGTACCATGCTATCTGTTCTTTTCAACTATCTAATACTTTCCTGATTATTCTGATGGTGCAAAGGAAGCAAACCTTTTGTAACAGTTGTACTGGGCACTCCATTCTGATTTCCTTTATATTCCTCTTTATTATTATTATCATTATTAGAAGCAAAAGAAGAAGATTGCCATTGTTATCAAGTGAATGATATTTCGACATCTTGTGTGTCTTCCACAGGTTCAAAAAATAAACTTGTCAATCCACTTCATTTTGGTAATATTTATAGGATTGAGGTTACTCCTCCAGGTCATATAGAAGCAAAAAAAGAAGAGTGCCATTGTTATCTTTTTTATGGAAGAGTAGAGAGTAAGGAAATAAGGAAATAGAGTTCACAGTTAATTTTTCAGAGGGTATGGATGTTAGTTCATATATCCTTAGGTAAAATCCAAGGTAAATCCAGATAGTATTACAGCAAAGTATGAGTAGTGTGTTCATAGCATAAATATCCAGGCAATATTTTGGCAGAAATGGGAATGGTGTGTTCATATTGAGATGGCTGGTTTGTGAGAGAATGACCATAAAAGTGGCTATTGAGCAAAATGGAGTGAGAAAGAGAAAGCGAATAAGTGTGTGTGTGTGTGTGTATATGTGGATATATGTGGTAACACACACACGTGTTTGTGTGTGTGTTACCACTATTTCCATCTGATCTGTATTATTTACTATTGTTGTTGTTCAGTAATTTCATTTCATCTAAATTAATATCTTCGTTTTTCAGAATTTGTACATGAACTTTGGAGAAATTGGCAACAACATAAAACAACTTATGGAAGAATTTCAAAAGAAGTCTAAAGGCCATGCTAAAGTGGAATCAATTGCAGATATGAAAGTACAGTTCATTTTTCTTATTGTTCATGTATTTTTATCTACCAATTTAATTAAATTTTGCTACAAAAAGCACTCAGTACCCTCTGTGAAGTGATTGATGTTAGGAAGGGAATCAGCTGTGGAAACTATGCCAAAGCAGGCAGATAGTGGAGCTTGACACTGCTCTCTAGCTTGTTTGTTCCTGTTGAACCATCCAACCAATACCAGCATAGAGTAAGGGACACAAGTGATGATAATGGGGGAACTGTTTTGAATTGTTTTTACAAGAAGGTCTTTTGATTTTGATAATTCAATCCCATAAATGGACACAGTTTGCTAGTTAAGATCAAGATATCCAAAGTATTGCAACTTTTAATCTTTTAACATTTAAACAAGCCATTTCTGATCAAAATGTTCTACTAGTTTCATGTTTAAGCAAGCCAGATCAGGTCTCTCACACTTATCCTACAATGCCATTCTAAATATAAAACAATCACAACATTGAAGTCTCAAAGTTATGAGACAATGCATGATTAATCAAAATGTGAATAAATAAACATTACATTTGACAGTGTAATCTGAATGCTAAAGGGTTAACCTCTAACATTTAAACCAGCCATATCTAACCAAAATATTCTACCAGTTTTATGTTCAAACCAACCAGATCAGGCCTCTTACACTTACCTTACTATGTCAATCTAAAAATAAACAATCACATTATCATAATCTTGAACCTATAAGATAATATATGATTAATTCAAAACAATGTGAATAAATAAGCATTACATATGACTGAGTAATTTAAATGCTCAAGTAATTTAAATGATGTATAGGTGCAAGCTTGGTTGTGTGGTTAAGACATTGGCTCTTCAACTATGTGATTTCAGGTTCAATCACTCATACAGCACCTTGAGCGAGTGTTATCTGCACTTATTATAAAGATTTTTTTGACCTCTGGCTCTGTATTTCTAGTACCCTTTCTTGCTTTGTAGGGCTCGTCGATATCCATAATCTTCTAGAATGTTTCTTGTGGACATTCTGAACAGTTCCATCTGCTTCAAATTTATCTCCAATTTGAGTGATGATAAATTATATTTATGGCTCTGTTTGAAACTCCCTTCTAAACTGATTTTGCACTTTGACTGCATATTCAACTTTCAGTAGAACTTTAGGATAAATTTTTTCTTTGTTCAAAGCTTAGTCTGGTTTCCTTCAATATTTTTAATGAGTAAGGTGGCAAGCTGGCAGAATCATAAGCATACCAGGCAAAATGCTTAGCAGCTTTTCATCTGTCTTTACGTTCAAATTCTGTTGAGGCTGACTTTTCCTTTCATCCATTTGGGGTTGATAAAATAAGTACCAGTCGAGCACCAGGGTCGATGTAATTGACTGATCCTGCCCCACTCCCTCAAACTTGCTGGCTTTGTGCCAAAATTTGAACCCAATATTTCTAATGGGTTAAATCTAAAAAGAAATGAAAATTGAGTGTGTATGCATTTTTGGTATACTGTGTGTGTGTGTGTGTGTGAATATATATATATATATATACAACACAGAATTTTGTCAGTGAACAGGTTGCAGTCTCAAAGCAACGAAAATATTTTGACAAATTAAATTTAAATGTTGAAGTGAATCTAACGGATTTTGTGTGTTTCTTAAATGGCTTATAAACACCTTCCACACTGCAAGTGTTTTTGTTCCAACACATGATCTCAGATCATGTCACTTGCTATGCAAGTACATCTCTGTAATGTGTGTGTGTATATATATATATATATATATTTATTTTATAGAAGGAGCTTCTACAGGACTAGAACTGTTTCATTCAAATATTTTTATATATATACATACACACAAACACACACACCTTGTGTGAAAAACATGATCTGTCATGGGGAAATATTACTTTGTTTGGAAACAGGTGGGGTTTGGTGACAGGAAACATTCCAACTGTAAAAAAAAAAATCTACCTCAATAAATTCTGTTCAACCCATGTAAGCATTGAAAAGTTGACATGATGATGATCTTCCTATTCCACCATTGTTTATTTGCTTCATCTATCAATTACCTTCATGCTTTGCAGGCTTTTGTTGAGAATTACCCCCAGTTTAAGAAGATGTCCGGAACAGTTTCCAAACATGTTACTGTTGTAGGTGAACTGTCTCGTCTTGTTGGTCAGCATAACTTACTGGAAGTTTCTGAATGTGAACAAGAGCTGGCTTGTCAGAATGATCATTCAGCTTCTTTACAGGTTTTGTACACTTTTATTGTTTTTCTTTTTAATATTTAATTTCTTTGCTTTTTATTTTGTAATTCTATTTTTCCGATTATCTATATATATTTATGTGTGTGTGTGTGTGTGTGTGTATCATTATCATCATCATCATCATCAATTAATGTCTGTTGTCCATGCTGGCATAGGTTGGATAGTTTGACCAAGGCTGGCAAGCTGGGAGCCTGCATCAGACTCCAATCTGATTTGGCATGGTTTCTACAGCTGGATGCCCTTAATAACGCCAACCATTCTGAGACTGTAATGGGTGCTTTTGCGTGTCACCAACACAGGTGCCATTTGTGTGACACTGGTATTTGCCATGACTGTGATTTTGCTTAGCTTCATGGTTCTTTTTCTCAAGCGTGACATAATGCCAAAGGTCTCGGTCATTGCCTCTGTGAGGGCCAACACACAAAAACAGCTCAGCTATTTTGCCTCCATGAGGCCCAATGCTCAAAAAGTGCTTTTTAGGTCCCACCAGCACAGATGTCAGTTATGTGACACCAGCATCGGCCATGATTACGATTTCACTTGGCTTGATGAGTATTCTCAAGCACAGTGTGTTGCTAAAGGTCTTGGTCATTAGGCATTGCTTTTGTGAGGCCCAAAGTTTGAAGATCATGCTTTACAACCTTGTCCCATGTTTTCCTGGGTCTACCTCTATCAGATTCCCTCCACAGTTAGAGATCAGCACTTCTTTACACCACTGTCCTCGTCCATATGCATCACATGACCATATCGGTGCAGATGTCTCTTTTGCACACCACATCTGATGCCTCTTAAGCCTAACTTTACTCTTAAGATGCTTACACTCTGTCAAACATGCACACTGACATTGCACATCCAGCGAAGCACACTGGCTTCATTTCTTTCAAGCCTACGCATATCCTTGGCTGTCATAGCCAATGTTTCACTGCTATGTAGCATAGCTTTTCACAGACAGGCATCATACAATCTGCCTTTAATTCTGAGGGAGAGGCACTTTGTAGCTAGCTGAGGTAGGAACTCTCTGAACTTTTCCCAGACTATTCTTATTCTTACAGCTACACTCACAGAGCATCCACCTCAGCTACTAACTTGGTCACCTAGATAATGGAAGCTATCTGCTACCTCTAGCTTACTCCACTGGTAGTTGATGGAGTCCATTTCCTGTACATTTTCGGCGTTTATTGTACTTGTGCATCTTCCACATACAAAAGCTATTTTCCCTGTTAACCTTCCTCTGATATTGTTACATCTATGTGTCCAAAGCTTATAACTTATGGAGTTTCTACTTTTGCCTTTTCTACAGATCAAGCAGGGTCATCTACCTGAAGAGATTTGTGATTTGTCTGCCTTCCTACTTACTAAGACTTTGGTTTTTGCTAGGTTAACTCTAAGGCCCTTCGATTCTAGACTTTGTTTCCATACCTGGAGCATTTCCAAGCCTCTTTCTTTTCAGAATCATTAAATTCAAGTGTACCATCATCCATGCGAACACATTTCTCTCCTTTGACATCACAATTTTCTCTCATTCACTGCATTGCAATTCAAAACACTCCAGTTCTTTGGTCCTCATGTTGCTAAACATAGGCAGACCTCATCTTTTCTGCTTCTCCCTTGGCTAGATATACCTGTCTCCTAGCTTCCCTTCTAACTATCTGATACAGTTCCCTGCTATCCCCACTCTTCCAGGCTTGTTTCTTTGCTCTAGTGGCCTTGTCTACAGTATTGTTCCATCACCACATTACCCTAGGTCTGGATGGGACTTTGCACCAGCCACAAAATCCTGCAGAAATTCCCAGTTGCCCTTAAGTCACACGTCTGTAGCTCTTCCTCCCTCTCATCAAATTTCTCAATTAGGAGTCCTTATATCTCTGACCATATGAAGGGTCCTTAAGCTTCCAAATCATTCTTTTCCAGATTGGTCTGCTTCTTAGCTTCCTTCTGGCCTAGGGTCTAAAGTCACTAATGATTAGTCTATGATGGGGAGTACATTCTTCACCAGGGAGGGATTTTATATTTAAGAGCAACCATGCATTCCACTGTCTGGTGAGAATGTAATTGATATGGCTAGCACAGTCACCTGATTGGTAGGTTATCAGGTGGCTGGCTGGCTGGCTGGCTTCCTGAAATTGGTGTTATTTGCATCACAGAACCCCAGTAGCTTTATTCCCTCTTCATTTCAAGAACCAATCCTGTGGCTCCTATGTACACCATGGAAGATATCAGGCTGCCATCTGACATGTCCATTGAAATCCCCAGCCACGAAGATGAGATCATTGTCAGTCATCTTTGAGGTAGCCTGCACACACACGCATGCATGCACACACACGCATGCATGCACACACACGCATGCACACACACGCATGCATGCACACACACGCATGCATGCACACACACAAATATTAAAGGAAATAGAAAAATACAACACACATATTAAAAATTTATTTACATTATAATATAATTATGCTATAAAAAGATATGATATAATATAATATCACAATTAATTAAAACAAATATAAATCCAACAATTTGTTTCGACTCCTATCCACTAGTGAATTTATAAAAATTCACTTTTACCCTGAGGAAACTTATACGCATAAATGTGAATTTTTATAAATTCACTAGTGGATAGGAGTCGAAACAAGTTGTTCGATTTATATGTGTTTTAATTATTTATTATATTATATTAAATCTTTTTATAGTATAATTGTATTATATTATAATGTAAATAAATTTTTAATATGTCTATTGTATTTCTCTATTTCTTTTAATATTTTTATATTGTACTTATACCTATTTCTTTACTACCCACAAGGAGCTAAACACAGAAGGGACAAACATGGACAGACAAACGGATTAAGTCGATTACATCGACTCCAGTGCGTAACTGGTACTTATTTAATCGACCCCAAAAGGATGAAAGGCAAAGTCAACCTCGGCGGAATTTGAACTCA
>NC_043000.1:90067005-90237005 GCF_006345805.1 Octopus sinensis
GGTTGTCAAGCAATGCTAAGGGGACAAACACAGACACACAAACATATACACACACACACTTATATATATATACATATATATATATATACATATATACGACAGGCTTCTTTCAGTTTCCGTCTACCAAATCCACTCACAAGGCATTGGTCGGCCCGGGGCTATAGCAGAAGACACTTGCCCAAGATGCCACGCAGTGGGACTGAACCCGGAACCATGTGGTTGGTTAGCAAGCTACTTACCACACAGCCACTCCTGCGCCTATATATATATATATATATATATATTATATATATATACATACATACAAAAGCTAAGAGAGTAAAGATAATCTTGAAATAAAACTCTCTAAATCTTGTAGATGCAGCTACCCAGGATTTCCTGATGGAAATAATAATTTATTCCTCCATTTATCAAGCTGAAAACAAGACCATTTGTCAGTTGTCTTTTGAGCAAATAACGTTTAAACAAGAGACACTTGTAAAGAATACAAAGAGAAAAACATGGAAGAGGTAGCCAATGTTACAACAATTCGATGTCAAGCAGATGTAAACCAGATGTTAATGGCTTACTAAGTGTCTGGTAGTCTACTTTTAAATTCTGACAACATGTAATTCTTGAAATGCAGACATACAGAAAAAATGTTGTTCCTTGAATTTATGTATTCATTGGAGGTTCTCAAGTTTTTTAATAGATACAGTTTGTCAAGAGAACACAATGAATATTTCTTAGACCTGTTAATATAGGGTCTGGATTTGGAGAGGATTTTCTATTTGATGTCGAAATTGGTCCCTTCATCTTTAAGTTTCCAGATTAAAGCCAAAAGAGTTGTTGAATGTCTTTTAATCATGGTATCTAATATTTGAAAGATAGTTGTTTTATCTAGATTTAAGTTTTCCTTCTATGGCTTCAATATTTATGTTTGATATCTGTACGACCATTGTCGTAATTTGTTGAAATCTATGCTTCATAAACAACTGAAGATATATTGCACTCCTTTCCTAGAGGACATTTAGATTTGTCTTTATATGTGCATCTGAGGCAGGATTGAGTTGTCTGTTGTTCATTGATATACGACTTAACATTAGGAGGACAAGAAAAGGTAAATTTGTTACTTTTAACATCTGGTTTACATCGGCTTGACATCAAATTATTGTAATGTTGGTTATCTCCTTTGTGTTTTACTCTTTCTCTTCATCTTTACATGCCTCATCTACTCAAAAGAGTGGTTAGGAACCAAGCTTGTTACCACACAACCGTGTCTGAATAGTGTTTAATTTGAAATTTCTGTTAATATAAATGACAATTGGATTTCAAGGATACATTTTAAGGATTCTGAAATATTAAATTTGATTATTTTTGTTCTTGTTATTTCTTTTTTTTTTTTTCACCCCAGAAGGTGCAAGCACTCCTTGATTATGGAGGGAGCCAAGCACGAGGAACAGATCTGTTTGAGAATGAAGATCCTGTTGCAATAACAAAGCGTTTCCTGAAAGGATTAAAGGTACGAAACTAGTTAATTCATTTACAGAAGCTGTCTACTTTATGTGTGTATGTATGTATGTGTGTGTGGACCAGTTGCCAATTAACAGCTAATCACCTTGTTAATTGACTACTGCTTTATTAACTTGACAATTACTATTTAAACCAGTCAAGGACAAACCATGGCCCACGACACTTTCATGGCATCCTCTGAGTAAAGATTTCACTGTACTAGCTACAGAGTAAGGCCAAAAAAGCTTGCATGTGCTCTTTTATTAATATTAGCATTTTGGTTTTTGTCTTATCAGTCATTCTTCTAAGATAATTAATTTTATACTTTGAAATCTCTAATCACTTTCTGTTTTAAGAAGCAGGTCATCAGCAAATATGTCCCTTTGAATTATCACTCAATAAATAGAAGGGAATGAAGAAATGAGATTATCTATTTGTACACAAAATTCCTTGCTTTCAACACTAACCTTACTTATAACATTGTTATATGTAGGTGCATCAGTTTTCACAAATTATTCATCTATATCTCATTTCTTTAGTACCTACAAGACTACACAATACTACAGAATTATTTCCAGTCAGTTTCATATCCAAATTGGAGACATCCATTAGTCTTGTAAGGCCATAGATCTGGTCATGTTTTAGTATTGTCGGCAGAGTGAACTCATAGGTGCAAATGTGCCTGTGTGGTAAGAAGCTTGCTTCTCAACTACATGGTTCCAGGTTTAGCCCCACTGCATGATACATTGGGCAAATATCTTCTACTATAGCATCGGGCTGACCAAAGTCTTGTGTGTGGATTTGGTAGATGGAAACTGAAAGAAGTCTGTTGTGTGTGTATATATATATATATATATATATATATATATATATATATATATATATATTATGTGTGTGTGTCTTTGTATGTCTCCCCACCATTGCTCGACAACTGATGTTTGTGTGTTTATGTCCCTGTAATTTATTGGTTCAGTAAAAGAGACTGACAGAATAAGCACTACGCTTACAAAGAATATGTCCTGGGGTTGATTTCTTCAACTAAAACTCTTTAAGACAGTGCTCTGGCATAGCTGCAGTCAAATGACTAGAATATGTAAAACTAAGAAGAAAGAGTAGTGTCTGTTGTGACTGTATAGACTCATACATAAATGAGTCATGGATGCAGTAACAGCATTTGAAGGCATTGTCTTGGGAATGTTTTCCCATGAATTTTGCTTTATTTCATCAATAAGCCTCAACTTCTCCTCTTGCATTTTTAAACCCTTGTCTAGTTCCAGTGGTCACCAGCAATGTGCTTCCATTTTTCAACACTCATGAAAAGAGACTTCATGTCTATCCTGCAGACAACTTTCAGATGACGATGAGGACATCCCTATGTTCTTTGACCAGAGACCAGTTCACCATACTGCAGATTTTTTTAGTATCCTTCCATCTGCAATGTACATGGCTCAGCCAGCAAAGATATCTTTGTTGCAACTGGATAAGGAAACTGGCAAGCCATTGTTGGTGACATGGATAATGAAACTAGCAAGCCATTGTTGGTGATTTGGTCAGTTCACTTGATGTCCAGGATCCATTTCAGGCTATGTAGGTAGAAGGCATTCACACACTACTCTTTTTTGGACTCTTTCCAATCAACTTCATGTCTACATAATTATTGATTATGGTATGGAAATTAAGTTCAACCCTGTCCATTTCTACCATTGATGTGGTGTTTTTTGTATTTTTCTCCCCAAATTTTTAGATTTTGTTTAACCTCAGGTAATAAAAGGCTTTTCAGTCATGACTATCTCATCTTTCATTTCTCAATTAGTGTATCAAGAACATTGTTTTTTTTAGCTTTATGCCATTTCTCATGTTTATATCTGACTTGTGGATTTGAAATCAACCAACATAGCAACCTGAGTGTACAAAATATGGATGCAATTAAAATTTAGACACACGACCATTTGTCAGCCTCTTTGGATTTAAAAATAAAATAAGCCAATGATGGGATGAGAGGGTCTTCACAATTGTCGAACCTGCAAGAATCAACAGCCATACCATCTCAAAATAATGTAGGTTTATTGATCAAATTGTTTGAGTGGAAGAAATGATCATGATTGGAGTGTCTTTGATCATAAGGTCTGTTCAGTCAGGGCTGACTTGGGGCTTAACAAAAAAAATGAAACCCAATTATCAGCACAAATTTCTTGCATCTTAAAGTCTAGAATTTTTTTCTAGAGTGGTTTAGTTCTGTTTACATTCTGCTGTCTTACTACTTTCAGGGTGTTGAAAATGTCTACACACAGCACAAACCTCTGTTACATTCCATATTAGATCAACTAACAAAGGGCAAGCTGAAGGAATCCAGTTATCCTTATTTAGGGACTGGGCAATTGAAAGATCGGTGAGTGATACAAATGATATTTCTTTACTCTCTTTTATTCATCCTTTTATCTTTTATTCATCTAGATTGAGTCATACAATGAATATTAGTGCACCATCAGAACTTCCTTTCATCTAAATTACTTTTTTTGCCAAAATTAAAAATATTACCATTATCATCATCATCATTTTATGTCTGCTTTTTCAGGCTGGCATGGATTTCATAATTTGACAAAGGTCTTGAGAACTGTGTCATGTTCCAATGTCTCTGTTTTGGCCTAGTTTTCTATGGCTGGATACTGCCCTTCCTCACACCAGCCCCTTTACAGATTATACTGGGTGCTTTTTTCATACCACCAGCACCAATGCAACAGGCAAAACTAAAAAAACTAAAAAAAAAAATAATAAAAGGGCCCTCTACAACCTTTAGAATAATAGGGGAGAGTGTGATAATTGTAGGTGAGATGCCAAGAGAGGCTAAAATGAGGGAAGACAGAGTTATGATTGTGGAGAGAGTAGCAGAATAGGCACCATAGGGGAAGAGTGAATGTAATGGATAGGAGAAGGGACTAGTGTTAAAGGTTAGTGAGAAAGGAGGGACAAAGTGATAGATCATTTTGGGTTTTTCCCCTAGTTGTGATGTTTCCCCAAGTCAAGATGTTCAAAACTTTCCAAAATCATAATTTACTTTAGCTGTGTTCCTACGTGGCCTGTGAAGACAAAGCCTTTTTTTGTCAAACATCTTAATCCATTATCACCATTTTCAGTTTGTGAATAGAATCCAATCCTGTGTCCTCTTTCAGGTTGTTAATAAATATCAGACAACATCTCCCTCATTTGCTAGTACCATGTGACTCCCAGAACACAAGTTTTGATGCTTCTTCTTCCTGGTGCTGCTTGCAATGACCTGATATATAGAGACGTCATTCTCCAATCTTGTTGGCCACATTTGGAAGGATCCTATAGAAATACTCATTGATCATGTGCTGTTGCCATTTCACATCCAGGACTCTTCATAGATTCCATCTATAGCTGCCAACTACACTCTTCTTTGCTTGTTTGGAAATGTCCATGTCCCACTTCCAAAAGCACTGACTCAGCAGTGGCAAGGATCAGTTTGATTTTTGTTCCTCTTGACAATCTTGATTTCCATACTCTCTTGAGTTTGTGACATGCTGTTCAAGCCTTGTTTTACTGATTTTGATATCAGCATTGAAGGTATAATCATCAAAAATTTTGATCTACTTTAAGAAGAGATAAAAATTTGATGAAGTACATAGTTGATGGAATGCTATACTGGGGCTATCACAGCATTCAAACAAAACATTATCATCATACTAGTTATTTATTAATGCATCACTGCCTGTTACTGGAACTTATTGGTGCTGCCACATATTTCAGGTTGCATTACTGGCACTCCACTGGTTATGATGACAAGGGTTCCAATTGATCTGATCAATGTTTAGCCTGCTTGTGAAATTAACATGCAAGTGGCTAAGCACTCCACAGACATATGTACCCTTAATGTAGTTCTCAAGGAGATTCAGCGTGACACAGAATGTGACAAGGCTGAACATTTGAAATATACTACTTTGTATATTTGTTACTGATAAGTTCTATTGTTGTGGGGAACATTATACATTGACACAAGTGTAATATTGTTACGTATTATATGAAAGAAGTAACTGAGTCATTGGATGCCAAACATGTGGAAATCCTGCTTTTTGCTTTTTTTTAAATTTAATTTCAGGAAAAAAAAAAGTAATGATCACAAGCAAGTTATTTAAAGGTTAAACATTTAGACTTAGGTGCAGGTTTGACTGCGTGGTTATGAAACTTGCTTCTCAACCATTCAGTCTTGGGTTCAGTCTCACAATGTGGCACCTTGGGCAAGTATTTTCTACTATGGTCCCAGGCTGGCCAAAACCTTGTGAGTGAATTAGATAGATTGAAAATGAAAAAGAAGCCCAGCATTACACATGTGTGTGTGTGTGTGTCTGTCTGTCCCATTCTCTTTTGCTTTTTAATGTAGAGTAAATTTTGACCAACCACTGACTTGGTAGTAAGGTTGTGAAGGAAAGTATAATTTAACTGCCATCCTTTAAATCTCAAGAAATCTTGCAGATTTTTATAGAGAATGCAATTAAGGATTTGCATTCTCTTCCCAAGATTCTATGTTCAGCCATACTTTGCTCCAGATGGGTTGAGTGTGTGTATGTGTGTATGCATGCATATCTGTGTGAGTTTTTTTAGTGATGGTGAAGAAGGTGCAGAAGCCACAGCACTAAACTATAGTTTTGATATCAACTGTATATGTGAAAACTGTTTGTTTTCTCCTGTCAAACTTAAATTGGTTTAATTCGTAGCAAACTAAGACTTTGGATTTTAGGTGTTAAATAAGACAATCATTTTTAAAGCATAGCATTCATTAAAAGCATAGAAACTGAAAGATTGGAATAAAGGTTTTTGCCAACATAACATGGCAGTCCTGGTTTAGTACAAATATTGCTGCA
The DNA here is from genome assembly GCF_006345805.1 of Octopus sinensis. NCBI lineage: Eukaryota > Metazoa > Mollusca > Cephalopoda > Octopoda > Octopodidae > Octopus > Octopus sinensis. The sequence goes on from NC_043000.1 coordinate 90,073,377, forward strand.
ATTTAGCCCCAGGAGACATCATCTCCAGCTGGCTAAACGACATGATCTGTGTTCTTATATTTTCGAACAAAGGAATCTAGCACCCCCACTCAGCTCAAAACAATATCCGTGTATCGTGATTTCGGGGTTATTTCCATTCATCAGCACTGAATAATTGTTCAGCTAGAGATGGCGCTGCCAAATTCCTGTTCGATATATATAGTTTTCAAAGTGACAACTAGTCACTGATCTATAAATTAGAAAATGACTATTTTTAAATCTCACAAGGAGAGATATTCAGCAACAGTTCTTTGGAGTAAAGCTTTTTGCCAACATAACACGGCAGTCTTGGTTTAGGACGAATGTTGCTGTAATTTAGCCCAAGGAGACATCCAAGAGTATAACAATATCTATTTCGACACACAATTTCACATCAGGAATTTTGCAAAACAAATACATAAACATAACCTTTTGTTACCATACATTTGTTAAAATACAGTACGATTATTTCAGTTGATTTTGAAAATAATAAAGAAATTAATAAAATGACTATCAGTATTAAGCAGGTTTTGCAACTTAAATAAATATGAAATTTCAGAGCAAGATTTTAACATAGGTAAGTTCCAGACAGGAAGTTTGTAATACAGAACCAGGGGCAGTATCAGGCGAGTTTGTATCAAAAAGGCTCATGAAGACTAAAATATAAACTAAAGCAATTAGAGGTTAAGATATATTTTGTTGCTGAAATGTTTTAATTCTTCTACTTTCAGTCCACAAGACATTATAGTATTTATGATTGGTGGAACAACATATGAAGAGGCTCTAACTGTGCACTGCATTAACAGATCTGTAACTGGTGTGCGTATTGTTATCGGTGGTACAGCTGTACATAATTCGAAAAGGTAAGACATTATTACACACACATATGTGAGTATATATATTAGCATCATTATTGTTTTAACATCTAATTTTCCATGCTTGCATGGATCAGACAAGATTTCATTGAGGAAGAGTTTTCATCCCATCCTGATGCCAACCCTCACCTGCTTCCAAGCAAGGTAATAATTCCATAGTCTATTGAAGTTGTTGTTTACTAAGATCGCATGACATATGAAGTAGGTATCACTGTGAATTTTTGAAAATATTTAAGTGTAATTCCTACAGTCCTTTTGCTTGGAGAGCAACACCCCACCACCAAAAAAAAAAAAAGAATATTTTGATACTTCATTTGTGAAAATTGAATATTTTAGAAAATATCATTTAAATGGCCTAATTTACCTAAATGAATAAGTAGCTATATTTGTGCTGTCCTATCTTTGAAACTGAGCTGATAATCATCTTCAAATTACACTAATTGATAGTGACCATAGAGGTAAATAAATCCTGAGATTTTGGAACATGACACCATTTCAGATCAGGATACCTACATAAATTCAATTTTCTCCAGTTCTGACAGGGATTTTCCCCCTATTTTCTCACGATGGCCTTGGAAATGATAAAGTGGGGGAGAAGAAGCTTTTTATAAAAAAAATTGGGGAAGAATTGCGATTTTTTTTTTCTTACCTCTCTTAACCAATTTAGTCCAATTTGTTTTCTACGAGGCACTTAAAAAAATGGGATAAGCCTTTATGGTAGGTAAAAAAATGTGAAAATATTTTGAGATGAAAAGATATGTGATTTAAGAGAGATTTAGCTGCTGTTTCTAGTGTACTACAAGATTGCTGTGGGATGTGCTAGAAACGGCAGCTAAATCTCCCTTAAATCACATACCTTTATGTCCCAAAAATATCTACATAAATTTGTTTTTCCTACCATAAAAGCTCCTCCCACTGCTATTTTAGTGCTTAGTGCAAAAAAAAAGGCCTAAATTGGTTTGGAGGTGGGTGGGTGGTGTAAATTTTGTTTCATAAAAAGCTTCCACTCTTCATTTCCAAGGCTACAGTGAAAAAACAATGGGAAAAATATGTTACAATAGAGAAAATCCATCTCATGTGAGCATCATGATCTGAAACTCAGGCCTCCAAATAATTGAATGAAATTACAGCTATTGCAAGCATTTCATGTATATTCAGCCTTGGTTATATTGCGATCCATTATCTGTAGGGGGCTCAGTTTTGATACACAGATACAGGGTATAAAACTGAATCTTCACTAAGTTTGGAGCTTTACAATAAATTTAATAAGTATCATTGCAGAGCTCTGTAGGAGGGGGCGACACAGTTTGATCATGCAAAAACCCATTTTTTGTACGTCATTTTCATGACAAAATACCTTTTTCCTAGGAAAATTATATATCATTTGAAAGTTTGGGATGTGAACTTTGTCCTCGTATACTTTTAATCAAAATCTGACACTTACCTAAAATGTTAGGGTCCTTCAAACACTCTGTTATTTCCATTGATTCACAAAATCTATCCAGTATTTTTTTTTTTGTCTGCTGAACAATAGCCCTTGTTCTAGTTCAATGTACTTGTGTGCTATAACTCGAGTTGTGTTGAAAATCATACGCTCATGTAGATGAATGGTTTAGCTTTATTTTGATATAAGACTTAATGGGAGTTGATCAGATAATCATTACAAAATATAAACGTGAAAATTTTATAAATTTTCACTTAGAAAAGAACAATCTCTTGAAGATTTTTATACCAAACGAAGGAAGAATTTCTCACTAATTCATTATGGTCATTGCCAAATATGGCCATGATTCAGTTCATATGCCTGCCATTCATAAATGGTAACATCTGAAAATTAATTGCTTGCTTTAACATTAAAAACACCTGTAAGTTACAGCAAACTCTTTAGTAGGAGAGAGAGACACACACAAAAAAACAAAAAACAAACCTAAAATGAATCTTACTTGTGAAAATGCAAACATTATGACAAAATATTCAACTGTATTCAAAATTTGGTAAAAAAATTAAAAAACATCACATTGGACTTTTAATAGTGTACAAAATAATATCTTTTGCACAATATAAATTTTAGTGATGAAAATAGACCAATATTTCTCTAAGAAAAATGAAATTCACTTGTACAAGAATATGCACGAGTTAAAATCCACACATTGTTTGGCACACAGCGAGAAGGAATAAACATTCTTTTCTAATCTAGGCACAAGGCCTGAAATTTTTGGGGAGGGAGGGCAGTCGATTAGATCGACCCAGTACGCAACAGGTACTTAATTTATTGACCCCGAAAGGATGAAAGGGAAAGGAATAAACAACATTATCAGTACAATGACTATATGCTAATTTTGGACTCTAGAAGCACTGTTTAACCCAATTTAGTGTAAATTCTCATAGAAGTATGTTTATTTACCAATTAATTTATCCATTTCTTGAAATTCTGGATCAAAATTGATATTTGAAGCCATGAATTTGTCTTCTGTATGACCTCTCGCTGCATGTAAAGTATGCATCTCAGTAGCATCAATAAGTGTTAGTCATATACAAAAAACGTCCATGTACCACCATCTTCTTTGACTTTGCACTTTTTCACTATACTGTGACCAGAACTGGCAATGGCCATGATGAATTAGCAAGAAATTTTTCTTTCTTATGGTATAAAAATCTTCAAGAAATTGTTCTTTTCTAAGTGAAAATTAACAAAATTTTCACTTTTATATTTTGTAACAATTATCTCTCCTGCCCCCATTGAGTTTTATATCAAAAGGAAGCTGAAACATTCATCTACATGATAGTATGATTTTCAACACAACTCAAGTTATAGTACTTAAGTGCACTGAACTAGAATGAGGGCTACTGTTTGGCAGTCAAAAAGAAAACTGGGACAAATTTTGCAAATGCGTGGAAATACCAGTGTGTTTGAGGGACTCTGACATGACATATAACAGTTGGATTTTAATTAAAACTAGATGAGAAGGAAGTTCATATCCAAAGCTTTCAAATAATATATAATTTTCCATAGAAAAAATGTATTTTGACATGAAAATAATAAAGCATAAAATGTGATTTTTTGTGTTCAAACTGTGCTTGTCTCCATTGTACAGTGCTCTGTAGTGATGCCTATATTAAGACATGTCAAAAAACTCTGACATTCTTTCATGGTGGGACTGCAGATGACCCAGTGGTTCTCAATTGAGGTCAATATGACTCTTAGGAATCCACATGAGATTTTGTTGTTAAAATTTATCTGCAATAAATTGGTCATACTTCTACAATACACAGAATATGTAAACTTTTTTTTTTATGCAATTCCTAATAATATTTAATTTTAAAAATAAATGATTTTTTTAAACATTGGATGGCTGAGGGTACATCCAAGTAAAATAGGAATCAAAGGGGTTCTGTAGGTTAAAAATGGTTGAGTAACACTGTCTATATGAATGAGGCTTTTACACATGTAAAAACAATGGGGAATATGAACTCACTCACACATACACACTTTATATTTAACAACTTCACACAAAAGGTATTGGTTTACCTGTGGTTGACAAAACCTGAAAAAGAAGCCTGTTGTATAAATACATATATATATATATGTACGTATAAAACAAAACATGAGAGATACTGTTATCAAAGTATCTAGTTTCACCATTTTATGTGCAATGGTGTAACTATATATCTTATATTTAAATCTCTCATGTCTTGTTTTGTTTTCTACATATACTTTGTAACATTCAAACCCAGATTTAATAACAAAGGATACAATTGCAGTACATGAACAAAAACACATATAGAGTTCTAAATACTGGTTGTCATACAATTTAAGGTTTAAATTGTGCTGTACAAAAGTATAAATATACATTGTGTGTGTGCATGCATGTGTATCTGTGTGATTGTCTACATCCCTGTCTATTTGCTTATTCAAAAATCAAGTTGTTTGTGCACTGTTCTGTTTGGCCTCACCTGCTGGCTTTATGCCTTTCAAACCTGTGGAATAAGGGATCCTTTATTTGTAAACAGATAAGAGTTAATATCAAGAAGGGCATCTGGCTGCAAAATAATACCCGTGTAACATATTAGACTAACCCATGCTAACATAGATAAAAGACATAAAATGAATCATACGTTTCTGAAATGGGAAACAATATTCATGGTGAATTACATATCTATTTTGAAATTAATTCCCTTTTTGAAAATATAACCAAATCCTAGCTTGTTTAAGGCAAAGTTTTTAGTCTCTTTATTATTGAAATTGACCTTAAAAAATGTTGTCAATTTAAAGTAGCCATACTCAGTCTTGGCTCGAACACAAATGTTTGTGAGCAAGTTTCCAGAACTAAACTAAACTATCACAATTATACTTGGTTTAAAGAGAGTCTAGCATATCTATCCAGTGCCCTCTAAATTTCTAGAACTTTATAAACATTATATTACATATATATGTGAAGGTGAATGGCTCAGTGGTTAGAGTGTTGGGCTCACAATCATGAGGTAGTGAGTTTGATTCCCGGACTGGGTTGTGAGCTGTGTTCTTGAGCAAGACACTTTATTTCACACTGCTTCAGTTTACTCAGCTGTAGAAACGAATTGCGATGTCGCTGTATCAGCCTTTGCCTTTCCTTTAGATAGCATCAATGGTATGGAGGGAGGAAGTTGGTATGTATGGGCAAATCCTGGTCTTTCATAAACCACATTGCTTGGACTTGTGCCACAGAGGGTAACTTTCTAGGGCAACCCCATTGTCATTCATGAGTGAAGGGGGTCTTTACATTTTTACATATAGTTTAGTTTCAACTTGCTAATTGACCCTTCATACAAAGCTTACATAGCCATTCATCTACTATTAGCTTCCTTAGCATCTCAGTAACTATGTGCCAGTGCTTCTCTTTCCTTTATCACATTACACGATGTAACAAAATTATTTCTTTTGTCTTTGGTCAGTAAGTGTTATTTCTGATTTGCTTCTATCTAGAAATCAAAGGAAATGACTATTATTCCCTTCAAACTTTGCTTTTGTGACCTGGACATCAATGTTTTGAAACTGACCTATTTTCCATTACATTTCAGACAGATTCAGCACTGAGTTGCTGAAGCAGAAATATTGTTATAGCAAATATTCTGCTCAATACCACAGATTTGTTTGACCGTAACTACTTGAACATGTCCCTTAGTGGCTAACAATATGTGCACTGATCATGAGCAGTAGTAGTCAGGGAATATCATAGTTATGTGTTGAGAGGGATTCTTTGGGATTTGAATAAATGTAACAAAATCAAAGTTTGAAGAAAATATTAGCTATTTTTCATACTTTCTTGGGGTGAGCAAATAGGAAAAAACAGTTGCCACTCAAGGACAAAGACTGTGTTATCAAGTCCTATTAGATGGAAACCCCTAAGATTAATGATACTTTTTCATCACACAGTATATGATGTATCTATATCTATGTAGCTATCAGACTTTGGGTATTTCACTGAAGACTTTAAGTAGAGCTTAGTATTTATCTAATAATAATTCATGACGTGCATGCAGTAACAGTGAAAATACAAAAAAATAAATGTATCTTAATACATCCTGGCAGATTTTAATGTGAATATCCGATTGCTGTTGCTTTTTGTTGACTGAACACCTCCTCCCTTTGATGATGCATGTTCATAAAATGTGGCTCACCAGTGTAGAGAAAGACTTTGTGACACCTCAGTACTTTGACCTCCTAGCCATAGAAGTTCAGGTTCAGTCTCGCTGTGTGTCACCATAGGTGTCTGCTATTATAGCTCCTGACCGACCAAAGCCTTGTGAATAGATTCAAAACACAGCAACTGTAAGACGAGTATTGTATACATCTTTTACTTGTTTCAGTTACTTGACTGCAGCCATACTGAGGCACTGCCTTGAAGGGTGTTAGTCAAATGAATCAACCCCAGAACTTTTTTTTTAAGTCTAGTACTTATTCTATTGGTCTCTTGCCGAACGGCTAAGTTACGTGGGCATAAACATACCAACAGCAGTTGTCAAGTGGTGGTGAGGAACGAACACAGACATACATACGTAGATATGTATACATGTACAACAAGCTTCTTTCAGTTTCCATCAACCAAATCCAGTCACAAGGCTTTGATCACCCTAAAGCTATAGTTGAAGACACTTGTCAAAGTTTTTATGCAGTGGACTGAATACAGAACCATGTGGTTGAGCAGCAAGCTACTTACCACACAGCCATGCACATATATATATATTTACCTTTATTGCCCACAGGGGGCTAAACATAGGAATTAAGTTGATTACATTGACCCCAGTGCATAACTAGCACTTATTTAATTGACCCCAGAAGGATAAAAGGCAAAGTTGACCTTGGCGAAATTTGAACTCAGAACATAAAGACAGACGAAATACTGCCAAGCATTTCACCCGGTATGCTAACATTTCTGCCAGCACGCCACCTTGAATATATTATATATATATATCTATCTATCTATATATATATCTTGACTGAAGATAAAAGGCTTCGAATGACCCGTCCGTGTTTTTTGTATTGTCTCTCTGGATGTTTTGTATTCTTGTCCCATTTTGTATTTTATTTTATGTATATATATATATATAGCAGCGTACGTACACCTTGTCCTCTTATATGTAAGTACACATTTCACTAAATTTTGTCCGACTTTTTCAAATCTTTCTCCCTACTCTCACATTTCTTTGTCTTTCTTACTTTGCACTCCTTGATTCTTCAGTCTAACTACTTCTACACACACTCTCTCTCTCTTCTCCCCTCCTTAATTCCTCTTTTTCTCTCTCTCTTCTCTTCTCACGTGACCGTTGGCCGACTGCTAGCCCTTTTGCGTTTGACTGTGGTCACTGCCATGTCGATATACTTCCCTTTGCCGTAAGGCTTAATTCCCATACACGCCAGCAGAATTCAATTCGTCCCCAGTCAAAAGGCGCCTGTTGTTACTATTATTATTGTTTTTTTTATTTATATTCGTGTAACATCATCTGTTTTTCCGTCCTTGTTTCGTATACATTCGTTGCTTTTTCCAAGGAATCTAATGCTCTTAGCTTAGTTTTTCCGTGGGGCTGGCCAGATTGGAGCATTCTCAAGATTAATCAGTTGAAATTGCGAGGATGATCCAGTTCTTGACTGAAGATAAAAGGCTTTGAATGACCTGTCTGTGTTTTTTTGTATTGTCTATCTGGATGTTTTGCGTTCTTGTCCCATTTTGTATTTTATTATATATATATATATACACACCCACACAAAATAGTTTATGTGCAATTTCCATACACCAAATCCACTAACATGTGTCTGTATCATCAGTATATAAGTGGTGTCCTTCATTTGAAACATACTATGAAAACTTGCTTAACCATAAGGAAATATTACTTGACTTTGAAATAGGTGAGGGTTGGCAAAAGAAAAGGCATCCAACTGTAGAAAAGCTACTTCAACAAATTTTATCTGATCCATGCATGCATGGAAAAGAGGATAAAATTTTTTTCCTTTTTTTGTTGGAAACTTCCAAACTAAATGACCCAGGAAGTTACGAGGGCCGTTCAATAAGTAATGCCTCTGACCCACTTGCAGTTGTTTGATCTAGCTGAAATTTTGCATGTGCAATCATTTATATCTCTATAGAGTAAGTGACAAATTACAGCTCTGAATTAATTGTGGTTTCTGATTTACAGGTGTTTGAACTGAGTCAAGTGTGAAATGGAGCCTGTTGAGTGTCGAGCAGTGATCCGGTTTTTGTATTTGAAAGGACGCACACCACGGGAGACTTTTGATGAAATGAAAGTAACTTATGGTGATGATGCCCCATCATATGACCTTGTAAAACGCTGGCATCGTGAATTCAAACATGGTTGGAACTCTGTGGAAACAGCTCCCAGATCTGGTCGCCCCTTCTGCCATTGATGAGGCATCTGTCCGTCAAGTTGAGGCTGCCATTTTGGAAGATCGACGCATAATTATTCGCCAAATAGCCCATGAGGTCAAGATTAGTACCGGGTCTGTGGAAACTATCATTCATGACCATTTGCATATGCAAAAGGTGTCTGCCAGATGGATTCCCAGGTTGCTCACGCCTTTCCAGAAGCAAGAACACGTCGAGTGCTCGAGGGTGAATTTGGAGATGTGCCAAGATGAGTCAAAATTTTTCAAAAGACTGATTACACAGGATGAAACCTGGGTCCATCACGATGATCCAGAGACCAAAGCCCAGTCAATGCAGTGGAAACACCGTGACTCACCCCCTCCAAAGAAGGCAAGGTCATGCTCACAGTCTTCTGGGACCAGGACGGAGTAGTGATGATAGATTTCCTGGCAAAGGGTACCACAATTGCAGGAGCCTATTATGCTTCACTTTTGAGGAAATTAAGAGAAGCTATCAAAATCAAGAGGCAGGGCAAGATCAGCAAAGGCATCCTCCTCCTGCAGGACAACGCTCCGGTCCACAACTCGCTTGTCGCCAGATCAGAAGCACAGGCATATGGCTATGAACTCCTCCCCCATCCCCCCTACTTTCCTGACCTTGCACCCTCTGATTTTCACCTCTTCCCAGTCATGAAGTTGTTTTTGAAAGGAAAGCGTTTCCCAGATGATGCAGCCTTGATTTCTGAAGTCACGTTCAGGTTGGGGTCTTCAAAAACGGTCTCCAGAGCTGCATCAAGCAATGGGAGAAATGCGTAACTCTGGGTGGTTCCTATGTAGAAAAAGACTAATAGCTGTGCCAAATTTCGTTGCTCTACTGCTATGGGAAGTGGGTCAGGGGCATTACTTATTGAACGCCCCTCGTAGATCTTCACTTTTTATATTACCGAAAAGATAACAGAGCCTTTACCTGTCCCGTGTATCATATGACGCACAACAAACATTTCCTTAGCGTCCATGCATCATATATGATGCACACTCCTAATTCTTTTTTCAACCAGCAGAATATCTTGGGACTTATGAAAAGGAAGCTTTATAATATTCAGAACATATGAAACAAAGGCTATCTAAAAGTCTGAAAACAAGCAAGGACATTTAAGACAAACTTTTGAAAACGCTTTGGACAGGCAAAGGGTTAAAACAGTTGCATTCCAGCCATGAACAGCAGAATAATGATAAAGATTTTAGTAAAATGTGCAGCTAACTGGAAAGTGGTGTCATTTGCTGATTTTTACCCAGCAGAAACTGTATCTTCTTGCATAACAAATACTTGTCTTAAACCCTTTATAATTTAAACTGATCATATCTGGCCTCTCACACTTACCTTACAATGTCCTAAAAATACCAATCACATCATTGAAATGTTGATGCTATGAGATAATGTATAATTAATTCAAAATAAATGTGAATAAATATACATTACATGTGACAGAGTAATCTGAATGCTAAAGGGTTAAGCAATTTCTTCCATGATTACTGCAATCTGAATAACATTACACACGTCTTCAATGTCCTCTCTCCATTTTGTTCATCTCTCATTCTTTCCACTGACATTTATCATCATCTCCTTATTTTTAAGTTTTATTATACAGTTGCTGTTGTCTTTTTTACTGTCACTTATCACCTCCTCCTTGACCCACTGCCATATATCCTTCACTTTATAACCCCTCCCACAACCTGAGATTCACCAGTGACCACACTTTCACTGCATTTATCTCTGTCCCCATCTCTAACCACTTGTCACTCTTTTGCACACTTGTGCACTTACCTTTTCCAATTCTCTTTCTAGTACCTTGAGTGTACATCCTAACACCATCTTTTTTCTCTTTCCAGCTGAGGTAGCCATGTATCCCTTCTTTAGTCCTTAACAAACTACCACCTCTCAACACCTGGCACAAAGCACCTCCCCTTAGTACTACTGCACTCACACCTCAGTTTGGGAACCTTGTCTTTTGAGCTATTTGCTCACCTTACCAATGCCATGAAAAAGCACCCAGTAACACTGTAAAGCAGGTGGTATTAGGAAGAGCATCCAACCATAGCTCAATGCAGTCCTTTGGCTCATAAGATTGTCAAACCATCAAACACATGCCAGACGAACATTAAATGTTTACACACTTTTTACTGAGTAGAAAACAATGCAATTATTCTTCATGCCATTCTTAGCAACAAAGACAACTAACTTCTCTATAGTTGCTGCTAGTTTTATTTATCTACAATAAATTAAATTCATTATAGTTAATAACATTTTCTTTTAATTAAAAAAAAAAGAAAAAAAAACCAGTAGCTATAAATAATATGAAAGCAGAATGGCTGTGATATAGAAGTTATTTAAATCACTGGATTAAATTCTATTAGAAATGTTGTTAGCTGTTAAGATACTGAATCTTTCAAAAATTCATTGCTTGCCAAAATTTGCCATCACTACTCCTTTGAACCATAATGTTCACTATTCTGTGCATCTACTTCTCGTCTTCATTGCTGACTTTTACTTTATATGCCTGCTTTCTGCCCCCTCTTAACTTTCCGACAAGTTCATCAAGGTCATCATCATTTTTTCCCCCTCAATCTATCAAACTGCATTTAGCAGTTGATTAAAACAATATACGAAAGAATAGTTTCTAGTTTTGTACATGCCTAACTGTAAATACAGTGGTTCTCAACCAGGGTCCATATAAGATATTGTTAAAGTTTATGAGCAATAAATTTGTTACACTTCTACAGAAAAAGTATACTCTTTTATTTGTTTCAGTCGACTGTGGCCATGCTGGAGCACCACCTTCAGTCGAGCAAATCGACCCCAGGACTTATTCTTTGTAAGCCTGGTACTTATTCTATTGGTCTCTTTTTGCCGAACTGCTAAGTTACAGGGGACGTAAACACACCAGCATCGGTTGTCAAGCGATGTTGGGGGAACAAATACAGGCACACAAACATATATACGACGGGCTTCTTTCAGTTTCAGTCAACCAAATCCACTCACAAGGCTTTGATCAGCCTGAGGCTATAGTATAAAATACTTGCCCAAGGTGCCACACAGTGAAACTGAACCCTCTCAACCACACAGTCCCACTGCATGTATTTGTGTCTGTGTTATCATTTGTCTCTCCACTATCACTTGAAAACCAATGTTGGTGTGTCTATGTCCCTGTAACTTAGTGGTTCAGCAAAAGATACCAATAAAGTACTAAGCTTACAAAGAACAAGTCCTGGGGCCAATTTCTTTGACAAAAACCTTTTAAGGCAGTATCTTAGCATGGCTGCAGTCAAATGATTGACACACAAAAAAAAATTCTTAATTAACTATAAGAATATAACCTTTTTTTTTTTGTTTTTTAACAAGGGTCCAGTAGAGTAAAATAAGAATCAGTGAGGTTCATAGGCCAAAAATGGTTGAGAACCACTGCTATTATAGAACAGATACTTGGTTAAACAGTATATAACAATTTCCAGACATGCCCAAATATTTATCTTAAGTTTTCATAAACAATTGTTTTTCCTTTTCCAGTTTTTTGGAAGAAGTATCTCAAGCTGTTCAAGGACAAACACCGACACGTTATAGCAACCATCCACGGTGGTAAAAAAATATCTAATAAATTTCAAAATTAAAAAGTCTTTTATCCATTGCTCTAATTTAAGTGTTGTGTAAGAAATTCTTTATTATGCAAATTGAAAAAAAAAAAAAATAAAAACTAATGAACCACTTTGCTGTCTGCCATTGATTTTCACAAAATATCACATTATTGAATTAGCCTGAATTATTCAGATTAATTACTAAATATTTTACATCTGTGTCGGTGGCACATAAAAAACACCATCCGAGCGTGGCCGTCTGCCAGCCTCGTCTGGCACCTGTGTCGGTGGCACATAAAAAACACCATTCGAGCGTGACCGTCTGCCAGCCTCGTCTGGCACCTGTGTCGGTGGCACATAAAATCACCCACTACACTCTTGGAGTGGTTGGCGTTAGGAAGGGCATCCAGCTGTAGAAACACTGCCAGATCTGACTGGCCTGGTGCAGCCTTCGGGCTTGCCAGACCCCAGTTGAACCGTCCAACCCATGCTAGCATGGAAAGCGGACGTTAAACAATGATGATGATGATGATGAGAATTTTAACAGTGGAACTCAAAGCACAAAAAGCTAGAAATAGTGTGTAAATATTAGGTTAAAAAGCCTGTTTGGATAGAAAAAGTAGAAGGTTACCTGTAAGACAAGAACCCACATCTGTAAACATGACAGATTTTCTATCATTGTACCAAAATCTTTCCAATTTCTCAATCCATTTCAGAAAATTTTGAGTCCTGCAGTCAGCCTTTGATTATTTTTTTTTTTTATCCAAATGTCTTAAGTCAAGATTTACATATTTATAGCTTTATATACTTTGTTCAAAATTAAAGAATTTATAAATTTTTGTATAGGAATTTACACCACTTGTCTTCAGCAAACCACATCTAAATTAGTCAACCATAAAATAAGTTTTCTAAGTCATGATGGTAGTGCTGGTGACCTTCTGGAGGGCCCCCGAGACAAGAGGGAAAAGTTATCCTGGTCTTAATGCTTAGAACAGCGTGGACTCTGCTGAAGACACCCAAAAGCTAGGTGGTTGGATGTTAACCCCTTCAATACCAATCTGCCCTGAGACTGTAACCAGTTCTATTAAATACCATGGCTTAAAGTGATCTATGTTAATGCTTTTCAACAATTTTATGCTTATTGGTTCTATGCATCAGCTTAACATAGCAAAGTTATTTTACTAAATTCATTAAAACAAAAGCAGTATATTCTAATAAGAAATATAACAAAAAAGTTAAATGTTTTTACACAAGAATACAGGGTCCAATAGTAAAAAAAAAAAAATTGGATTGTAGGGATGTAGGCTAGTAGTTTACCTGCACCAATTTTTAGTAGCTAGAAAGCAGTGTAATACACATCTACATGCTTTTATGACTGAGATGCTTTTTTGTTTCAAGTGGTGACTTGGTTACACAAATGAAATAGAATTAGTTTGAATAATTTCAGAGGAACTGTCTTAAAGAAAGCTCTAACCCTTTCGTTACTATATTTCTGACCAAAATACACCCCTCATGAGTTTCAATTAAATTCTAAAATAATCATGAATTTAGGCTTGTTTCATTAAATAACTGTAACTTTTTTACTTATCAACATTTTAATGTGATATTTGGAACATAATTAAAGGAAGGGTTCTTAATCAATTCTATTGCATAACTTTTGTCTCAAAGTGACTTTAATTACAGGTAAATTCAGGTAAATTGAGCAAAAGGTAAAAATATTAAAATTTTAAATTGAGCAAAAGGTAAAAAATTAAAATTTTGTTTAAGCATCACTATAGAAAATGAATCATCAGCTAATATTCAAATGGGTATGCAACAAAATTTTGATAAAGAAGAATTGTGCACATCACTAGATCAGTTGAATTTAATGCACAACAGGTACCATAAAGGTGAAATAAACTGAAATATTGGAATCCACCGTAAGTTTGACCGAACTAAAGAAATCGGTCAAAAAATAATATACGGCCCTGGTTATGGAATGGAAGTGATAAATTCCAGACCACATCGTTCCCTAGGCCATGCTGACTAACATTATTTTCCCTGTATAAAAACTAAATCCACGCAGTACCCAGTATTTGCTTCACAAATTTCCCAAACTTTGAACCCCGATTTTAGGTTTGTTTACAATTTGCGTAAGTGTGTTTCCACATTGATCGCTTCAAACAATAACTTCCAGACCACATCGTACCCTAAGCCATGCTGACTAACATTAGTTTCCCTGTATAAAAACTAAATCCACTACAGTACCCAGTATTTGCTTCACAAATTTCCCAAACTTTGAACCCCGATTTTGGGTTTGTTTACAATCTGCGTAAGTTTGTTTCCGAAGTGATCACTTCAAACTAGCATACTGAAAAAAATAAAAGTCTAATGGTTTCACTTCCTAAGAAAGGCTATAGATAAACTTTATCTCCTCAGAAAAATTGCTAATAAAAACATTTTAAAAGTTTTTTTACTTCATTCCGATGTAAAATCGTCTTCGCCGCTTTGTTTCTTCGGAAGGCGCTGCTTTCATCTTCGGATAAAAAAATATTCATTATTTTGTACACCACGTGCTTTAGTACCTATTTCATTCTTTTTCTCGATATCTCCCTATTTTCCGTTGACAAAGCTTTAAATTCGGAATCAATGCTTGATAACATGAAACTCCTATCCATTTTCAAAGTTGAAGAAAAATCGATGCCGAAAAACGTGTGGAAAAAAATCTCCCAAAATTCACTGAGTTGAGATATCACTTCAAGCAATGTCGGATACTATAACTTAACTATTTACAATGTGAAATCACATGCTTTAACGAATGTACCAACGAGATTTGGGTTCAAATTTACATTTAAATAACAATGGGTTCTAACGGCCGGGTATGGCCGGGTTGGTACTTTGAACCAAAAAATATTTCGGCCGGCTACGGCCGGGTTAGTAACGAAAGGGCTAATCAAAACATAACCTTGTTATGGATATCATGTTGATTAATTCAGCATTAGGAGGTGGGGAAATATGATTTGGTGAGTGAACTAAGAAAATATTGAGGCTATTAGGCAAGTGCTTATTTTATATTAAAATCATGGCATTGCATTAAATATTCCAGGTTATAATGTGAGCATGTTCTAAAATCCACTTTTCCATGCTTGTATGAATTAAAACTTGTCATGGATTTTCTACAGCCAAAGGCTATTTTTGTTCTCAATCCTTGCTTGTTTCCAAGTAAGGTAATATTTCCCCCATGGTTAGACATGTTTTCCTGGAAGGTTGGAAATGAATGATATAACTTTTATAATATTGGCACTCATATACATAAATAAATGATAGGCTCCTTTCAGTTTCCACTCATCAAATCCATATGTAAGGCTTTGGTTGATCCAGAGCTTTAGTAGACAACACTTTCACAAGGTGACATATAGTGTAACTGAACACAAGATCACTTAGTTGGTATGCAATCTTCTTAACCGTAGAGCCATGCTAGCCCATCTAAATTTCCACTTAAACAATTACAATTGTAAGAAATAAAAATCAGTATTTGAAGGGCTGAAAACTTTTGTAGAAACCATACTGACAATGTAGACACATGGCATGGTTCTTTTTGTAAGTGATGAGGTGTATTTCTGTTTATTTATTTTACTGGTTGGACAGCATTCTACAATGTCACAAGCAATTTTTTTTTTTTTTTGTTGTTGCAAGCATGATGTTTTTCAACTGGGAGACTGCACACAATATTTCAAATATTCCCCAACATTTAAATCTGCGAAAGTAGAGTCTAACACTCACTGAAGCAAATTAAGGTGTTGATTTAAATTATTGAAAAATAGTAACTGATCAATCAAAAATATTGGTACAAGGCCACAGATTTTGGTTGGAGATGTTTAGTCAATTTAACTGACTCCAGTGCTTGATTGCAATATATTTTATCGAACTCAAAAGGGCCAAAGAGAAATTGGTTCTCAGCAGGATTTGAACTTCTGAAAAACAATGATTTATATCTTTCACTCTACAAATATACTAGACACTGGTCATTAAAATATTGACCTTAACATATAACGGAACTTAAATTACATGTTCTTAAAATCAGTCATCAAAGCTTTATAACTAGCAGATATTAAATAGTGTTTTTAACCCTTTACCATATCTGGCCCAAATATTCTGTTTTATACTTAAACCAGCCAGATACTGCCTTTTGTATCTACTCTACAATGTAATTCTAAAAGTAAACAAATCACATCATTGAAACCCTAAAGCTGCAAGATAATACATGATCAATTCAAAACAATGTGAATAAATAAGCATTACATTTGACAGAGTAATCTGAATACTGAAGGGTCAAAGATGAACTATCATTTTAACATCTGCTATCTCATGCTTACGTTGATCAGTCCATTTATTGCAGATTTTCTATGGCTAGGATGCCCTTCCTGTTACCAGTCCTCACACTTTTCCAAGCAAGATAATGTTTTCTGGTGCCCAGAGATGATTTTGCAAAATATTGAAAATGAATGGCACTCCCAGTATGATAGTGACACTCATAACTATCATGCAATGTTGAGACAAGGAAACACACACACAGTTTTTATCTGCCAAATGCACTCACAAAGCTTTGGTTAGCCTGGAGCTTGCCCAAAGTGCCACACAGTGGGACTAAATCCAAAACCATACAGTTCAGAAGTGAACTTTTTAACCACACAGTCATGCTTGTGCTGAGATAAAAATGTAAAAAAAAAGCATGCAAACAATAACCTAGAAAACATTCATTTCAAAACTTTTATTGACGTTAAAACAGCACAACACTGTAAAAGCACAATTCCTTTTAAATCCCCATAGCAAAGTTTTCTACTGACTACAATTAGCAAGAAGTCTGCTGAAAAGACTCACAACTAATAACTTAACAATAGGTTCAATCTGAACTACTTAAGACATCCAGTAGGAAGGAGGGAAACACTATGCTACAAGTTTCAAAGCTGAAAAGAACAGCTTAAAGCAATGAAAGGAAGCTTTGTAATTAATAATAGAACATGTTTTCTTTCTCATTTAAAATAAAGAATCAATCAAGATTAATAATAATTGTCATATATGGAATATTGATGGAAACGAAATCTATACAAATTTAATCCTAATAAAAGCTGCTCAAGTCGGGAAAAGAAAAAAATGGTTTGAACAACTTGTAAAACTTTTTCAAGTACAACATAATCCAAATGGAAAGTTAAGAAAGAAAAGGTTGTTAGAGAAATAAAGACAACATTTTTATAATTTTCTTTTTCACTTAATAACAATCAAAATGTAATACAGATCCAAAACAAAGCTATACTTATTAAAATCCACTGAAAAGTGCACCCTATTTACAAACAATTTAGACATAATTTGCTGGTTGTTTTTATTCTACCCACCTACCCCATCTCACAAAAAAAAAAAAAAAAAAAAAAACTAATTCAAACTGAAGTAAAACCTACATGTCTGGGCCATATTAAAAGACACATAGGTATTAAGGAGCGATAGTTAAAACACTGTGAAAGTGCCAGTGTTTATAATATATATATATATATATATATATAACCTATTTCAAAATTGTACAAAAGTTAAATTGTGTAATGGGGGACTTTCTTTTTTAATATATATAAAAAAAAGCTGGACAAAATGGCTTTTAGCAAATACAAGTTTTTTTTTTTTCCAGTAACAAGTAATGTGAAGCCCTTTATACTGAGAAATGGTAAGGAAAGTGTCAATTGATTCAGGCAGCAAACAAAATTCAGAAGCTAAAGGGAAGTTGATGCTGTTCCATCAGCCAATAGAATAAAGAAAATTATTTTGTTTCACTAGGGAATTTCAAAGTTTAACGTGCCTGAACACCCAAAATTAGAAGCAGCAAAAAAAGAACTAAGTGTATGTGTGTGATTAAAATGGAGAAGTATATTGGGGAAAGGGTAAATAAAAATAATATAAAATATTAAAAATATTATTTCAAATTAAAACTAAAGTAAAATATATCTATTTTAGACAGACTAAAAAAAAATAAATGGGAGTTGTTAAAGGAGAATGAAAAAAAATATGAATCAAAACTGGTCTCCCCAATAAGCGCTATGTCCAGGATATTAACAGGTCCTGTACTGCACAGTTGCACTGTCTGCCTACATGTGGCATTGGAGGTTTCAAATTTAGGATAGTTCCCAATTAATTTTTTCTTTTTTTTTTTTCCTTTATTTTCTTTTTTTTTTTTTTTTAATTTTTTATTTTCCCAATTATTTCAAGCCAGATGATGTCTTAATTCAAATATGCCATGAATCCAGATTAGGGCAGTGTCTGCTGTCTGTGTCTTCAGCTTCTATGGTAAAAGTGTGTATGTGTGCATGTGTGTGTGTGAGAGAGTGTGTGTTCTGCCTGTAGTCAAACAGCAAGTGAGACTGACAGGCAGTGACAGCGACAGGGAGTAAGTGAATGAAGTTGGTCGGCAGGAGGGAATGGAGAGTAGTAATTTAGGAGCTGTGGCCACACACAACTCGGTAACTCCAGCCGATTCGCAGCAATTACAGTAAGATGCCCCATTATGAGCCAGGCATTTAAGGCCCAACATAAATATTCCTCAGAGCAAATTTGTTATTTCCTTCTGAATCATAGAAAATGAAGGAATTAAAAAATTAAATCATGAAAAATTTCTAGACGAATTTTTTTCTGATTTGACTTTTTAGAAAAAAATAAAAAACCTTAGACATTTTCTATGAGTATATACTTACAACTATCAGCCTGGTTTGCCAACCTGTTATGTTGCTATGACACACAGTTGCTTTTTCTGTCAGCTCATTCTCGCTTGGGGGGTGGGGGAGGCATAAGGAGTTGTTTTGCTTGCATGCTCTTTTTTTTGCTCACAAGTATCAACAGACCCTTCACAGCTGCCACCACTACGATGACAGCACCAGCAGCTCCCAACATCAGACACAGCTGCAACAAGCAAACCTGCAGCACTAGTAGCCATGCACCTCCCTGTCCTTAACTCACTGCACAACCATCACCCTCCTCCTCCTCCACCACCTCCAGTACACTTGCGACACTTATGTGCAGCAGACGTCATCATCGTCGAGTGGTTTGTGGTTCTCTCCGCCGGTCAGACACTGCAGCCTTGTACACTGGTAGTTAGTTGTATCCTCTGCTTTCTTGTTTCAAGCCTACTGTTCCTGCCACAAGGGGGGCTGCAACACCGCGGCCACTAGTGGAAAGGACCCTGGGATAGCTGCGAGGCATAAAACATCCGATCGCCTTGATAGGTGGAGTCTTGAGAAAGCAAGCCATCAGCTTGAGACTTGAAATCCTCACCCAAAAAGCTATCCTGTAAAAATAAAATTTAGAAAAATGAGTTAATCTCTATTTAATTAATGGAAGTAGAAAAGAAATTTTTCAAAATAACTACACATGCCCCTTCCCCAATAACTACACATACCATGACAATATCAAGATTTTTGATGGAGCAAATGATATTCCACACTACAAAATTACTAACATTCAACATAATATACTCTCTCTCTCGTACGTCAAGAAAGAAACTCCTTCCTGAGTTATTTCGCCATTTACAGAATGCTTTGAAATTGAAATTTTTACCTGTGAAAGTTCTGGTTGAGAGAGTCCTGAAAGACCAGGTTGACTCATTTGGAAAGGCTGACTCATCGACAGTTGACCCTGAGTCAAGGGACCCTGTGAAAATGCTTGCGAGACTTCCTATAAAAAAAACATTAAAGTAGATAAATAGATATTAAAAATAATCTTACAATGCTCAGACCGAGCATTTAAACAATTCAAAAAAAAAAAAAACCCCCAGAAAAATCAAATTGAAAACAGTAACACAATAAACTAAAAAGTTAATTTAGACAAATGTAATTTAAATAGCATTAACAGGGTAAATTATGAAAGTTGATTATAGAAAACTTTCGCATTTTTCAAAATAATAAACAATACATTAAAATTTATAAAGAAATCTATTTGACATTAAAAATTCTAAGCTACACTTAAATCACACGCAGGATGAATGTCTGATTAATTTTTTCATCTTGTAGGATAGCCATATATCTCCTTTATAGCAAGACACCTGTGCATGTCCTATTAGGTTAGCCTCACAATACCTGCATAAAATCATACCCCTCTCTACTACACTTCTATTTAGTCGTGGAAACATTTTTGCTTTACAAGTTGCTTAATGACATCACTAGCGCTGGTGCTCCAGGAAAGAAAAAAAGTGGTTGGTATTAAAATGGGCTGTACAAATCCCTGCCAAAGCAAGTATTGGAACCCAATGTAGTTCCCAAATACCTGAGATCCTATCAAACTACTCTCTCAATGAAGACAGACGTTATATGATGATGAGTAGAGAAATTAGGAGTGTGGTGAAAGCCTGATGAAGTGTACCTTGAACGAGCTAGACTAAGATTTGAGTTCAGCATAAAAAGCTGTCACAATAACCAACCAATACTTGTTCTTGCTACTTGCCAGAGGCCACTCTTAATTCAAACATACAAAATTTTGTTTTGATTCTTTAGCATTTATTCACATTGTTTTGAATTGACTGCTCAAGAGGTACATCAATGATATTGTTTGTAACTTTGTTCATCATCATCATTTAACGTCTACTTTCTATGCTGGGCGGCTGTGAGCTGTCCAAACTCCAACTGCCTGTTTTGGCATGGTTTTTACAGCTGGATGCCCTTCCTAACATCAACCACTTAACAGTATGCTGGGTGCCTCTTATGTTCCACCAGCAAGGGTATGTTTATGCAGCACTGGCATGAATGGTTTTTATGTGGCACCAAAAAGGACAAACCTGTATATGTAGGAGACAGCGATTTTACTTAGCTTGTCGTGTCTTATCAAGTACAGCAAATCACCACATCTCCCAGTCCCTTGTTATTTCCTCAGTAAGTCATCATCATCATTGTTTAACGTCCGTTTTCCATGCTAGCATGGGTTGGACGGTTCAACTGGGGTCTGGGAAACCAGTAGGCTGCGCCAGGCCCAGTCTGATCTGGCAGTGTTTCTACAGCTGGATGCCCTTCCTAACGCCAACCACTCCATGAGTGTAGTGGGTGCTTTTTACGTGCCACCTGCACAGGTGCCAGACGAGGCTGGCAAACAGCCATGGACGGATGGTGCTTTTTACATGCCACCGGCGAAAGTTTTCCAGTAGCTTTTTCAAAACCAATACATGTAAAAGCACCCATTATGCTCTTGGAATGGTTGGCATTAGGAAGAGCATCCAGCTGTAAATACCAAGCCAAAATCAGATTGGAGCCTGGTACAGCTCTCCAGCTTACCAGGTTCAGTCAAACCATCTAACCCATGACTATGGAAAATGAACACTAAATGATGATGTATTTACAATAACATCAAGAATATGTATGTTTGTTTGACAAAGTTGCCACAATATTCTAAATGGCACCTTTGGAGGTCGTTTTCACTGCCAAAATGTTTTTTGCCATTGGAGGAAAATCCAGAAACATCAATATCTGATTTATCAAAAGACAAGTCACTGTTATTTTTGCAACATTTCGTAAACCTCCAAGTGCAAACCTTTCCTAGTTGAATTACTACTTGCTGAAGCCATATTGCTAATTTGTAAAAATATAAATTAAAAACTACTTCGAATGTTGAGCAAAAAAAAAAAAGTCGTCGAAAATTTCACAGTATTTACAATAGTATTTTGCGATGGACTGGCGTCCCATCCAGGTGGGGGAACCGATATGCCAAGGAAACCAGGAAAACGGCCCTTATGAGCCAGGCACGGCTTGAGAAGGAACAAACAAACAATAGTATTTAGGTAGAAATGGCCCTATCTTGCATTATATTATGACTTTGAAATTTCAAGAATGTGATTTTTAGAATGATATTTGCAGGCAGCTGTGACAAGCTGGATCTGGTCAGTTTTAACAAGATAGAATATTAGGCCAAATATAGCCAATTTAAATGCTAAAGCGTTAAAGGATTCACATACAGAAATCCTTCAACATAATTCTATCAGCTGTTTCTAAATAGCTTAAAAATGGAAAACTTATTTTATAAAAATCTTTGCAAATCCTTATTTTCTAAATTAAATGAAACATATAAGCAGTGTGTTTTATTAGAAACACTGAGATGAAGCGGTTAAGGTAACAAGTTGACAAGATCATTAGAGTGTCATGCTGTAATTCATTCTAACTCACTGCCTTCTGAGGTATTGGAGTTTTCCTGTCTCTGGAAAAAATTAGCTATATTTAAAAATATCAAGGCAAACATCAGTGAGACACCCCAACAATTCCTCCAAGAGTTTAGCTTTCAAGGAAGGTAAGCAGGCAGTGAAGTAGACTGCGACTGAAAGTGAATTCCCTTTGCCAGCAGAAGGTACATAGTTTTTTTTTTTTTGTTTATCTTTATTTTCCCCTTCTTTTTAATACTTAAACTTCGCTTTCCCATCAGTTAGGTGGAATTTGTTGAGGCAGATTTTCTATGGCTGACTATTCTTCCTGTTACCAACCAACACCCATTCTCAAAGAATGGTAACATCTCCCCACCTCAATCAGACACATTTTTCAAAGATTACTAAAAATGAACATTGCTTGTTTCCAATTATCATATGATGTCAAAATAAGGGTACACACACAAAATCTTCACCCAGTTTCTTTCTACCAAATCCACTCTCAGGACTTTGGTTGGTTCAAGACTAACAAAAGACACTTGCCCCAACCACACAGACACACCTGGGCCTCAATACTAATGCTAAAAATATATTTAAAAAAAAATTAACAAAAACCCACCTGACTGGCTTGACTTTGACTGGCCTGGGCCACATTTTGTTGAGTAACATTTTGCTGTTGAGTTGTGCTATAACGAGGTGGTTTCTGGCGACCAGGTCGATTCTTGCGCAAACCACTACCACGTCCAACTGGAAGAACAACAAAAGCCAATACAATGAATTGAAAGAAAAAAGCAATCGGGGTTTAAATCTGTTTGAGAAGATTCAAATGAAAGTTCATAAATGTAAAGCTTTACTGTTGGATTAAAGAAAACAATAATTACCTGCATTACCAGAAGTTTGTTGTTGTTGCTGTTGACCTTGCTGATTTTGGAAATGCGGCACAGGAGACATGAACATACCAACAGGCACTGGTAAGTTCAAAGAATTGGCTGCAAAACTCCTGTCAGAGGCAATATAGCTCAACTGGTCATGAGGACGAACCATTGGATCACGAATATTAACTCCAGCTACAGAAATAAATAATAATTTTAAAATATCTTAATTTTCAATGGAAATGTTTATATCACCAGAGAGTAAAAAAAAAACACAGACGTTTATTGAATTTAAATGGGCAAGAAGTTTGCCTGTGTAAAAGACAATTATCCCTGATGAAGAAAGATGATTGCTGCCAAAATAATTGCAGTTTTTATGTAACTTTGATGCTTATATTGGAATGAACTCTTATTCAGCTGTGTTCATGTAACCAGTCGCTATTAATATTTTATATATACACGCAGACACACACACACACACACAAAAACATACATGCATATATAAATCTATTGCTTCTTTACTTCACTACCAACTGTTTTTAAACTGTAGTTATGTCTTTGCAGAAGCCTATCATGTTTTAGACATCCATTACATAACTTATCTATACAATCCCCTACCAATGCTTATCAATTTAAATGTTTCTGTATTCATTCACTTCTTAAATCATCTCTTTATATACAATGCAAAGCGTGACTAGAGAAACCAGCAAAACAATCAACATCTATATTGGCTATTAATACATAGAGATTCTGAAGCCCCAGTCAGTTGGGTTATGCTAGTGGCATTGCTTTCCTTGTTTAAATTAGTCTGTCAAAGATGGAAAAAGAGCAAATTCAAACAATTTTATAAGAGTTCAAAATTGGACATGAAGCAGCAAACTTTGCTTCCAACATCAACCAAGCACTTAGCCAGGGGACTGTCAATGAACATAAAGCTTAACATCAATTCTAAACATTTTAGTGGAGATGAGACAGCTTTGAAAACAAGGAATGTCACAGATAATGATTATTGATGGCCATTAATGATATGTACACATGCAGTACAATTCAAGCAACAGAATTTAACAAGTCAAGTTATTCAACACTGGCACCATAGCTTGACAAATGAGTACTGCACAGACTAAATGAAAATAAACATATATTGCCAAAGAGTTCTGCTTTGTGCTTCTTCAATAACACCAAGAACTGTAATATTTATTCAGTCCAGCACTGATCAGCTAAAATTGATCAACTCTCTATGTCAACATTTTGACCACGTCTTGTAAATTATTCTACAGAAAGTGAACAAATGGCACTACAAAACTATTAACCCAGCTTCCAACCAGACTGTTCCGACAGACTACCACTTTTATTAACATCTCAATAACTTCTTGCAAAAAGGTCATCACCCAAATAGCAGGTAAAATACCTCCAAAGTATTAATTAGCCTAGAATATTATTGGGAATAAAATAGACTTGCTTTTTACTGGCAGAAATGTGCACATTTTAAATAATTTTTATTTTGGTAAGTACAGTTTATTCAGAGTCAAGATGGATTGTTCTAAAGTTGATGGTTAAAAATCACAATTATTTTTGGCACCAAGTTAAAATATGACAATAATTTAAGCTTTATAACATCTCAAAAAGAACAGCCAAGTCTGACAACCAAAGTATCATAATTTCAATCTAATTTGATCTCATTCAGCTTCAGGTCAGGCTGAACCATATATTCTAAAATAATTTTATGGTTACAACTCCTAAAGAGAACATGTACAATTATTAAACATATATGTTTAACCACATAGAATTACATCATTGGATCTACATTGCTTTAAACAAGCTTTTATGACCATAGCATGGAAAGCGGACGTTAAACAATGATGATTGTTTAAGGCATACAATCTGAGTTATGACAGATACAATTTTCTTAGATGACATCCAGCTCTTAGGATGCAAATCCTTATTTCTTTCTATTAACATTTACTTTACATCACCAATTTTCGTCAGATATTTAAAAAATAAACAACAACACAGCCATGTTGTAATTCATA
The DNA here is from genome assembly GCF_006345805.1 of Octopus sinensis. Classification (NCBI taxonomy): domain Eukaryota; kingdom Metazoa; phylum Mollusca; class Cephalopoda; order Octopoda; family Octopodidae; genus Octopus; species Octopus sinensis. The sequence continues at coordinate 90,098,792 of NC_043000.1, forward strand.
TTCAACACCTGATTTTGATCTAGCTTTTGGGAAATATTCAAGGACTTAGTTAAAAAAAAAGTTGGGGAGGATTACTATATTGACATCAGTTGTACAAATTAGGACCACATGATAAATTATTTTCTTTATGACATTCAGGGAAACAGCCAACTAATTTGTGGCCAGTGGCTTCTCGACACTTTAGCTATACTAAAGCCATTAGTACACTTCAAAGGTGTCAGGCATCTTTCACTATAGCTCTTCAGGCACCAATGTATTGCACTGCTAAAATATATTAAATTCTAACCACTTAAAGACTGAAGAAGGCCACTTTTCAGGTGAAAGTGGAACAAAGACACTCCCCCAAAACTCAATGATGAAGATGGTTGCCAGTAACTTACTTGAAAAATTAGAGTTAAATCCCTTGCCAGCAGGTTCTGAAAGAAGAGAGAGAAATTCTAAAATACTAAATGAAACAGAAATTTTAATCACTCTACACAAAATTCAAGTCAAATTCGTTAGCTCCTATGATACGGAAGTAACAACTGACAATATTCAATAAAACATTAAACATTATGACAATCCACTTGGAATTAAGGCAATATATTCTTTTCTGGACATGTGGCTGTGTTGGTTGTCTTTTTTTTAAATATCTGATGAGGAGGTTGGGCAATGTAAACACCAAACACACAAGAAATATCTCATCATTCTAGCCTATAACAAAACAAGTCATATTTCAAATCAAAATCAATGTTTTCAGAAACAAAAATGTATCTATTTCAATAAAAGTTCATCTTGGTTTACAAATACATCAAAAAGATATACACAGGATAGAAATTATGGAAACAACTTACTACTTCCACAACGATCATAAACACTGCCTGGAATTAGAACCTCTCTTGCATCAAACATGGTGTTGCTCATAAATCTGCCACCCTTTAAAGTAAAGAAAATGGAAAAAAATTTAAGACATGAATAGAAAGACAAATTTAAGTTTCATGCAACAATTCTCCTTTCCCAACATTGTACATAATTTTCTTTTATATAGAAATTTACAAATTAGAGTATATAAATACCTACACCAAGAAAATAAAGTATCTTTATAAAACAGACTATCATTATTGTATGCTAAGTAATAGAAGTATAGTAATAAAACCCTAACTGACTACAGACCAAGTCATGCCTCTCAGATAAATGCAACCTACAGCTACCTTTGAATTAAAATTAGTACAGTATAAAACACTTGAGCAGTTCTCAGGTCTAAGTCTGAAAAGATAACTCTAATAACAGTGCTAATTAGAGTACTATATACATACACACACGCACAAACCATTAAAAACTACCCATTTTACCAATGCTAGCAACCAGAAAATGTGAACTAATGATGGCAATAAAAACAGTATAGTAATAATAATTTTGAGGTTGGAAAATATCTTTAAAATTAACCAGATTTGACCCACTACTACCTATAACTACTGACTGATATGTCAATTCCAATGAATTCCAAAATTTCTATTACACATGATTCACATTTAGCACTACCTCTTAAGCCAGTGTTTCTCATACAAAGAAGTTGGAATGTAAGGAATGGTGGGGGAGGGAGCAGACAAAATGCCATTGTTGTTTTAATGTCTAATTTACCATGCTTGGATGGGTACGATGAGTATGTTGAAGCAAAGTTTTTCTGTAGCTAGATACCCTCCCTGTTGCTAACCCACACTTGTTTACAAATGACGAAAGTAATCTCTAAGTTTAGCGAACAATGAACAGTCTGGACATGTTTTATGCAGTGAACTGTAAAAAAAAAACACCATTTAAGGAGCATTTTATTTTACAAAGACCACACATGTCAAAATATGTTTGAAATCTTAGATATTCTTTCATGATGGACAGCAAGCCAATAACTCTGGCAGGAAGTCATTGTATACAAACCAACAGGCACACACGCATGCATGCGCATACACACACAATGGACTTCAGTTTCCAGCTACCAAATCCACTCAGAAGACTTTGGTTGGCCTGGAGCTATAGTTGAAAAACACTTGCACAACATACCATGCCACGGGACTGAATCTGAATCTACATGGTTAGGAAGCAAACTTCTTAATCGCATTGCCGTGCCTGTTATGTTTCATAAACTTTAAAACTTGCCCAACACCATGGAAATGAATGAAAAAAATTATATGGATATATACAGAGTAGAAGTGGAGAGTAAAATTTTCAATAATATTTAGAGGAGGGGGATTAACCAATCTGAGAACTGCTGTTACATATGTACAAAACATTGGTTTAAATAAACAATGGAACTTTGTTCATATCGGGCGGGGGCAACTTGCAGAAGAGAGCAGACCACTGTGACATAGAAATAACATTAAGGATGACTAAATAAATAAAACATACAGGGTTGGTAGTGTTAACAAGTTTCCTGGGTTTGCTAAACTGGATTAGCGATTCTTTGAGGTTATTGAGGGCTCCTTCTACCAGACATTTCTGTTCTTTGTAATATGTAAGCAGATGATTCCAAAGAGGTTGCTGTGAAAAGATAAAATAAATTATATTTAGTCAAATACAATCATGCAATACCAACTAATTTTATGAAACAAGTAACATTATGTAGCTTTTTTTTTCTCATTAAAAAAAAAAGAGGATTTACCTTAGATAGTACTTTGGGGTTGCCAACAATTATAATTCCATATCTAAAAGAAAGTAAATTTTCAAATTAAGAATGCACAAATGCACAAGAGAATTACAATAATATTCAATAATAATAACTTGTATAAATGTTGGTTGGTTTCTTCAGTCAAACCTTGTCATATAGAGAGAAGAGAGAGAGAGAGAGAGCAAGAGGTGTAGGCATCACAACTGTCTAAAAAATACACATTTCTTATAAAATATTTCAAAGATAAGTTTTTGCTCAAGCAGATTGTAATTATGTAGATAAAATTTATTGAAAATAAGAAATTTGTCTTAGTATTTTCTTTGAAAATCAGTATTCATTTCATAATCTTGTATAAGCACCAAGAAATTTGATAAAAGTTAAATAATTATTGTCTGTAAGCCATATTTCCTAATATTACCACCTATGGTGGCAAAATTATACTTCTGAAGTTATCCAAAATAAGACAGCTAACACTAGTATAAATATTAGAGCAAAAATGAGCATAAATCAATGTGACCATAGATTCTCCAAATCAATATCCATGTAAACTAATTGATTATTTCATCCTCATCATTTAATATTCACTCTTTCATGCTTGCATGGGTTGGATGGGGTTTATTCGAGGTAGATTTTCGATGGCTGGTCGCCCTTCCAGTTGCCAATCCCCAATTGTTTCCAAGCATGCATATTAGTGTTGACATGTAAAATAATTTATTATACACAGAAATCAAAACATGATGAAGGCTGCAAAAGCGCCATAATCCTAGTGATAAGCGATTAAATAAATATATTCACCTCTCATACCTCACCTACTGTTTATGATATATATGTCTATAAAATAATAAAGAAAGCCAGGGGGTAGTAGATGAATATATTTATTTCACCAGTTGATATCCATAGGATGATGAAATATTAACTAATGAGATAAATATATTCATCTCACACCTCTTGACTTTCCATATACTCCTCATGAAATCATTTTCACTGATTGGATTTACTGGATTTCAACTCCATAGGACTCTACATTACACACCTACGTATTGGTTTACTGTGGTTTAAAGCCTGGTCCACTAAAGGAGCTTTTTTGTGATTACCATTGGATTATATAAATCCATATATTGTGCATTATTAACCACATGGTTTCAGGTCCAGTTCTATATTCTTATGCATGGCACATTGTATGTGTGTGTATGCATATATATATATATATAGTTTTGATTACGGGGGGGGGGGTTGCTATAAAGGATCACAGCACATCTAAGTGAAACATGCCATAAATTGGCTAAACAATGCAAAACCAACTATTATTCACCACTGAATAAGTTCATTGACTGTTAGGTAATCTAGCATGCCAATAGTACTCGAAAGAATCCAATGATGAATGGAACCTTAAGCACAGCATAAAAACATTAAAACAGACGAATGGTGTGTTTCATTAAGGGTCATTATGATGTAAGCATAATATATACTTGACTGTACCATGCTTACATCACAGTAGAGATTCTCAGCAAAAAATTTGTAGTGATTCCAAATAATCCCATAGTTTTTATTGTGTGTGCATGCGTACATATGTAGGTTGGTATGTATATGAGTGTGTACATATATATTTGTCCTCGACTAAAGTTGTTTGCTGTTGCTTTTGTAAACATATCAACCACTTGCTTAGTGCTTTCAAAGAGGTGTGAAATGACAGATCACTTACTTGAAATAAACAAGTAAGGGTTAGTGACAGGAGGGGCACCGGGCTGTAAAGCAATGCCTCAATAACATATTCCACTAATTCATGCTAACATGGAAAAATGGATGCAAAACAAATGAAAGCAGTGGCAAATAACCCTTGTCCAGCCTGCTCCCCACTGCACTCCATCATTCAACTAAAACTAACACAATCAATTAGAGATCTTAAAAGCAAGATCAAATGAAATTCTCCAAATCTTAAAAACTTGTACAATGCAAAATGCATGGATGTCCAACTAAAGAGCTGAAAGAAGATACAAATTAAAACTGGTCACTAAGATTTTCTTGTAAGAAAGATTATCACTCAATTTTGAATGTATAATATTGTGATCTACTGACATTTGTCCAGGTCTTCGTTTTGTTTAGTGGATATGGACTATCTCCTGTTGTAGATGACAGATGAGGGTTCCGTAAACAAGATGCACGAAGGATTTGCTTATAGCAATCAGATGTTTGTGTTGTACATTAGCTCACTACCTCCAGCAAATCAACATCACCTGTACAAGTGCACTGTGGGCTACACACCAGATCCTGAAGTGATTGCTGAGCAACATAAAATGAGATCTTGCAATCTGAGTACAACAACCAAATCATTAGGACATGCACCTTCATACTTTAATCGTTTAGAGAATTATTATTGCTGTCGAACAGATTTTCTACATCAGTAAATGTATTTACTGTGAAAATCTTTATATAGATAGCCTGCACAGAGAGTCGTTCGTCGAGGGGCGGTGCCTGCCATACGTTGATAATAGGCAAACACCTTGAAACCGTATGTGGCATCCGCTTCTTCGGGGAATGATCTCCCTTTGCAGGCTAGAGGACGCCGTGAATGCGTCAGCCCTTCTGGTGACGTTGATGATCGCCTGGGGCTAAATGCATCAGTAACACCCCCACCGCCCTGCCCTGTCCCTAGCCACATTCGGATGGCTAACGTCCCTTATGTTATATATATATATATATATATAGTAAACTATTGATGTCCATATCATCATTCTCCTTATATATGTAGTTTTGATTACAGGGTATCCATAAATTATTGGAAATGGATTCCTTTCAAAAATTTAATTTTTGTTTTTAATTTTGTATTTTGATATCTATAAAAAAAAAACTGATTCTTTAACTTGGGTTTAACTTTTCTCAAATTTCCCCTTAACTGAGCAGTTTTTTTGCAAATCAATTTACGATTATAATAGCGCAATTTATATACATCACTGGCAGGCAAGTTACTTTCATTTTCAACTGAGATAAAGTCCCTTATGAATAAGATGTGTTCAAAAAGCTAATATATATTGGAGGGAGACATCCAGCAATGGCTAGCATGAAAACCAGATGCATCACACCCTTTTAAGCATTTCAATGGCATTCTTGCAGCCAACCACCATAGACCTACATGAGAGCTGTCACCTCTGACATAGGAAATGGTGAATAATACATTCACTTTCTTTCTTTACTACAAGATCTGAGCAAACAAACTCCATAAATCTAGCTTACCGTGCTCTTGTGAGGGCAACATTCAAACGACGGGGATCATTCAAAAAACCAATTCCCTGGTGTTCATTGGATCGGACGCAGGACAGGATGATAAAATCTTTCTCACGTCCTTGGAAAGCATCCACACTTGCAACCTCAATTTCCTGAAATAAGTAAAATATATTTGATTAGTAACTGACAGCAATGTAAACCCCATCATGGTGTCACATTCCTTTAGAACTGGCATATCTTGGTCAGTATTGTACAAACAACAATGAAAATAAAATAACCTTCCAGAGCCATACACACACACACACACACACACACAGAAATACACTGACTATTTAAAAAATACTCAGGAATTTAGAGTGATTTAGTAAAATAAGTCATTAAGCTGGTGGATTGGCAGAGTTGAAAGGGTATTAAAAAATGCCCCACAGGATTTATTCCAAGTTCAAAACCTATTGACCTCAAGTTTGCCTGTCAGTCTTTCAGTGTTAAAATACCAAGCAAATACTAGGGTCACTTGTACTGGTTAACAACTTCTCCTTAAAAATTTGCTGGCCTTGTGCCTAAATCAGAACTATTATTAAGCTGCTGGGAGAAACAAGAAGTTCTAACACAAAAGGGAAGGTTCCAATTTAAATTTGCATTCTTTAAAAGCAAAATAGTATTTCTGAGAGAGTTAGTATCAAAAGAATTGAGACCAATCAGTATTCTTGTGCAATTGTTATAATATATGCCTTTTGTCACTATCACATCTACAAGAGAACATTCTCAGATCTAATGTACTCAATAGAATTTAAAATCAGAACAAATAGTGGAAGATTTAGTCCACAGTGCTACTGATTCAGGTAATATCACAAGGGTACAATTTTGAAAATAATTTGTTGACTTTTGCTTTTTCTGAACTAAAATTGACAAGCTGATTTCAAAACTACAGACAGTTTTCTTCTCTCACGTGTTTTCTCTGAATAAGCGCAATTGTACTGATTGTCCATCAGTAATAAAGTTGGTCAGCTGCTTTTATTTCAATTATCACCATCATCATTAATGCTTTCTCACTGGGAAACAGTTGATTGAATAAACTCCAATACTCGACGAGTACTTTTATTTTATGGACCATGAAAAGATGAAAAAGGCAAATTTGATCTCAGTGGGGTTTCTAACTTAGAATGTAAAGAACCGGAACAAATACTACAAGGTATTTTATTCTGTGCTTTAATGATTTTGCCCGCCATCACTCATTCCGATTTCTAACATTGGTTATCAAATTACTGACAATGCCAACATGGAAAAACAGACAATAAACGATGATGATAATACAACGTATTACCAGTATATTACTGATAACACAGAAATGAAAGGCAAAGTGCAATCTAATAACATTTAATCTTTTAGCATTTAAACAGGTCATATCAGACCTAAATAATTGACCTTTTTTATGTTCAAACCAGCCAGATGCAACCTTTCACACCTGCCTGACAATGTCATTCTAAAGGTAAACACATCATCAAAATCCCAAAGTTACAAGATAATGTGGTATTAATTCAATACTATGTGAATAAATAAGCATTGTTTGTCAGAGTAATCTGAATGCTGAAGGGTTAAACTCAGTGATGCAACTTAAGTACTTTTGCAAATGCACCAAATCTGAAACTAGTGACCTTTTCCTTACATTCATGCAAAGCCAAGAAAAGGAAAACTTTTTTTTTACCTGATACAATTTCTTGTTCAGTGCACCACTGTATTGCATATATTGCACAACATATGCTCTTTGTCCTTCATAGGGTGTTATAATTCCAATCTGCTCAGGTCTGATGCTGGAACGCAAAAACCGTGTAGCAATTTTCTCAACATTGGCAGCTTCCGTTCTTTCAATTAGAGGGGAGGAAAAAAATGAAAAAAATTCAGATTTTAATGTCAAGCAATATGTACACAACTAAGGAATTTTATTACCAATATATTTACAGATTATTTACCAAGTAAGTTATCTACCAAAAAATTTTAGTGGCTTAAGCCTGTAAATATACTGATTCAAAGTAATGTCAAGAACAATTTGTTTTTAAATACCATTTATGTCTCAGAGAAGGAATGACAGTGCTTATAACCATTAGAATGCCTTCAACACCTGTGTGAAGAAATGGAAGAAAATCCAATCTACCCCATAGGTTTCTGTACAGCTTCAATCTACCCAATTCATCCACAGGGTTTGGGTCAATCAGAATTTATGGGAGAAGACATTTTGTCAACAAGTAACACAATGATATAGAACTCAGTGTTTCTTTTTTGGAATAGTGGATTTCAAACTACAAAATTATAAATAATAGCATGTAAATATTGGGTTAGAAAACCCTTTTGGATTGAAAAAAAAGTTAAAAGCTACCTGTGGGGTTGGAACCCACATTTGTTGATATGAGAGGCATTCTAAACTCATCATTTGAATTTCTCTATTTTAGAAGTTTTATTCTTACCAGTGAGAACTATATATATATATATATATATATATATAAACGTATCAAACTAAATAGAAATTTACCTGTTTAAATACGATGTGCCTGAACTTGAGATTTCTTCTTGACCAGCAGTTGTATAGAAGAACATGGGTTTATCCAACTGAGGCCATGGAAAATCCAGAGTCTTTCGAGTTCTCTCAGCTGCAAAGGAAATGAGATACTTTATCACTAATAATAATTATTGGCCACAAGAAACCTTTACATGCAATACAGGTCTGACAGGAGCTTGTTCTTGTTATGAGCATATCCAGTTACAGTATATTATTGGTCATTATTTCAAAAGTAAAGATATTTTAAAATAGAAATAAGTGTGTGTGTATTTATTTTAACCTCTACTGCAAATTCCAGTAGTGCAAGATTGTTTACCAAATTGAATGAGGTAAAGTATTCATCAACTGAATTGACTGTAATACATATTTAACAGCAGCTAATTCCATCTGCAGTGGGCCACATAATAAAGACAAACTCAGATTTGAACTCAGATTAGTCAAGTACCAACTAAAAGACCAGATTTCAGTGCTGAAATATCAGGATATTAAACAATAATGATTTGCCATATCTGCACAAGCCTGTGTGTTTATGTGTGAAAGAAGAAAGTATAGCTGGTGGATTCTGAACAAATGAACAATAATTCATTCATTCAAGTTAAGAACAATGGAACAACTCAGGCTCTCAAGAAGGCACCATATTACACATCCTGGTCTAGCTGTGCCAGCACACAGCTCATCAGTGTTGACAGTGTGATGAAATACAGCACACCATTCATAAAGATGACAAGTATCTATAAGACCTATAGGGACTATATCAAAACTGATTGAAGGAAGTGCAGATAGATTACACGAATTTTAAATAGATCAGCTTTCTTTTCATCATTAGTATCCAATAACTAAAATTCCTATACCAAATAGTGTGATCAAATTAGCAATCATCATCATGTCATAAAATGGCTTTCCTGCTGTCATAGATTGAACAGTTAAATAAGATTCAATAATCCAGAACTGTCAAGCTCTAAAGTCTGCTTTGGCTTGGTTTCTACAGCTGGATGCCGTTCCTAATGCCAGCTACTTTACAGAGTGTACTGGGAACCTTTTTTGTGGTACTGGCACATGTCACCAAGTAACTAACAAGACAAGCACCCTTGATAGAGTGGGAGTGCAGTATTGAGAGAAGTGGCTTTGTGCCAAGTGTTAAGAGGCTAATGTATAATAGAGGGACAAGGACAGGCTAGATGTACATAAAAATAGAGTACATGCAGTATCTATAAAAGCAGTTGATTATACACAATACCAAGGAATAATTTGAATACCAAGGAATAATTTCACACTGAATGTGAAATGTTGAACAAAAAAGAGAAAACATCATCCAAGTCTAAAGGTTACAGGAAGGTCTATACTAGAGAGAACTGCTTGTTTGGACTGACAGTGGATGAAAAAAAAAGACTTAATTATTAAAGACAGATTTTTAAATCAATAGACTCCACAGAAAAGACTTGGGAATTATAGGTATATATATCATATTACCAGCAATCAATGCAAAACTGATGATGATTCTATAAAAATACTTACCAGCTGTGACTCCGTTTTGCAATGACCCTTCATAGAAAATGTTGGAAGGAAATGCACTCAGAGCTGGATGCATACGGTATTGGACCTGCAGACGAATTGGTCGAATGCCCAACACGACAAGGCGCTCAAACAATGATTGGGAGAGTCCAGCACGAGCTGCTTTCTTACACATGACAACTGGTCCTAACTGGCAATGGTCACCAACCAGGATTAACTAGAAAATACAGAAAAGAAAAAGAAATTTTTCTAAACAATTTCTAATCACGAGAAACCTAATTTATGTTTAACCTAACAAAAAAAAAAATTAATGACCTCATATGATGCATAAATGTTAACCATAATCGTACAAGCTGAAAACCAAAGAGAATTCTTGTTTAGCGTCATCCAGAAATACCTTTGGCTGAAGAGCCATAACCAGGTTGAAACACCATGGTGCAAATGCACATAGTCTGAAAGGAGAAGTTGGCCTCCAAAGATAAATAGAACAGCAATTAGCATATTCATATATTTAATTCTGCGAGAAAGTATGAAAAGTAAATAGGTGTGTCATTGCATTATTCCAGTATTGTTCATTTAGTACTTAATATCTTTACCTGTCATAATTCTACAGTTAAAAATATATACAGACACATTAACTGTATAGAGCTATAGCTACATTTTAACTTAACATTAAATGAAATGTTTGTTAATAAATTTTTGTCAATTTGGTCATATTCATGTAAACCACAGAAAAAAAACTGATTTAAATATGTTATTGAGACATTGTTTTACAAATGGATACTAGCCCTGTCACTAAGGCATACCTGCTTTTCAAAAAAGGAATCCCTTATTTCACATGGATTTTAAGTTGTGAAGCAAGCAGATGATTTGTTGACACAAGAACGGACAACATCATCACTCAAATTACAACTTTTGTACTAAACAACACTCATGCATGCACACACATATGATTGGCTTCTTTCATTCTCCTACCAAATCAACTCATAAGACTTTGGCTGGCCTTTGATTTTGTAGAAGACATTTGCCCAAAGCCCCACACATTGGCACTGAACCTGAAGCTATGGAGATGGAACATGTACTTGTTAATAATTAACCAAAAAGTCAGTAACAAGGAATACATACCTGCTTGCAACCCAAAACAACAGGGATCATACACTCTGGTTCAGTAGCTTGAGTGCTTTCATCTATCAAAACTGAGCGGAACTGCATTTTGGCTAATCGAGGATCACCAGCACCAACGCAAGTGCAACAAATCACATCAGCATGCTAAAAAAGAAACAATACCAAAATACATTACATCATGTTAAGTTTCTACTTCTCAAATAACATTTTGAATGAAAAGCATTCTGAGAGAGAGAGAAGATATGTAGAACTTTAAGCCACTCAACAATTAAATGACATCCATTCCAAACTCAGCATTTGTGTTACAAGTTCTCTGCCAATAGTTAATTTATTAAAATACTGAGAAGTGCTGAGAAATGATACTTGGGGTGTATTTAAAACTGTAAGAAAGTCATACACTGTATTTTGTCAGAGAAATAGGTGTAATCAGTTTGAAATGCCCTCTAATCAGACTAGTGGATGCATGCATTTTGGGGTGATTATCTCCTCTTCAGTATCACATAGTGGAAAGGAAAAGGGAAATGCTATGAACTGACAAGAAATGAAGGATATCTTTTATTATATACCCATCATCATACAGTGACTGGTTGCGCCAATTGGAGGTGCAAACTAACTTCAATAAAACTCTTAAAAGGAGGTTAGAAAACTTGCTCAGTTAGATGTCAAACAGAAAAACCACTGAATTTTCCAAAAGTCTGAGAATAAAATAATGAAAGAAATTTTGAGAGCTCTCACTCACTTGCAGTAGTTCTTTTTCACACTGTTTCTTGAGAGCTCGGTAACGTTTCTCATCAGCTGAAGACAACTCTCCAGTTTCGTCTTTAAGTTGTTGTAGTTTCTGAAGCTCAGGCATGCTAGATAAATAATAAAATAAAAAAGAATAATAATAAATAAATAAAAAATCAATCGTATACATATCATCATCAATTAACCGTTGTTCACTTTGGCAAATGTGTATAGAGATTTTGTTACAAGGTAATTTATATACAAATTACTCTATAAGTACTTTAACACAATATGAAAACTTCCTTCCACAAAGTTTAATTCTTTTTTCATATAATTAATATTTTTTAATTAAAAAAAATATTACATTGACTATAAAGAAGCCTTCACAAAAACTTTTTGTAGAATCAACTGATGTGATTAATGGAACTGAGACAGAAACATGGAAGCTTACCTGTCCATATTACGAATTTGGTTGTGTAGAGCTAAGAAGGAGACAGGAGAATCAATAGCTTCTCTGCTCTTGGCACAAAGACGAACAACCTGGAGAAAAAGAAACAGACATATATATATATATTGTTATAATGTGGACCTTCGTCCACTTGTATGTTGTTGTCAGCACTAATATTCTTGTCGCCACTATTATGTTGTGGCGGTGTTTTGCGTCATATTATCTTTGACTCATCTACTGTGCTACTGCTGATAGCTCTGCAAGACAACTTTGTAACGTCTACCTTGATGGTAACTCAAATTTGTATATATTGCATAACTGATACAGACTTCAACTACTGACTTTATAGTGACTGTCACGTAGGAAAGAGTGTACCATTTTCACTACATCTTCCCTTTTAATTTCTTTTCTTTGGGAAGCATGTAATTTTATTTTACTTTATTCGACCCTCCTCCCTTTTTAGCATTTCTTTTTCAACTTAATATTTTTTCTTTTTGGTGTTTGTTCTTCCTTTTACTTCCACTTGTATGCATAGGTTCAACCACCTGTAACGGTGTTGGTACCTAGAATGTATCATACAGCCATTCCATAGGCTCTTCCAATCTGTCTGATTCATTTTCTATGAATCTCTTCAACTGGCTTGTGTCTTTTCCCAATACCTTTTCTGCTTTTAATTCTGTACATCATTTTCCCTATGTACGTTATAATTTTTCCTTCTTCCCAGTCTTGTCTTCCTTTTTATACAAACTCATGTACACCTTATCACCAATTTTGAAAAATTTTGGATTGTTTTTCCTGGTACTTTTTCTTTCCTCACCAAGTAACAGTTTACCAAAAACTGATTTCATTTTCCTCACAAACATCAGTTCAGCTGGTGAGCTTTCTGCTATTGTATTGTGGTTCAGTGTCACCCTGTATACCCTTAGGAATTGCTACAGAGCAACTTGTCTATGGCTTCCTCATATGCTTTTCTCAAAGCTCTCTTAAAGTGCCCACAAAACACTGCCTGTCCATTTGGTAAGGCACTATTATTTTATGTTCTACCATGAACATTTCACAGAATTTTCTAAATTCACTGGACACAAATTTTGTTCCATTATCAGATATAATCACGTCTGTGATGTCAAATCTTGCAAAAAATTTATTACAACTGAGGCAGTTGGTCTTTTGCACTTAATTTCCAGTCATTTAGTAAAACTCAGCTGCTACTACTACTAAGGTGTAATAACCATTTAACAGACCTGCAAAATCAATATGTAGTCTTGACCATGGACTTTTAACTTCTGGTTAAGGCTCCCATTTTTTAGTAGGCAATTTCACTGTCAGAGCACATCCTCTGCAGCTTTTTACTATGTTTTCAACTTCCTTGTCTATCTTTGGCCAATACACATAAATGCGCATGAGTGCTTTCATCCTTGCGATCCCCCGATGTCCAATATGGAATTCTTTCAACATTCTTTTTTGTAGAGTCTCAAGTATCACTACCTTTTAGCCATACATCAGTATGCCACTGCATGTTGAATATATGTTTACATCTTATTTTTTCTTACCGAACCTTTTTTTGTCTTCTTTCACTGATCACAGAATTTTGTTTCATTAGTGAATGTTTCTTTTGACATGTGTCGCTTTATCTCCTCAAGAGTTATTGGTAACTCTAATACAATGTTCCATGTTATGTGTTTAATTTTCCCTTCAGCTCTTAGGGCTGTTATTACTGTGTCCTCAAATGGTTCACTATTTCTGGGTATTAAACTGGATAGGCAGTCAGCATGTCCTAACTTTCTTGAAGGTAAATATTTCATTGCATAGTCATAGTTTAGTAGTATGGTGCCCATCACTGCAAACTGTTTCCTGTATGTACTAAGATTCCTTTCTTAGATCTATAAATTATTAGCAACAGGCGATGGTCTGTAGTATAAACCATCTACGAACTTGTGGAACTTTTTTTTATGCCAGGTATAATTGCCAATGCCTCTTTTTCAATTTGGCTATAATTTTTTCTGCTGGCAATAGTGTTCCTGACACGTGGGCTATAGCCTTTTGGCTGCCATCTTCACATTTGTGTAAGTGTAACAGCATCTACCCCATACTCACTAGCATCTGTTGCCAGTATTGTTTCCAACTTCGGATCAAAGTATGTAAGCAACAAGTCTGAAGTTAACATACTTTTTAGTTCCTCAAATGTCTTTTAGCGTTTTTCTGACCAAAACCATTTGGCATCTTTTTTTAACAAACCATTTAGTGGGGGCCCTTGTATTGTGTATGTTCGGGATATATACTTGATAGCAGTTTACCAAGCCTAAAAATGATTGTAACAATTTTGCATTTGTTAGGGGAAGCATATTTCATATTGCTGTTGCAACACAGATAATGTAACCCTACATCCCATCATGGATAGAATGCTTTTTTTGAAGGTCTGCTTATCCATGACTGACTTCAAACTAAATAATATATCTGTCCAACCTATGCCAGCATGGAAAGTGGACGCTAAACGATGATGATATCAGTTCTTAAAGTAGTATAGGAGTGTGTGTGTGTGTGTGTGTGCATATAAATGGTCATATTTGATTTCAATATTCTGATACATGTGAATTAAAACTTTGCATATTTTTTGAATATGCAGAATTCTTTTGTTGACCCCTTTGTTATTACCATTTACCTGTTGAAATACATCATGTTTATTTCAATTGATTTTAAAAATAATGAAGAATTTAGTAAAATAACTATTATTGTTAAGTTGGTGTTTTAGAACATAAATTAGCCTGCAATTTGGATAAATAGATTTAATTCAGATCACTTTAAAATTGGAAATTTGTATTGTAAAAGCAAAGATGGTCCCAGAAGGGTTGATACCAAATGGGTTAATCTATATGAGAAAAGGGGAAAAAGCTACTATGTAAACTTTTATAATTGGCACGAGTTTCCCTATCTTTATTAATATTCAATATAGTAAATTTTGTAAATTGACCTAAGTTGAATATTATTACAATCAGAGTCTATAATAATTTTCAACAATTACAAGGATAACATCGTTTTAACATCCACTTTTCCATGGATCAGATGGTGTTTACCAAGGCAGATTTTTGACAGTTGGACATCCTTCACATCACCAAGTCTTGCCTGTTCCCAAACAAGGCCAGACCCATTTTTCACAGAAATTGTAAACGAGCAACATTGCTTATATGAATGTGATGTTCATTTACAACCATCATGTGATGACAAGACAAAGAGACAAAAACATACATATATACATGTGCAATATGCTTCTTTCAGTTTCTGGCTACCAAATCCACTCACAAGGCTTTGCTATCATCATCATTTAGTGTCTGCTTTCCATGCCGGCATGGGTTAGACAGTTTGACTGGAGGCTGCACCAGGTCCCAATCTGATTTGGCATACTTTCTACAGCTGGATGCCTTTCCTAATACCAACCACTCCAAGAGTGTAATGGCTGCTTTTTACATGATACCAGCACGGGTGCCAATTATGTGGCACTGGCATCAGCCACAACTACGATTTCACTTGGCTTGAGTTTTCTCAAGAATGGAATATTGCTAAAGGTGGTCAGTCACTTAACTCTGCTAGGCCCAACATTTGAAGGATGCCTTTTACATGACACCATCATCAGCCATGACTACAGCTTCACTTGGCTTGATGGGTCTTCTCAAGCATGGCACATTGCCAAAAGTCTCAGTCTCATTAAAAGATTTTCATTTTACATCCGTCCATAACAGACTGCCTTCTCCTTAGATAAATATTGAAGTGGGAGCAATAAATAAATATATATATATGAAATTATTCTTGAAAATATACAAACCTTTAAACCAGTTTTGTGTATCTTCTCGGTCAGTTGGTCAACAGCAATATTTGATGGTGCACACACCAGTACGGGCCCATTACCTTGCTTAACCAAGTGATATACAATAGTCGCTGAAGTCACAGTTTTACCAGTTCCTGGAGGGCCCTTGATAATGAAATTTGTAAGAACAGTTACAACAAAAGATTAGTATTATTAAAGAGAAGCTCAATCAAATAACCTAAAAGACATCATATAATCATTGGTAGGCTTCAAAATAATCTTGGAGAAGGAATGCTGATGTGAGCCAAGAGGCTATTGATGAGAAATGGTTCCAGCTGGGAATGGAAGCCCATCTCTACAGAGCTAACCTATTTACTAAATTCTCATCATAATCTTTTAATATCCATCTTTCATTCTGGCATGGGTTGGATGGTTCGACAGGATTCCACAAGTCCAAGGACTACATCACACTTCTGTCATTAAGCAGTTTGTAAGATTTAGATCCACTTCAACAAAGTATAGGTGGCTTTTTATGCTAGCAGATGAGGGATTAAAGTATGAGAGAAGGGGCCCGAAACAAAACAGGTTACTTACTGTAGAGGAGCTACATGGCTACTCACATTGTAGAAGAGCGGATAGAAGTAACTTAAGTGGAGCTAGGAAGAAAGATAAAACAGTGGTAAAGGTGTCCAGATGGATTCTCAATGTATTAGAGTAGAAATGGGTGGGGACAGGAGAAGAGTGGTGGGTAGAGGTTGCAACACTATGGGGAAAGTGAGGAATGGTTAGTTATGTGGAACAAGTGATGGAGTGAGTAATATAAATGAAGAACATTAAAGGAAGAGGGGGTGATGCATCTAGAGATTGCTGGGGTTAAGAAATTAGTACCAGAGATGTTAGAAGATTCATCTTTGAATTTTCCCAAACTATATGGTCAACAAACTTAATTCCTGCAAATTCCTCTAATTACAATGAAATCTCTATCAAAAACAAAGTTTTCAACACATTAGAGAAGGAAAAAGAAATGAACAACAAAAGAATAAATAAAAACATTGATTAGTGATTTTGATCAACTCAATCTAAGAAAAATTTAAGTGAAATCATACTTGAATAAGGCTGAGTGGTCGCTGAAGTACAGTTTTGACAGCATAGACTTGGGAATGGTTGAGTTCTGGGAGTCCAGCTGCTGTGAATCTTTTAGGTAGCTGACATTTGATGACTGCATCTTCTACTTCATGCCCAAGGAGTTTGTGGTAAATGTATCCCCATACAGATGTCTCGTCAACAGCAAATGTCTTCAAGGCAGCTTGCATTCTAAAATTCAAAATAAATTGAATTAAAAATCAATATTTTGTGTTTGTTTGTTTTTTTCTCTATATTTATAAATCCTACTGAATAATAATTTTAAAAAAAATTACTTCACTGAGGCCTTGACAATGAGAAGAGTATCAAACTGTCAGAAAAATAAAAGTCACCACTCATAGGAAACAATAGGATTTTGTTCTAAAAAGCCTACTCAAGACATAAAAGCATCATTGTTCCCATCATTTTAATGTCCACTTTTCCATGCTTGCATGGGTCAAACAAGATTTGTTGAGAAATAGCTTCTATGACCAGATGCCCTTCCTGTCGCCAACCCATATCTGTTTCAAAGCAAGATATTTCCCTTTGACCAGACATGTTTATCACATATCTGGTCATACAAGCGATGTTATTCACTTGTATGAATGTCATATTTACCACCATATCATGTCAAAACTAGGCTACACACAAATACATACATCCATATGACAGACATATTTCATGTTCCATCTAACAAAATCCACTCACAAGGCTTAAGTCGGCCCAGGGCTATAGAAAACACTTGCCCAAGATGCTGTACAGTGGGATTCAACCTGACACCACATGCCTGAGTAACAAGATTCTTAACCACACAGCTACACCTGCACCTACCATGGCCACAGCTGTGCCTAACAGAAACCAATGACAAAAACTTTCATTGTAAAATGTCTTGTGAACATACATCATTTATTAACATCTGTTTTCCATGCTGGCATGGGCTGGATGGTTTGACCAGAGCTGGCAAGCTGCACAAGGATCCAGTCTGATTAGACTTGGCTTCTGTGGTTGGATGCCCTTGCTAACACCAACCTGTGCTGGGTGCTTTAAATGTGTTGAAAAATTATATTTCTGAACCAACACCCAATGATGAGTATAGCAACAGCATATAGTATTAGCTTACTACATCATTTTCAAATACTTAAGATATCCACCACACCCTAAGGATTATCAAAACAAATAAACAAACCTGTCAAAGGAAGTAGATTTCCAGACAAAATCCACAACGAAGTTGAGTGTACACTCCACTGGCACACCAGCATTACTTTTCAGTTCAATGGCAACCTCATCACTATAATTATCAGGAATCTTAATAACATGTCCAACACCAGACCAAGGCTTGTGCAATTCTCCCAGGTAACGCAGCCGCAGTTCATCACCATGCATCAGCTTCATCTCTTCATTAGCTTTTGGAAGGCGGAAGTAGGCAATTCTCTTCTTATTAAGGCCAACATCCCAACGGACAACGATATTATCCTGAGTCTGAGATTCTTTCAGTTTCTTGTCATAATCAGCTTCCAGCTTGACCAAAGGACCAAATATATTCTGATACTGATAGGCATCATCGTAACTAAGAAAAGAGAAATTAAAACATATTAGGTTTACCTCAACTGTCACTCTCAAACCAAATTTATATATTTCTGAAAACATCAATCTCATTCACATGTACCATAGAACACAAGATTTTACACATGCACACACACACTTGGTAAAAGAGAAATATCCTTCATCAACAAAATAAATCACAGTTTAAGATACTTTCCATTAAAAATGCTTGACAAATGCCCATATGTATAAATGTATGTGTGTGTGTGTGTCTATATATATATATATATATATATATGTACATACACATATTGCTATAATACCAGTTACCTACATCAATGGAATGGTGGGATACAGGGGTAAGAGTAGAATGGAGTAAACAGAAGACAAATGGAGTCTATTTACATTTGAGATTTGTTTGTATGTGTAAAAAAACTCCCATACATCCTTCTGCTGATCTGCCTTTAGCTAAGTTAAGCAGGTGGTAACACCGTCTTCCCATGGATGTTTTAGGTTTTTTTTTTTTGGTCAGGGTTCGGACCAATACACACTATCTGCTGTTGAATCATCATCATCATTTAATGTCTGTTGTCCATGCTGGCATGGGTTGAACAGTTTGACCAGGGCTGGTAAGTTGAGGGGTTCTGCACCAGATTCCAGTCTGATTTGGCATGATTTCTACTGCTGAATGTAACGGGTACTTTTGCATGTCACCAGCATGACACCGGTATTTGACATGACTGATTTCACTTGGCAGATACTGGTGTCACACCTGTGCTGGAGGCATGCAAAAGCACCCATTACACTCTTGGAGTTATTGGCGCTAGGAAGGGCATCCAGCCATAGAAACCATGCCAAATCAGACTGAAGCCTGGTGCAGCCCCTTCAGCTTACCAGCTCTGGTCAAACTGTTCAACCCATGCCAGCATGGACAACGGACATTAAATGAGGATGACAAAAAACAAAACCCCACTTTAAAACATCCACGAGAAGACAATTTTACCACCTTCCTAACTTAGCTAAAGGCAGAGTTCAGCAGAAAAACATATGGAAGTTTTCTTTTTCCTGCTACACACTATTTGTGTGTATGTGTATTTACATACACACACACACATGTAATTAGATGCCGTTTGTCTTCTGTTTACTCCATTCTACTCTTACCCCTATATCTCACTATTCCATTTCATTGATGTAATTGGCATTATGGTAATATATGTGTGTATACATATAGTGCATATATATATATATATATATATATATATATATATACACACACACACACACATATATGAGCATTTGTTAAGCTCATGAAAAATATCTTAAAACTAATTGTGATTTATCTTGTCAAGGAAGAATATTTTTTTCACATGTACCATAGGACACTAGATTTTACACACACAGACTTTTGGCAATATGCCATGCTTGACATATTGCCAAAGGTCTTGGTAATTTGTCATTGCCTCCATGTGGCCTGATGCTTGAAAGGTGCTTTTTACATGCCACCAGCACAGTTGCTAGTTATGCAATGCTGGTATCAGCCACACTGCCTCTGTGAGGCACAACACTCAAGAGGTGCTTTTTACATGCCACGCTTATGTTTATCAAGAATAAATCTAGGAGGATTTTTTGTTGCAACTTGTGTGTATGAAATATTTGGGGCTACATAAAATTTACACAATATATACATACACCCACCCACACACTGGTGGTGGACGTGAGGCAGTTTGTGCCAATGTGTAAATAAGACAAATAAGCACAAAACAAGAAAACAGTAACAGATGGAACAAATGTGCAATTTTCCTTTCATCAGCTGTCTAAACTAAATTTTCAGTTTTGCAGTTAAGGACAGGATTGCAATATCCCTAGCTGTATCAACACCTATGGATAAGGTTAAGGATTGATC
The DNA here is from genome assembly GCF_006345805.1 of Octopus sinensis. NCBI lineage: Eukaryota > Metazoa > Mollusca > Cephalopoda > Octopoda > Octopodidae > Octopus > Octopus sinensis. The sequence goes on from NC_043000.1 coordinate 90,119,383, forward strand.
CAATAAGGGTGAGACAAAGAAGACGAGAGGAAAAATATTTAAGCAGTGGTACAGAGTCAAACACTAAAGATCAGACAGACACACTTGACATGCAAATATATAGATGAGTGTAAGAGATAGGGACAACAACTCAGAACACACAAAATAGGACAAAGAAAAGAAAAAATATATTAATTCCTTTCAACCAAAAAAGTATTTTAATGGCTTGCTACAATCCTACTGGCATTCAATAGAAATAAACTGAATTACCGTAAAAGAACTTGCTGAGGTTCTTCATCGACTCCAGGCTTTTCCAAATCTTCCAGTTTAGCCTCAGGATTTTCCTAATAAGATCATAAATTCAATGTAACTATTTTTACAACAGAAACTGGTATATTTTAAAGATGGAAATAACTAAATTCTACCACAATTACAAAACCCAATCAAAAACTCATTTTCCTATATTACATAATGATTTTTTTTTACTTTTACAATGAAAGAGACACATCTTATTGCCGAAACTTAGCTGTCTCAATTATCCCCCCCCCCCCCCGGCCAATGTGACAGTAGCTCAGATATAAGTAACAAGCAGTTATCATTAACTCTGATTCAATGTTACATAACTTCTCATTTTAACCCTTTTGATACCAACCTGCCTGAAATCACCTCTGGTTCAATGGTACAAACTTCCAGTTTTAAAGTGATCTAAATTAAAACTTCCATTAAAATTCCATATTAATTTATGTTCTAAACACTTAATAACGATAAAGTTATTTCAAAATATTTTTGTTTTGTTTTTGTTAGAAAATTTATTGAAGCGAAGACAGCATATTTTAGCAGAAATATTGTAACAAATGAGTTTAAGTATTCATAGTTAAATTTAAATCTCCCATTACAATTTGATGTTAGAAACTTTTGTTATGCCAGTTAAATCAACATTAGTAATTTTTACTACATATGTTCCAAATTCTTGAATCATGTACAGAATTATTCACACCTATAAAGTATTCTACTAACATGGTGGTTCTAAAGAATTGTAGCACAGATATCAAAAACTACAAAGTAGAAAATCTATATCAATGACGAAGTCTTGAAAAAGTGTCACAATTTTGTAATACACATACATCTACTTACAGGAAGTATACATGAATAACTATGTATCATTTGACTTTCCCATCCATTAATTCTTTTCATATCTACCCACCTCAGAAAACCACACTCAATTCTATAAAACAAACTTTAAGATTAAGAACTCCCATCAAAATTCCATGTTAATGTATGTTCTAAAACCAGCTTAATAATAATACATTTATTTAAACTCTTAATTTTTCTTTCCTCAAAACTAATTGAAACAAAGGTTATGTTTTTAACAGGAATATGATAACAGAAGAGGTTAATGATAAAATATACTGAAAAAGATTTGAATCTAATTTCAAATAATTTATAGTGGATGTTACTGAATAACACTGTATTCGAAACAATAATAATTATTTATTAAACAATACAGAATATTGCTGAGCTATTACTGAAAACCAACAGAAATAAAATTTCTTGGCCATATTTTCAATATAGTTAAATTTAATCAAATATAAACTTGCATTCTCATAGTTAAAATTCAAAGACGAAAACTTTAAGAAGAAAAAAAAAAAAAAAACTGAATTGCAAAATTATATAGATAATATAAGACAATACCTTCCAGAGCTCTTCCAGTTTATTAATTTGCTGGGCAGATATCTGACGAGCTCTCAATTGTTCTTGGTCCGATGGAACTTTTACAAGCCAAGAGAGAAATTGTCGATCTTGGATGAGGGGCTGCCACTGACTTGGATCCCTGCACAAAAGGGCACAAATGAATTAATGTTCTTCAATAATCAAAGGAACCTAAATATATATTATGGTACATATTTTATAGATTCTTGAAAGATAAACTGGAAAGGGACTGGAAGCTCTTCTTGCTGCTAACCCTCACTTCTTTATAAAACAGACATTTTCACAAAAGGTTGAAAACAAAGGACAGCTTGTATGACAATGATGCTCATTTAGAGCTATCACACAATTTGAAAGCAAAGAGACAGCAACACACACGCAGAGGCTTCCTTCAAATTCCATCAACCAAATCACTCACAAGGCTTTGGTTGGCCCAAGGCTATAGAAGACACTTGGTTACAGTGTCTTGCTGTGGGACTGAATCTGAAACTATGTGGTTGAGAAGCAAACTTAAAACACACGGCCATGCCTGTGCATAACTAAAGGTTTTGCATAAAAAGCCTAGGTTTCTCAAGCAATCATTCATCTAAGTGCTAACTAGACTAACTTTGATGATCAGATGAGAACTGGTGTTTTTAAAGATATATCTATATAATTATAATAATATAAATATATATAGTGTCTCACAGATGTATGTACACCCCTAAAAATTTCAGTAAAACTGTCATTACCCTGATAATATAGAAGAATTTATACTGAATAAAATATATTATACATGCAAACATTATACAAATTTGGAACACAAAAACATTTTGAAAGATATGAACGAAATATTAATTTTCAAGCAATACAAAAATATGTACACCCTAAAGGATTATTTGCTATATTCAATATTTGATGTGACCACCGTTGCTTTCAATGACTGCATTAAGTCATTTGGGCACAGAGTTGATTAAAATTCTGTATATAACCGATGAAATCGACCTCCATTCATGTCTTTCAACTGTGTTACATTGCGGGGCTTTTTCTCCTCAACCTTCCTTTCCAAAACACTCTACAGATGTTCTATTGGGTTTATATCAGGTGGCATGGTAGACCAAGGCAATACCCTTTCCTTTTTATCTGATAAAAACCTAGTCGTCATCTTTGCTGTGTGTTCAGGATCATTACCATGTTGAAACGTAATGTCTTCCTAGTTCCTCGATGCTTTTCAACATTGTTTTTTGCAATATGTCACAATAAAGCCTTGAATCCATTGTTCTCTCGATAAATGTGAGTCTTCCCATACTGGCTGCACTCATGCATCACCAAAGCATAACACTTTTGCTACCATGTTTCACAGTAGGCACGGTGCATTTGTCACTATTATCTTAATCAGGTCGTCACCATCTGACCCCAACAAATTGATTTTAGTCTAGTCATAAGAAAGAATTTTATTCCAAAACTCTTTCCCCTTACATGCGTTTTAGTAAAAGACGACTTGTTTTATGCCTGGCAGTGAGGAGAGGCTTCCTATGAGGAATTCATCCAATGAAGACCACATTGGTTCAAACTTCAGTGAACTGCTTGGGCGGGTACACTCTTCCCACAAACAGAAGACACTTCTTGGGCCAAAGATGAAGCAGTACAATGCTTGTCATCCACCACGCAACATTGGATGTGGTGAATATCACATACAGTTAAAATAGGACAACTTAGACAATGTTTATTGCTTAGCCGTCCATTAGCTTTGTAGTTCTGAATTATTTTGGCAACTGTGTTTACGTTAATGTGTAATCATTTGCTAATTAACTTGCATCCTAAACCATTCTTGTGCAAATTAAAAATAATTTTCAAATCTCCAGACAATTCTTTTCCTTTTGGTGCAATCTTAATTACAATGAAGATATTTACCACAGTACACAAATCAGAATTCCTGCAGATGCAATAACAATGACCGGTGCAAAAATGCCAGGAGTAATAGTTTACTAGAATTAAAATTATCAGCAATATCTGAATTTAATGAAAAAGGTGGATAAAATATTAAATAAAGCAAATTTCCTTTACAGTGTACATATTTTTGTAATGTTTGAAAATTAATATTTTGTTTATATCTTTGAAAATGTTCATTGTTTTGAGTTCCAAATTTGTATAATGTTTGCATGTATAATATACTACATACTTCTGTGAGATACTGTGTGTGTGTGTGTATAAAATTAGAAAGTGAAACAACAAGGACATAATTAACAAGGCATAACTTAATCTCATTACTTCCACATAATGGTAAAACATTAAATAGCTAGAAAAAGGAAATATTTGACACCTATCAAAATTGTGACTCAACATTTACTAATGCAGGACTTCCTAAAACTTAAAGAAACTGGAAATAAAATTCAACTTTGAGAATAAATGAATATATGTAAGTTGTTAAACTGACCAATTCATGTCCTTTAAACTGCTCAAAGTAGCACAGGGCTGACGACAGAGTAGCACCACAACAGAATCGGCTTTGGCTGGGATGAAGCCAAGCAGAAAAACATTTCGGCAGCCACAATTGTAACATTCCAGGACTGTTTCTCCAAGAGGGCCATCTTTATGTAGGGTAACCTCTTTGGCTTTAGCCCGCACAAGGTGATTTATAATATGGCTGAAGAAAGAATGAAAATATCAAACCAATAAGCATAATTTGAGAAATATTTATTTCAACATGCAACAAAACAATCTAAATAAGAATATTAAAAAACTGACCAGAATTAATTTTAAAAAAATCTGACATAAGTTGACTTGTTTTACATATTGTTTTTAATGACATCTTTAATGACATCCATTATTAAAGTTAATGAAGTAATTAACTTTAAAAAAGAAAATTTTATTTTTGACAAGAAATGTTTGCAAACAGCGTTAGAAACCAAATTAAGATGGAAATTATTTTGTAACATTATTGAAGAAATATCAAGCAAATAAAAAAATTAAAAATGAACATACCTTCCAGAGGTGTTGCCTCGTCCATTACAAAACCATTTCTTTGTGGTATTGCAGTACACAACACAGGCAGGATCATGAATTCCACAGTACCTAGAGAAATATCGATAAATTATTTTAAAAACTGCTTTTCCAAACTCAACTGCATTAAATTTTCACACAAACCTTGCAAAACCAACCAGATTCTGTTTCTATTTATCTCATAAGCACAGAAATGTCAACTAGTGGTGCAGCTAATTTCTTGAATGTCTATAAAAAAAAAAATCTATATTGACAATGACAGTGAACTTATTACCATTTGGATAGGGAATCAGTTTGGAATTCAAGTATAAAAGAGGTTTAATGTAAGGTTGGAAGTTGATCAAACTCCTATTTAACATTAAAAAAAATCCTTTCTTTAAAATAAGAACCCCCTTTGACAAAGTACATATAAAAGCTATTAAATACCAAGGAAATGACTATGAACTGATGATAGCATGATTGACCAGAAGGGCCAAGTATATTTCCAACACCATAAGCAAGGCAAACCTGGAAAATGGGGGACCAAAATTTGGAAGTTCTGTAGGGCAAGTACTGAGTACTACTGTTACAGGGAAAAAAGAAAAGAAAGAAAAAAAAAACAATATAAGTCAGCATGACCTAAAACAATGTGGCCTGGAAAATATCTCTGCTATACTATAACTAGAGCCATGTTATTTTCTGATAAGTTTTGCAGTTCAGTCAAATTTGTGGTGGATTTAGAAGCTTGTAGATATTTAAAAATGCCATATTAAGGAGGGTGTGGGTGTGAGAAATAATTCAATGGCAGAAATTTGTTAGTAACTGCATACAGAAATAAGAGGCAAGTTAATTTTCTGTCAATTTGTGCTCAAACCATATGTGGCTGAAAATAGCACACCATTTGTGAACCTGAATTATATAACAGCTGCTTGGATAGTTATAGATCAGATAAATCAAATATCTAGTTGGTAGACCAGGAAACAAGTCATAGCAATAACTGGTTTGGTAATGTAATATATATATACATGAGTACTGTCAATGTGTTTACAATATATTAAATAAGGAGGGGCTTAAAAGCAATGTAACTATCTGCAGTTCCGAGCAGAAGTAGTGGTGCAAACGAAAGTAGTGATGATTAGAAGGAGGGGGAAAAAAAGGGCCAGGAAATGCTAACATCTGAAAAGAAAGCTCTCAATGAATGGTTAACCAAAACAACTTCCAAATCACGCAGTCTACAATGTTGAATTATGTAGAACGGGATACTTTACAAGTTTCTACCACAGGAACATTAATTTGTGTGTGTGTAATAGAATTATTTTGGAAGAAGTCGAAAGAAACAAAGTTTGAATGATGATGCATCACAGAAATAAATGAGCGAAGAACAATTAGTTATGAAGATGGTCATATATTTAGTTGATTATGATGTTGTTACAATGATGCTAACTCCCACATGCAAAAAAAAAAACCCCATGAAACCAGAGAGTATTTTACTGCATAACGTGTACACAACAACAATGTGACAACGTTTTTATTTTATATTGTAATGACATTATAATCAGCTAAATAAATGGCTTATCTTCATAATTAATTGCTCTTCACTCAGTTTCTCTGCTGCATCATCATCATACAAATTTCATTGTTACTTTCAAGGTCTCTTCCAAATAAAGCCGTTACACACACACACACACACACACCATTTTCATCATTATTTAACGTGTTATTCATGTTGGCATGGGTTGGACAGTTTGACCAGAGCTGGCAAGCTGCACCATACTCCAGTCTGTTTTGGCTTGGTCTCTACTGGATGCCCTTCCTAATGCCAACCACTCAGAGTGTAATGGGTGCTTTTACGTGCCACCAGCACAGGTGTCATTTGTGTGACACTAGTATCTGCCATGACAGTGTTTTACTTGGCTTGATGGCTCTTCAAGCACAGCATAATGCCAAATGGACTTGCTCATTGCCTCTGTGAGGTCCAACGTTCGAAGCCTGGAATAATACCAAATGGACTCAATCCTTGCCCCCATGAGGCTCAACGCTCGAAAGGTGCTTTTATGTGCCATTTTACTTGGCTTGATGGGTCTTCTTCTCAAGCACAATATAATGCCAAATGTTTTGGCCATTGCCTCTGTGAGGCCTAATATTCAAAAGGAGTTTGGTTTTAGTCCTTGCTACATATATAAAATTTGATTTTATAAAACTTTTTAAAATCTACCTTGGTTTTATTTAATGTGCGAGTTATCTTAATTTACCTGTGACAAATTTTCATTTATTTATATTTGTGAATATTTCATTTTGTTATTGCTGTTGTATGAAACTATTTCATTTGTTTTCTTTCAACATAGATTCCAGTTTTTTTTTTGTCTATTTTACTTTTATGGTTTATGCTTTAGTTTAATTGAAAATTCAATAACACATAATTCTTCTATACTAAAATTCTGTTGTATACCCAGCTGAGTATTAGCAAATAACTAATTTTCTATGAGCTTCAAGTCACTGGACTGTGGCCATGCTAGGGCACTATCCTGAACGGTTTCCATTCAAGCAAGTCAGTTTCAGTACTTTTTTTTAAAAATAAAATCTGCAATTTATTCTATCATTCTCTTTTGTCCAACTGCTAAGTAATAGGTACATGTACAAACCAACACCAGCTGTCCGGGGATAGGGGCACTGATACACACACACACACAACTGGCTCCCACACAGTTTCCATCAATCAAATTCACTCACAAGGCATTGGTTAGCATAGGGGCTGTAGAAGATGCCCAAGGTACCACTGCGGGACAGTAACTGAAATCATATGGTTGCAAAATTTCTTAACCACACAGCCATGCCTGTTTAAATTACTTCACATTTTGCTAAATTTAACTGTATTACAGGTTAATTGTAAATACCTGCAATTACATTCACTTAGAGAGAAAAATTATGTAACAGATTTAAGAAACCTTTTGTTAAAATGTGTTCTAAAAACTATTTACATGACAATTTAAAAAAAAAATTTATGCAACTAGTCAAAATTCATGATTATTTTAGCATTTAACTGAAACATAGAATGTATTTCAGTTAGAAATATAGTAATGAAAGGGTTAAATACATTTGAGGAATTTTGAGCAAATTCCACATTAATTTAATATTAAACTGGTTTACTTTTCTCAACACAGTAATAAATATGTAGCCAACATCTAGCCAAGTGAAGATTGCATTTTATAATGACTAAATACAAAACTAAAATTATTTTCAAAAATAACTGTAGCAGACAAAAACTAAGATCTTTTTTGAATGTAGTACTAAAAAATACAGTAACAAAATATTCAAATAAAACACAATATAGATAATATAAATTATCCTTTTCTGATTTCAATGCAAAGCATTATGCTATGATTATGTGTAATAAAACACATAGCAGATGCAGTTTGGCAGAATAGTTTAGTCTGCTTCAACCACAAGGCCACAGGTTTGATTCCACTGTGTTGGGGTGACCAATGCCTTGTAAGTGAAATTGAGTAGACAGAATCTGTATAGATGGCTGCCAGATGGAGTGAACTTGTAATTCAAAAGGCAGGCCTTGTCACACACTGTTATGTTGCATCTGCCTAAGAATAATGTTAAGGATTATATGTGCTTGTGGAATGACAACTGGATACCCATCCTGCCAATAACCGTCACTTGTTTCCAAGTTAGATAATATTGCCTCATGGCCAGACATATTTTCATAAAAGATAGAAAACAATGGCTACTTGTATGAAGGTAATGGCCATTTATAACTATCACATGATGTCAAGACAAGAAAACAGTAAGACACACACACACACAAACATACAAGACTTCAGTTTCCATTTACCAAAAGGATTTGGACTGCCTGGAGTTATAGCAAAAAATGCTTGCCCATGTACCATACAGTGGAACTGAACCAGAAACCAAGTGGCTAAGAAGTAAACTTCATAAAAACAGCCACACCAGAGTGTATATTAACTAGATCATTGAAGACTATGATCTACAGAAGTTCAAATTGCAAATATCATGAATTCCTAAAATGCTTACCCAGAAGGAATAAAAAAATATGCAACAGATTACAGCATTTAATAAATATTCTAACAGATGAAGTAACACAAAGTAAATTGATGCTTTGAGAATTAGCTGAAAGTACAAAAACATTCTGAAAATTTTTCAAACACAAAAGAGGGTTTTAAAAAATTCTAACTGTTTCTTCTCCTTATACAATAATTCTCTCAACTCTTAGAATCCTGTAGTATTTTGTCTATATAAATCTCAGTCCTGTTAAATACAAGGTTTTGATGAAATGCAGTTAGTTCAGCATAAGAAACATAAAAATTGCTTGGATTTGGATGAAACTTACTGGTATGACGTGATAATTCCAGAAGTAACCTTCACTTATCATACCACTTTTACCTGCCCAGATAGGCTGAATACAGGTAAGTTGATTACTACATGTAGGTGTTTTTACATACACTCGCAAGCTATAAATTTCTGGTTATTGATTTATTGTCCAAAAGCTGAATGTGTGTTTCAGTAGTTTCTGAAACTTGGAAGCTACAAAACTAGCATCAGAAAAAAGGATTCACAAATATGCCTTTATCTGCTCTGATGTCCTGCTGAAATGCTTACCATGTAATCCTGTTGTTCAATCCGACAAACATTTCTTCTGGAAAAAAGTTGGAGAAAATACTCAACAGGCTTTCATTCTATGCTCAAAGGCTTCGTCAGGTCTATATTACTAATGAAAACACTGATGCAAAGATCAACTACATGATCACACCACCACTGCCAAAAAAACCAATTAGTCCCAATATCACTTAGACCACTGGTGCATAAAGATGACAGAAATATCATTCAGTTTCTCTAAGTCCAAGACTCTCTCTCTCTAAATCATTAATAAATGATAAATTAACAAATTTTGATTCTAGCACAGAAATGTGCTTCACCATTTTAATATTCACTTTTCCATGCTCGCACGGGCTGGACAGAATTTGTTGAGGGTGATTTTCCAGAGCTGGATGTCCTTCCTGTTGCCAACCCTCACCTGTTTCCAAGAATGGTAACTTTTTCCCATGATCAGACATATTTTCGCAAAATACTGGAAATAAAGGACACTGCTTGGATTATGATGACACTCATAACAACTACCACATGGTGCCAAGGTAAGAGACAGCAGTGCACACACATCATCATCATTCAATGACCATGTTCCAGGCTGGAATGGGCTGGAGTGTTTGACAGGAACCATGTTCAAAGATTGGATTATTCTCCAATGTCTGCTTTGGCATGGTGTCTGTAGCTGGATGTCTTTTCTAGCACTAACCACTTTCTAGCGTGGACTTGGGTGCATTTTTTCATGCCACCTACCCCATTGAGGTTGGTATACAGTTCGGAGGACTACAAACACTTGGGGTGGTGGTGGTGGGGGGCAACATCATGCAAGGAGATGAAGGGATTACTATGAGAAGTGGAGGAGACAGAGCAGGTTCTTGAAGGATCTGTGTAGCGACTCATATCTAGTAAAGGAAACGGGGGAGGGAAAACGATAAAATGATCTGTAGAAGCTGCAAGAGATATGTACATACACGAGTTTCTTTCAGTTTGTCTAGCAAATCCACTCAAAAGGAAAGTCAGTCTAGGGCTATTGTTAAAGACACAAAGTTTCATGTTGTGAAAGTGAACTTGGAACCATGCAGTTAGGAAGTAAACTTCTTACCACACAGCCACAGTTTAGTTCCTATTTTGCAACCCCAAACAACACTATTTCAATTCAGGTTATAAGTAGCTCAAAACTAAACAGTTATGGTTACTTGCACTACAAAACTTTAAAAGTAAAGAGACAAAGGAAACAACTTTATAATCAAGAATGGAGAGGAGTTTGGTAAAATCCTGCAATACTATACACTTGCTTTTATTTAGCACTCTGTCAGTCCTGATTCTGCTGACTTACAGTAAAAGACATTCAAGCCTGGACCATCCAAAATACTTTTTCAGGCAATGTACTTTGCACTCCATTATCCAGGTGTACTTTCCCTTTTTACCCTTTTAACCCTGTTGATACTAATCTGCCTGAAACTACCCTTAGTTCTATGATAGATTTCTGCCTTAGAGTGATTTAAATAAAAACCTTCCATTAAAGATTTTATCAGTTTATGCTTTAACACTTTTGTTACCATATTTATAACAAACATACTACTCTTTTTTTAATTATATTTGAAAATAATGAAGAATTTATTTAAATAACTATCATTATTAAGCAATTGTGTGAAATCTGAATTTACATGAAATTTTGATGGTAGGTTTTAACTGAAACAGGGAATTAAAAAAAAAACCAAGGGTGGTTTTAGGTAGGTTAGTAAGGAGAGGGTTAAATGCCAGCTTGATCATGAGAGAAGTTATATTATTATTTTCAAAATCAATTTTTAAAAAAGCAGTGTATTTCAACAGAATTATGGTAATAAAAAAGTTAAGATACTAGGATGTGGTGTGACTGCTAATTTTAGCAGGAGTTGGGCAACAGATTGAAACACTCAACTTCAATTAAACAGGATCACTTAAGTATTCAAGGAAGAGTAATAAGCAACTAAGGGAATTAAACAGTTTAAGATAAAAGATGAATACTCACGCGCAAGCATGCTTTGGTAAGTCCTTCATATAAAATTGTTCTTCCTCATCTTCTTCAAAATTGAGCTCACCAACGCCTTGGTTGATTGCTCCCACGTTTTTATCCAGTCCATTCTGAAATGGTCCTTCAAGAACATCAATCTACAAAAAAAGGAGAAAATTGCTTCATTAAATTCAGGAGAAAGCCATCAATAACAAAGTGCATGAGCTGAGACCAGATATATCTACAAAGGAAGAAAAGATCTGTTTATGCCTTTCCCCCAAAATATTAGCAACTGGGTCATTGTACAGTAAGAAAGAGCCAATACTCCATGGAGTTAGACATTTTTCAAAATGGTCAGTTTAGCTTCCTTTCTTTCTTGGTTTCATTATTTCACAATGTGTCCATGCTGACACAGAAAAAATACAGTATAAATGTTTATAACAGCACCATACTGGAGTGATGAAACTTTAAAAGCGAATGTTCTACTATAGCTTAACATTTAACAGTGAAGAAGAAATTAATTCCAGTTTGGAATCCAAGCAAACTGAAGCAAATAGAGATAGGTATTTTACTAAGGTTTCCATTATAATTATTAAAGTCAGGGATTATAGTATCCTAACACTCACGGTCATTATGCCTCTGTAGATAACTATAGCCCATGGCCAACAAATGCCATGTGAGTGAATTTGATAGAAGGAAACTGTGCAGAAGGGTGGCGTACATAAGTTACAAAGGATTTTGGAATCCAGAAAATTACCCTAAGCAGCAGTCTTGAAAACTGGCTATCAGAATGTGATGGAAGGAAAATTTGTTCAGTAGAAACATTAGTTTCACACAACATTAGTGAAACAATGATAAACCATGGAATAGACGTAATACTAACAACTCCATTCTTCACTTGTTTTCATATAAGTGAAAAGAACATGGGTATAACTTGGTACTCCTTTATTCCAGTTGGTACATGTCTCAGTATTCAGCAATATCTAGTGTCATACAAAAGATGCAACTTCTAGGGCCAGAGTGGAGCAAACACAAAGTCAGATAATCAGAAAAGAAAGACAAGTTAGAGACAAACAACAACCAAATTTAAAAACACTGGAGGCACATGTCAGGAGGAGGGCAGATGGAGGAGGTATGTAGGTCAAATCAACTGACATAACCTGAGTGGAATGATGTCTGTAAGGGTAGGGAGTAGGGACTTAGGTTGCCTTTATACGACCACATTAGGGGAGAGAAATAATAACTGGTAAGATAAAAGGGTACAATAAACCTCTAAGAGTTGACACTGTCAGAGTCTCCCAAAATGTCCAGTTAGTAACATCCATGTGTACATGCACATATGCTTACATACACATGATTAACATTAGAGTTGAAACTTATGTGATTTAATTGTCATGCACTGAACACATCCAATCATATATATATATATATATATATATATATATATATATACACAAGCAAGCACACACACACACACATATATATACATGTCTGGTTAAGAAGCTTGCTCCCAACCATGTGGTTTCAGGTTCAATCCTTTCAATCCCACTACACAGTATCTCAAATGTCTTCTATTGTAGCCTTGTGAGAGGATCAGGCAGAAAGAAATTGAGAAAGCGCCATCATATACATATCTAGTTGTTGCGCACATGATGGCAAGATTGCAGACTCAATTCCCAGACCAACAGTGTATTGTGTTCTTGAGTAAAATACTCCATGCTGTGCCAGTCCACTCAGCTGTAAATGGGAAACCCTGTGGCAGACTAGTGTACTGTTGAGGGGAAATGGTGGCCTGTCCACCTAGCCAGCCGGGCATTATTTGAAAGCTATAACAATGCATGGAATTGTATTATGACCAGCAATGTATTAACATCCAATAGTCAAGTTTATACACTTCTACACACAACTGAGCACATGTATGAGAGAGAGAGAGAGAGAGAGAGAGAGAGAGAGAGAGTGAGTGAGAGAGAGAAAGTGTGTGTGTGTGTCTGTTTCCTTGTCTTGACATCAAATGAGTGATGTATACAAATGTCATTCATTTCTAATATTCTGCGAAAACATGTCTGGCCAACATCATGAGCATTAAATGTCTGTTTTCCATAGTTGCATGGATTAACAGGAACTGAAAAGGGTTCCATGCCATGGGGAAATATTACCAATGTAGTGCTTCAGTGTGGCCACTCTTCAGACGTTGAAACAAGAGTTAAAAAGAAGTTTGAAAACACTACACCAATGTTTCTTCTAATTTTTTTACTATCGTTACACACAGTAATTTGTTTGGGGGCAAACTGTCCTTCTTTGCAAAATATGTGCAGATCAAAGCAAATAACCACATCTCAAATGCAATAGTGAGCAACTAAGCAAATCCACATTATTTTTATGTGTATTAAGATTTTATGAAATTGCATGACTAATTTTTTCAATTAAAAAAGCCTCAATTTCATGTTGAAAACCTCATGTGCAAATATTTTTCCTTTGTGCACTAAATGTATAATGCACACAAGAGCATAGCTTAGAGGAAATATTGTTCTATACACAAAAGAAAAATTATTCACTCGCAAATTTCAGTTTGAATTGGTTTTGTCTTTCACCCTTTCCATTTGGTAGTTAATCCAGTAAATATCAAACAAACCATGTGAAGTCCGAAATGCACAACACCAGCACTAATAATTGAAGTTAAAAATAAAACAATACAAATATCATCACATGATCCTATCCCCACCGCACCCCTTCATGCTTACTGCAGCATTTTGTTCATTGGCTTTAAACTCTTTTTATCAGAAAAGTTGACAACTGCACAAAAACACAAGTTATATATTCCATGGGAAAAAAAAAGAAAACAAACAAGATTACATTTTGAGGTCATCATGGAAGAGAATCTGTCACACATAAGATCCGGGTTAATAACTGAGAACCAGATCAATACTAATAAGACTAAAAGCTAAGTAGCTCAAATGCTTATCCTGGTTGATTTAGGGAGAGGTGCAGGCTTGACAATTATGGTTAAGAAGTTTGCTTCCAAGCACATGGTTTCATGTTCAGTCCCATTGCATGGCAATTTGGACAGGTGTCCTCTCCAGTAGCCCTGGGCTGACCTAACCCTTGTGAGTAGACTTAGTAAGCAGAAACTGAAAGAAACCTATTTATTCAGTTTTATATATATATATATATATATATATATATATAATATATATATATATATACACACACACACACACATATGCATATACACACATACATATATATATGCATACACACACATATATATGCATATACATACATATATATGCATATACATACATATATATATATACACACACATACATATATATGCATATACATACATATATATGCATATACATACATATACATGCATATACATACATATACATACATACACACACATATATATACATACATATACATACACACACACATATATATGGATGAACGAATTATCCTTTGTTTACCGTTAACATGGAAAATTCAATAAACAGTTACCAAGGTAGCAAAATTAAAGCAAGTAACACGGAAGAAGCGACCTATTCAAAGGTAGAAACTCCGGGTTAATGTGCAGTAATTTATCAACTGCATCAGATGGCTCACCTTCTTCTTCGACAATAAGGACTTACAACAGACCAGTAATGACATCTCTACTGAGTATAAAAAATTATTTAAATCGAAGGGTACTCCTCCACCTAACTCTAGATTGAAACAATTCGAGGATGATCTATGGTCCATCATGAAGAATATAAAATTTCACCGGTCACCCATCTTCACAACGTCTCTCGGGAAATCAATAACTTAGATTGCATCACTCCTCCATAGTCAGCCTGTGAATGTGTAAGCCTCTCTGTATGTATGTGTATACACACACACGTATGGTCATCCCATACACCGTTTTTCATACAGCTTTTATTTTTCAAAATTAAGTTCTTTTTTAATCCAAAACTCTCCATTTCTTCCAAAATTCACTTGTCCATGATGAAAAATACTCCTCCAGTACTGTTCTGATCTTGTCTACAGACTTCATATTTTTTCCCTCCTAATGATTTTGAAGACTGCGGAATAAATGATAACCAGATGGGGCAATGTCCAGCAAATATGGTGGGTGGGGCATGGTTTCCCATTCAAACTGCTTTGGCCTTTGGAAATGTCATCCTCGCTGTATGTGGCCGAGCATTATCCTAATGGAAGAACTCCTTTCGTCTTGAAACCAAAGAGGATTGTTTTTCTTCTAATGCTGACTTAAGCCACTCAAGCTGCTTGCAGTAGATCTCCTTTGTTACCATTTGGTTTGGATTTAAAAGTTCAAAGTGGACTAAGCCTTTCATATCTCACCAAACAGATAACACCTTACATGAGAGAAGACCTTCTCTCCCTACCCACTGTCTTCAGTGCTTGACATTTTTACGGAGAACTCATTTCTCATCACCAGTCACTATTCGGTCAAAAAAAAAGGTTTATTCAGGAGACAGGACAGCAAAAAAGAGCACACATTCACTCTCTGCATGTGATTAGACTCGAAAAGTTTGTGAGGAACCCACTGACCCAATTTGCTGACTTTTCCAATGGCACACAGGTGTCAATGAATGGTTGAATGACCAAATCCAAACTTCTCTGCTAGTTCCTTAACACTTAAGATGGGATTTTATTCCAGTAAGGTTTGCAGGACATCCTTGTTGAGCTCTACAGATCTTCCAGGATGAGGCTCGTCTTCAAGGCTGTAGTTTCCAGCTCGGAATTTCTGGAACCACTGTTGACACTGGCTTACGCTTATTGTCCAATCCTCATATGCTGCATTAATATTTCTCACACTTTCCATTGCGCTGTTGCTCTCAAAGTCAAGGCAAAATATGCCAAATATGCTCCTTTGTCATTTCCATTATAGCCTTGAAAATTTAACTTAAAATCGAACTGCTCTCTTCAAAACTGGCACTAAGAATAAATACAAGGTAAATTTACAACCTACTTTTATAGCAAGTTTATGCAGGTAGTTTATCCTGTCCTTCTCCGACTTAGTTCATGCAAATGAAAAAAAATCACATTATTTATGGGTTGACCTAATATATACATATATGACAGTGACAGTCATTTACAACTATCAAACAATGTCAATACAAGAGGAGATATACACAAGCATCTCATATATATATATATACACACACACACACACACGTGATGTAAGCATCTTTCAGTTTTTGTCTACAAAGTCCATTCACAAGACTTTAGTCAGTCTGGGGCCTCTGTAGATTGCGTGTAGATAGATAAGATTTCTTTATTGGCCACGCAGGGCTAAACACAGAAGGGACAAAATACAAAGTAGAGCTTTTCTTTTTGGGAAGAAGGGGGGGAGGGGCGAATTCCAATCAAAAGGGATCGTGAAAATAAAAGTAGGGCCGATCAATAGGGATCTTGTATCACAGAAATGTTAATGTAAAAAGGGAAAACAGATTAGGTTTGTTCGTGGATAGAAAAGCCTACGGAAAAGATCATGGGAACCTTGGGCAATAGTGTCATGCAAAAAGAAAACACATTACAGTCAGTGGCTCTCTTTTTCCCTTTCGGTTCATTATGCTCAAGCTGGCTCAGACAGATAGATGTATATAAAAATAAAGGAATAACGTCAAGACAAGGAGACACAGATACGAATGAATGAACAAACAAGAAAATAGCATTCACTACATTAGTTGGAGTTAACATGTATTTTGTAACAGTTTGACTCATATATAAACACATACATACATAAACTTTTCAGTTTGCATCTACCAAATCTACTCAAGGCTTTGGTTGAGCTGGAGCTATAGTAGATATTTGTACTAAGCTCCATACAACAGAATTGAGTAGAAAATGATGAGGTTGGAAAGCAAGCTTCTAAACACAGCCATACTTGTACTAAACTGTTACAACAATTTCATTTTATGATTGGACAATGATCCAATATACTGACACACTCGAGTTTTATCCTAAATCTTTTAGCATTTAAACCTATCATATCCGACCCAAATATTCTATCTGTTCTCAACCATTTTTTTATCTATGGACCCCTTTGTTTACTATTTTATTCTGGTGGATCCTCATAGCCATTTGATGTTTAAAAACTAGAAATTTCTCTCAAAATACCTATTTTGTTTTTCACACATAACTTGTGAAGGTTGAACTATATAAAATGTTAGAGAAAGAAGTCTAGCTGTTTCTTGCAATACATACATCTGAAGCAAAATTTTTTCAGAGACCTTTAACATACCATTGTGGCTCCCCAAATTACTATTTTGTTACATGGACCCTGGCTGAGAACTACCATGTTGGGGAAAAAAAAAAACTTTGGGCTTAACCTACATTCATCAAAATATTTTTGCTCAAAGCTTTATCATCCTCTTGACATGGAAAAATTTCAGTTACCACTAATTACAGAATCTTCACCGATGTCAGAAATGCTATCTGTAGGCAGTCCCACAAAGCCCACTTGAATTTTGCATATGCAGTTGCGCAACTTCATGGGTTTCAACATCAACTCTTGGTTTCACATTCCACTCTATGAAGTCCCAGCTCTGAAATCTGTTGTATTTAACCCTTTAGCATTCAAACCAACCATATCAAGCCCAAATATTGTTTTATATTCAAAACTGGCTAGATCATGCCTCTCACAACTACCCTGCAATGTCATTCTAAAAGTGAACAAATACATCAACATCTACAAGATACTATATGATTAATTCAAAACAATCTGAATGCTGAATTCATCTTCAAGCTCTGAGTTACTCAAAACATTATTATCTTATATTTGATTTAACTTGTCTGAATTGTAGGAGTTTTGCTTCTTTCAAGCAGGCTGTTCCCACAAGGCAGTGGACAATGCCATTTTGAAAAATGATAAATAAATTAAAAAATACATTTGAATCCAAATATAAACGCAAGCTAAAATTGTTATTGCAACTTGGTCTAAGCTGATAAAAATTGCTATTGTAATGTTTATGACAGTAGCCATCTCCAATAGATATAAAAAAAAAGTAAACAAAGTCTTAACCCAGATAGAAAAACAGCATATGTGTCGCCATGGCAGTTATTCAATAAATGACATATGTTGTTGAAGCAATTATTCAGTAGATAGTATGTAATGTCTGCCACAGCAGCTAAAGTGTTAATATAATATGCAGGTATCAAGACTGAGAAACCCAAATTTTAATAAATTCACCTAGGGATTTGTCCCACTAACATAACTGCAGAAAAATTTAATTTAGACACACACACACACACTCATATACAGAATTGTTTTAGTTCCTATGAACATTTTTGTGATAGTGTTGATTCTCATACAGACTCATTACACTTGCTACATAAACTACTTAAAGTGCAGATTTCTATTTAAAGATTTTATAAACACGATTCATTACTGCTGTAACTATACTTACGAGTTTTTTTCAATGGCAGAAAATGTATAATTACATTCAAAACTAAAATCAATGTGAACAGCATATGTACATAAGGTAACAACTTTATACATTATTAAGCACAGTTTCTGACCAGTTGGCTGATCACACGTAACATTTCTAGATCTGAAACTTTCAGTGTAAACTGAAAGTGTAGGTAGGATTCAGTGTCACTGCAGTGAATTAGAATCAGCTAACAAGGAGTAGGTGTGACCGTGTGGTTAAGCTTGCTTCTCAACCACATGGTATCGGGTTTAGTCCCATCATGTGGCACCTTGAGTGTCTTCTATGGAGTGTTTGTGTATTTGCCTCCTTGTCTTGATATTGTATGATTGTTGTAAATTAATAGTTCTCAACTGCGGGCCCATGTAACCGGGGTGGGGGGACGTAAGAAAAACAGTAAATTGAGGACCCACAGTAGTATATTAAGGGTCTATGAAAAAATTTTGATTTAGACATCTTGCAAGATTTACATGGTTCGACCTACAAAAGTGAATGTGTGTGTGACAAAATAAGAATTTTGAAATAAATATTTGTAAAACGATAGTGCATCAGCATGGCTGCAGCTCTGAGCTGAAACTACAGATAAAAAAAAAATTGTTTTTAAACACTGGATGGCTATGCAAATCCACCAGAGTAAAATAGTAATCAAAGGAGTCCACAAGTAAAAAAAAATAGTTGAGTTCATTTCCAATATTTTGCAGAAACATACCAGGGCATGGGAAAATACTAGCTTGCTTGGAAACAGGTGGGGGCTGGCAAAAGGAAGGGCATCCAGCTACAGAAAATCTGCCTCGATAAACTCCACCCAACCAATGTAAACAGTGGACATTGACAACACAAATACCCACATCCCCAACTACAATCTCTTACATTACTCCAGATGATGAAGAGTCATGTGGGTAGGTTAATATTCTAGTACACCTTTCTCAAAGGAAAGAAAAAAACTGACAAAGTTATTCAAGAGATTAAACTGATCTGTGAGCTGCTTCACAAGGGGACTATTTTCTAACCCAAAAACATTCACACATAAATGAGGCTATTCCTAAAATTATGTTAGCCATCATGGGTCAATACCAGAAAACATGGCATAGATACCATAATTATAGTTTAACATTTATCAAATGAACACTAATTATAAAGAAAAATATTACTTTAAAATATAACAATATTAAAAAAGAAAAAATGCAAAAATTACTGTTGGCTTTATATGAAAATTAGGCACACATACTTCCTGATATAGATATATAGATTTATATACATAGATAACTCTACACACACACACACTCCGATTCTTCCTGTTTCACTTTGTGTGTATGTGAATAGTAATCATTTACTCAATACCAGCAACTAAGCACTCATCCTACACCTCTTCCCTGAAAAGCATGACTGAAGAAATCCACCTATCAGTTATCAATTCAAAACAGATAGCATACAATCAGGTAAATGTAAACTAAATTTTTATTTAACAATCCAGAGACTTCTTTGTGAAACCTCTAGTACTAGGACAGTGCTAGAATCAGAGTATATTTCACAAGTTTGCAAAGTAAATGTGCAGAAATGTTAACTTGTATGTGAGAAAGTCCTTAATGAGGGTTCAAAGAGTTTACATAAACTTGTGACTATAGTCGGGGAAAGGTACAGCTTGTACAAACTTCTCAATAAAGACTTGAAACTATTAACACTGCTGAAATTACCAAAGAATTAACACTTTAGCACTTGAACTGGCCATATCCAGCTCAAATATTCTACTTGTTTTATATTCAAACCAGTCAGATGTAGCCTCTCACACCAGCCCTATAATGTCATTCTAACAAAAAAAATCACCTCGTCTGAAATTTTTAAAGCTATGAGAATGAATGATGAATTCAAAATTATGTGACTAAATAAGCACTACATATGACAGAGTAATCTGAAGTGAAAGGGTTAATAAGTGGGAGACTTAATCCCACTGCTTGATTTAACACCTATTTAGCCCTGGGTGCATGCAATGAAGGTAGAATTCCAGTCAAAGTACAACTTCCACCTATTCTGCTAACCAGTCACAGATAGCAAATGCTGCTCCTCCACTAATTAAAAATGGGAAAAAAAAATCCCCACATATTCATTCCACTTTAGCACACTTTAACATGACTCCAATTTTTACATTGGAAAAATAAATATCATGCCAATTATATTAAATGCAGATCTCTCATGTACTGCAATGTCTGTTGTGCAATTCTCTGATGATTGGAAAAGAAGGCACACTAACAAAATGATAAACAATGGATTAGTTCTACTACACCTTCAAGGGAAGTAGCTCCTTGTAGCATAAGAGGGATTTTCTTTCGTGCTTGGTAAGATAAAGTGTTTAAAAAAAATAAAGGAAGTTAGTGGAGTAGCTGAAACAGCAGACTGTTAACCCAAATGGATCTTGGCATTAAGCTATATGTCACTCATTTTAAGTCCTCTGCTGCTGACGTCTCACCCTGGGTAATGCTGTCTTTTATTCCCTTAGTAGGTTGATAAAATAGCACCAGTAATATATTTGGGAGTGATTAAATATGTCATAATACCTATCCACTAATTTGTGGCCTTGACTTCATAATGAAATTACTATTTAACCTCAATTTTAATCATGCTAGTAAGAAGAGGATGCTTTTTCCAAAGCTGCACATTAATATACTGTTACAACAATCGCTTTCTTTACTGCCAACTATACTTCTTCAACTACTTCACTCGGTGAAGCAGTAATGGAACCTATTATTCAATCAAGTAGATTAAAACATGCAACTTAACCACCCACTATAGCCATTATGTGAACAAACAGGTTCACATAATGGATAACATAAACCTAACACCATGACCTGGTTATTGGGTGCACCGTGCAGAATTCATTCTGTTCCAGGCATACCCTCAGTTATTTTTCTTCTCACAGTCCCCATATAGTTAACTGCACCCATCCTATCAGTTTAAGGCCTGGTTCATTGTTCTCTCCTTAATGACTAACAGTCTTACTTTAATTTCACTATTAAAACACTGAAATGAGATACAAGGAATGTGAACAAAGTCTCTTCTGCTTTGATAAATGGGACAAAAGCATAGTTTATGCCATTAATATAACTCATAGCATCTCTCAAAATTTCAGAAACTAGCCTCACACCCCAACTTTTTTTCCTGTTTTCCTGCTCTGTTTGATTCGAATGCCTGCATTAGGATTCTTAAAATCCTGAAATCTTGAAAGACCATATTGAAAATGTAGTATTTGTTATTAAAATTATACCAGTTGCTTAGAAAAACAAAAACAAAATTAAAGGATGGAGAAACAATTACACAGCATGAGAATAACTAATCAAATTAAAGCCAACAAAGGATAAACACTACCAGTTTTCAAATTATATAAACAAAAACACACACTTTTTCTATTTTTAAGACACAAGGAAGGAACTCAGTAGTAAAAATAACAATATGACATGTAAAATACTTCTTGTGCATTAAAAACCACACCATCCTCACCATCATTTAACAATCATTTTCTGTACTGGCATGTGCTGGATAATTTGACAGGATCCAACCAACTGGAGGACTGTGGTGAGCTCCAATGTTGGCTTTGGCATGGTTTCTATGGCTGGATGTCCAATCACTTTACAGAGTGTGTTAAATGCGTTTTTTCTGTGACACCAGCATAAGTGAGGTCACCAAGTAACTTGCAAGACAAAGGAAAAAAGAAGACCCCTTGACTGAGTGGGGTTGTAAAAGGGGAAGTGGTTTTATGGCATGTATTGAGAGGCTAAAATATAATAGGACAAAAACAGGTGCCTTGTTATACAAGAGATACATAACTACTTTGAATTATATAGGAGCATGTGGATAGAGATGTTGTTACAACATACAAGAAGGTGAGTATAATAAAGAATATGGTCTGCAGACCAGAAGGGGAGGGTATGAGAAGGAGAGTGACATGATTAGCATTGAAAATTTTGCAGTACCATCCTGATGTAGAGAGATCTAATGAACCCACATCACATTAGCTTTTTGAGTTCAATGAACTCACTACTAGTACTTCACTATAATCTTATTATAGATGGGATTTAAGCAAAGTGAAGAATTTGAACCCAGAATATAAAGAGCTGGAACAGATACATGTCATCTCATTCGAAGTTCTAACAATTTTGTTAATTCATTGGCCTTCTATCAACCCATGAAAGAACTAGGGGCAAAGTTGACTACAGAGTAACCTGAACTCCATACAGAGAACTGGAAAAAATATTTCAAGGTATTTTATGTGACACACTAAACAACGCTATCAAGAGTTTTTCAATGCAACTTCAGCCTATTTTCTCAGAAAAATTTACATACTTCCTCTTAGTGATAACAGCTACTTCTGTATAAAAACAGTTTTGCACATTGACAGAGAGAGGGAGAGAGAGAGAGTACAAGTAAACCCAATTGGACAACTATTTATCTAGCCACTTTCACAAAACTTTGGTTCCTTTTGAAAATACTGATAAATAAGCATTACATTTAACAGAATAATCTGAAAGCTAAAGGGTTAACATAACCAATAGATTTAAAAACCAAAATTATGAAGGAGAGAGAGCACAACCTTTCTGTACCACACACATAACAATAATAGTTTGTTTGCAATATTTTGCATCAACTTTCGAATTGGTCGGCTTTGCTAGTTTGTGATTGTGTTAACCTCAGAGCTGCATGGTTTTGGGTTCAGTC
The DNA here is from genome assembly GCF_006345805.1 of Octopus sinensis. Taxonomy (NCBI): domain Eukaryota; kingdom Metazoa; phylum Mollusca; class Cephalopoda; order Octopoda; family Octopodidae; genus Octopus; species Octopus sinensis. The sequence goes on from NC_043000.1 coordinate 90,142,774, forward strand.
CCACTATGTGGAACCTTGAGTAAATATCCTCTATTATCACTCTAGGACAATCAATGGTTTGAGAGTAGATTTGGTAGAACTGTATAAAGCACATCATAAATTAGGGAATATGTAGCTGAATGATTAGGAAGCTAACTTTCCAACCATGTGGTTTTTGGGTTCAATTTCACAGCACAGCACCTTGGACGAGTGGTCCATCTTGATAAACTAACATTTGGGGAACTAAAAACAGTAAAAAACAACTTGATTTATCTAAGTAACCAAAAAATATGGGAATGATATCAAATTGAACCAACAGAGAAGCTATTCCATAAAAATCATGAACCACTTGGCAAAACACACACACACTGAAGAAGCTGATTTTTCAAACTAAGCCTAAAAGCGTTTTTATTTGACTTTTGATACTAATCTAACTGACACTGGTCCTAGTTAAGTAATAAGATGAACATAGTAGTCTTTGATGAAGGACCCTGAAAAGAAAGATATGCAGAAAGACCCAGGTTATAAAATCTGATCTACTAAAACAAGTGCTCGAAGGAAAAGAAACATTAACAATACTTTCACTTTTGAAAAGATTTTCATGTTAAGCACAAAACCTGATTTAAGTTAATCATGGTGGAAGAGTAGGGGTTAGTAGTAACTGTAAACTTTTATGAGTGTATTTAACTCTTTAGAATTTAAACTAACCTTATCCAGCCCAAATATTTTATCTGTCTTATGTTTGAACCAGCTATAATTGAGCCTCTCACACTTTACCCCACAATATCATTCTAAAAATAAAATATCCTATCAAAATCTCTAAGGTATGAGAAAATGCATGATTAATTCAAAACAATGGGTACAAATAAACATTACACTTGATAGAATAATGCAAATGTTAAAGAATTAACTGAGAAATTGGTATAATCTATTGACTGCAGTTTGGGAGATGGAGAGAATTTTTTATTTCTTTTTTTATTAAATGGCTTAACTCAAGAAGGGTACTGATCGTGACTCTTCCCAGGGTCTGTGTCAATGATGAGTGATTTATCCTCTCAGACTGGAAACTGGCTCAAATATTCTCAGTAAAGTGGAATTCCCTATAAGATACCAGAGGGCAAATTGTCTTATTGAAGTTTAAAACTTTCATTCAAGAATTCTAAAATAAAAAAGAAACAGCAATGTTGGAGAAGTACCGATGAACCATATCTACCAAGATGTTTGAGATAGGAGACAAACTTTAAGGGTTCAACAGAGACAAAATAAATGTCATTTTCACAAGAGATTATGTCTCATCATTAATGTCCACTTTTCTGTGCTGGTGCCACATAAAAAACACCCGGTACACTCTGTGGAGTGGTTGGCATTTGAAAGGGCATCCAGCCATAGAAACCATACCAGAACAGACAATGGAACCTGGTGCAACTCCCAGCCTTACCAGCACTGGTCAAACTGTCCAATCCATGCCAGCATGGAAAACAGACATTAAATGGTGATGATAATTTTCCACACCAGATGGCCTTCCTGTCACTAACCCTAATTTGTTACCAAGTAATATTACCCCTATGGCCAGGCCAGATATATTTTTGACAGAGGATTGGAAATGAATACCAGCTTGTATGATGGTGATAGTTGCTTGCAACCATCATGTGATGTCATGACAAAGAAACACAGAGTAAGCTTCTATTAACTTCCATCTACCAAACCCATTTACAAGGCTTTGGTCAGCTCAGAGGTATAACAGAAAATATTTTCCCTAAGTGCTATGCAGTGAGACTGAACCACTCAACCACATACACCCACACCTGTGCATACAGTTTTCAAAGTTAAAGAGACGTGATGAAGTGTCTAACTATATGCTGTTTAGGGTAGTTGTCATTTACAGTGAACACATGGGTCTTGCAAGTAATGAATGTGCATGGACAATAAGCATCAAAAAGATAACAGAAATACATACAGTATACGAAGGGTAAGGAGACGGTTGCTGAAGTAGAGATGAAAGTTTGACAGGTGTTCTTCAAAACATAAAAATGTGTGATCATCAGCATCACATTTTCCATGCTGCATGGATGGATTAATCAAAAAGTTACCAATACATCTTCAGTCAGATGCTTTTTCTCTTACCAGCCGGCACTTATTTTACAAGTAATCTATTTTCCATTCCACAGATACTCACATATCTGCTAATCTATAGGGCATTTGTTTACTGGAGAATATAAATAATGCCATTGTTTTTTGTTTAGATGGTATGAAGACTCACAAAATTGACATTTACATGCGTGTTTTGTGCGTGCATGCACATATATGTGTCTAAGTGTATATATCTTTTATCTGTTACTTGTTTCAGTTGTTAGACTGCGGTCATGCTGGAGCACCACCTTGAAGCTATTTAGTCAAATGAATCAACATAAACCAACACTGGTTGTCAAGCAATGGTGGGGGACAAACAGATATACACATGCCCACAGATGTGTATGTCTGTGTGTATAATGGGGTTCTTTCAGTTTCTGTCTACAAAATTCACTCACAAGGATTTGTTGGCTTGAGGCTATTATAGAAGACACTTGCCCAAGGTAAACATGTATATATGCATATACATATATAACATCAGTACAGTTTCTGCTAATCAATTTAACTCATAAAGCATTGGTTGACTTGAGGCTATAGCAGAAAACATTTGCCTAAGACATCACACACAGGAATTGAGCTCAGAAGCACATGTCTGTGAAATGAACTTAGTAACCATAGAGACATACCTACACCTATTATGTTGGTATATACACTCATATGTTGCATACAGATAAGATGTTTCTGTAATTATCTGACTTCAACTTTAATTCAGTTTAGTTTCAATTATGGAGCAAGATGGTACCTCAAGATTATTCTCAGAGAACTTTCAACTTCAATTTTAAGTTAAGCAATTTTGCCGTAAGAGAGGATACAAGGGCATCACAGTATATAAATTAGAAAATTTGATGTGCAAAACATTTAGTCTTCTTACTGCTAAAACACCATAATTGCAATTACTAATCTAGCAAACTCTTAATATTAGTAAATTAAAATAAGGCAGTGAGCTGGCAGAATCGTTAGCACACCAGTCAAATTGCTTAGCAGCAGTTTGTCTGTTGCTACATTCAAATTCCGCAGAGGTCAACTTTGCCTTTCATCCTTTCAGGGTTGATGAAATAAGTATCAGTTGATACTCAGGTTGATCTAATCAACCTATCTCTCCTCCAAAATTGCTGACCTTGTGCCAAAGCTTGAAAGCAGCATTAGTAAATTAAATAATGAAGCTGGCATGGCTGTGTGGTTGAGAAGTTTTCTTCCCAATCAAATAGTTTCAAGTTAAGTATCTCTGTGTGACACCTGGAGCAAGTGTTCTCAATGACAGTGTTTGGACAATCAAAGCCTTGTGAGTGGACTTGGTATACAGAAACTGAAAGAAGCCCATTGTATGCAAGTGTGAGTGTATATATATTTGTCTTAATATCTGTGATGGTTGTAAACAAGCATCATCATAACCTTTTCTACTATAGACACAAGACCTGAAATTTGGGGGGTGGGCAGTTGATTAGATTAACTCCAGTATGCAAGGATGAAAGGTAAAGTCAACCTCGGCGGAATTTAAAAAGACAGATGAAATACCGCTAAGCATTTTACCCAGCATGCTCACGATTCTGCCAGCTAAGCAATGCTCGTTTCCAGTTTTTCATGAAAAACATCTGGCCATGGGGAAATATTACCTTGCTTGGAAACAGGTAAAGGTCAGTTAGAGGAAGGGTATCTGGCTTTGATACAAACAAGGATAAAAAAGTGGACATTAAATGACAATAGTTGCATTTTGCTTTTGAAACTGAAACATGAAAACAACTTTGAGTCACAGATCTTCAAATCAACAATATACATTATCAAAATATTTATTCCCACTTAAACATGGATGTTCTTTTAGAACAAACAATATTGCGGTATATATCACGAGAAAAACTCTCATATTGGCTTTTGGAAATATAGCGTCTTGGTCTTGGAGATGGTGGGGATTTATCTCCACACAAGCGATATAAACAAGCATACATTTTGCACCAAAAGCCAATATGAGAGTCTCTCTCATGGTATCTACTGCTGTATAGTTTGTTCTGACAGAACATCCATGTTTTAAGTGGGGATAAATATTACCACTTGGTATCAATACTGCCTTTGTCACTAATATATACAGTAATATCCAAGTTAATTTGTTTCCAGAGACCACTCATAAGGCAGAGCAATAATTTCCCATAGCAGCAATATTATAAATCATAATTCATTCCCAGAAAGGAATTTTACCTTTAAAATTTATAAGGAGACCCCCTTTCGGTCATGAATGACCATGGGATTGCACCTAGAAAGTTACCCTCCGAGGCACAGGTCTGGGCAAGGTGGTTTATGGAAGGCCAGCAGTCACCCATGCATACCAGCCTCCCCTCTCCACGCCACCGATGTTATGTAAGGGAAAGGCAAAGGCCGATACAGCTTGGCACCAGTGATATTGCAATTCATTTCTACAGCTGAGTTAACTGGAGCAACGTGGAATAGTGTCTTACTCAAGAACACAATACGCAGCCCAGTCTGGGAATTGAACTCACACCCTCACGATCGTAAGCTCGGCGCTCTAACCACTGAGCCATGTACCTTCACTAAATTTATAATATCCATAAATAAATGGCAATAAAACAACAGTAGAATGTAAAGAATATTTTATATAAAGTAAAGAGAATGTCAAGATCAGTTATAATAAAAAATATTATTATAATCATTTTCTGAATCACTTTCACTCACACTAGACTCACATACACCATCACTTGTAGACTTCTTTTTAAAAAACAAGTCTAGAGTTGCTTGCTTAGAAGCTTTTTTCGCTCTCCATAAATTTCTCGGTAACATGCAAAAGCATTTGTTATAGTAGTAGCAACTTTTGCACTTCATTCAATATTTGGATCTTGTACTTGAAAAGTAAAACTCAAACTTGGAGTCTCATAAAGCAAGTCCTCATAAAGTGAGATATTACTGTAGATATCATTAGAATACCATCTGGTAGGAAGACAGACAAAATTTCTCCCAAGAAAACTTTAGATATGTTGGGACAGCTATGAAATTAATGTCTGGATTTGGGTCACCTTGTTTAAAGATGACAACCTACAAATTACTAGGTAATCATTCATAACCTTTTGATATTCAATCTCTGAGACTATCATGCCATCACTAGTTCTTCCATGCAAAAACCACAAGTGATCATATTTAAATTAAAACTTTCCATCATACATTGTATCTAAGGACCTTTTAAGTCATGTTCTAAACACCAGCTCAATATACCAATAAATGAACAAGTCAAGAAGGCTGCTTGTGTAGCTACAAGTTCACTTCACTAGCTAGAAACAGCAACCAAATCTCCCACTTAAACTATTGTCTTGAAAAAAGAAAAGGGTACACTAGGTCATGTAGTCCTCAGATAACCCTAAAAAAGGAATGGTAATGACTGAAATGCTTTTGATTGAATGCCTACTCAATCCAGCTGACCTGGGGTTAAAGGACAACAATAACCAGTGAATGGAAAAGTTGTCTGGCTAAATCTCACATTTCCATTATTTTCAAAAACTTGTTAGAAATATCGATCACAAGAGTTAAACTATCAAATATTTTTAATTTTAACAGAGTTGAGATGAACTTTTTGGTGCCAGTGAACGAAAAGAAGCAACAAAGAGTAAAGAGGACCTGTCAGTCTTGTTGGAGAGGGAAAACAATCCTACCAAGTCAGTGCCATAGTTTCAGATTGTGATGACTTGTCCAACCCATGTCAGTATGGAAATCATTATTGGTTTAACCCTTTAGCAGTCAGATTAATCTTGTAGCTTTGAGATTTTGATGTTGTGACTTTACTTTCAGAAATTTGAAATGATGGATCTGGCCAGTTTGAATATAAAACAGGAAGAATATCTGGGCTGGATTTGGCCAGTTAAATGTTAAAGGATTAATGACCACTTTTCCATATTCACATGGATCAGACAATTTTTTTGAAATGGATTTTCTACAGCCAAGTGCCCTTCTTGTCATGGACCCTCACCTGTTTCCTGGCATGGTAATATTCCCCATGACAAGACAGCAGGTAATGTCAAGGCAAGGAGACAATGTCACACACTTTCATCTCGCAAACCCTCAAGGTATTCATTGACCCAAGACTATAGGAGACATTCGCCCAATGTGCCATACAGTAAGACTGAATCCCAAACCACGTGGTTGGGAAGCAAGGTTCTTACCACACAGCCATGCTTGTGGATGTAAAATGAAGAGGATATTCTTTTCTTCTTTCATGTTACATGTAATTAATATTTCTCACATAACTACAAGCCAAAAACTAAGTATTATTCTATTCTCCACACTAACATCAGAAATGAATAAAACTGCATTCAAATCAAAGTAACAAGATAGTTCTTTCTTGTTGAATTTTATTCTCCAACTTACGTAGAGTATCTACCTACCCTATTGTAAACAAACCTGACTTTTGAATCAACAGGCATAATAGTTCAATTAAGGTATGCGAAGAGTACCCATTAAATCACTCCTCTTGAAATAAATGTACAACTGCTAATTGTAGCCATATAGTCCACTTACTCCTTATCTTCTTTCCCTGTACAGAGCAACAAATGGCCTCTGATATATCAACCTATCCTCACTCTACCATCACCAATGTTTAACTCTCTTTAAAGAACTTTGGCAATGGAAACTAAACATTTCTACAAGGTCCAAGTTTGGTTTTACAATTTAAAGGGAAAAAAAAAATAATGAACCTCAATTCCTTAAGAAACCTTTTAATTGTGCCAGAAATAGCATTATTTTAACATTCACATTCCATGCTTTGATGGGTAAGATGGAGTTTTTTAAAGTAGATTTTCTATAAATGGATACTCTTGTTGTCAACCCTTATCTTTTCCCAAATAAGGTAATATTTCCCCCATGGTCACAGAATCTTGAAAAAGAATGACAATGTTTGTATGACAGTGACATTTATTTACAACTATCAACACCATGTCAAGACAAAGAGAGAGAAACAAACACATTTGCCAAAGTGCCATGCAATGTGATTGAATGCAAAACCTATGTGGTTGGGCAGTCATCTTAACTCTACAGCCAAACCTATGTCCATAATTAATAATGAAAATTGACTTATAAATCCTAAAGATTCATTGCTTTGTTAATTATGCACTGTGAAATAAATGAGAATATCTCCATCTCAACAGTCAGCCATAGATAACTCCTCAATAAAAGAAATGCCAGCAAAAAGACTCACTCTATAACTAACCCTTGCAGAAACGGGCCAAAATACAGATAGCATGTTTGACCTAAATCCATGTGTTGGTATGCCAATGCCTCAGTGATTTCAGTTGAATAATAACTAAAAACTAGCCAGCCATACTCTATGCCTCTGCTTAGCATATTCTTTGAGTAGGTTTTGAAAGTCTTCAAAAAAAAAATTTTTTAACAAAAAAAAGAAAAAAGATGGAATATTTTGCAATATCATCAATGTTTTAACATCCATTTTCCACACTCAAATAGAATTTAATAGATTTTTTTTAATCACATGTCCTTCCTGTTGCCAACACCCACTGTTTCCAAGTAAGGTAATATTTCACCATCTCATGATGTCAAAACAAGGAGACTACCACACACACACACACACACACACACAGGGGCTTCTTTCAGCCTCTTTCGACAAAATCCACTCACAAAACTTTAGTAGACCTGAAGCTATTGTAGAAAACACTAGCCCACTCTTTGTGCCACACTGTAGGACTGAATCTAAAACCATGTAGTTGGGAAGTAAACTATGTACCACACAACCATGTTGATAACTATACTTTTAATGTCTTGTCTCGAGACAGCATTCACCCGGGGTGGGTTGAGCTGGCTTCATTCATCCTCAATGCTGCATCTCTCACAAACACCAACCAGACCTGGCAATTTGAGGCTAACGACCGCGTGATCTCCAACCACTCTTTATTCCAGCAGCGAATACCGCAGATATGGGGACCTAGGTTGGGTTCCAGATCAGCCTTGACTGTCATCAGCCAGGTTTTTCGTTGTCCACCTGAAGGGGAACTGGGACAATTGCTTCGTAGATGAATTCTGGTTGATGACGGAAGGAGGTGATTTTGCACTGGTGTCGCACCGAATTGTTGGAGACAAAGTAATGCCATCGGATATGAAGGATGTGGCGTAGACAGGTAATCGAAGGATTCTAGTTGTTTAATATCTTCCACCCTCATTGGCCATGACTCGCTGCCATAAAGGAGAATCGTTTGCACTAGTGCTTGACCAAAGCTGTGCATTGAAGTCAGTTGGTGAGCGAAGTCGATTCATATACATCGCACCTTCTTCAACGAATTTTAATGTCTACCCTTCCACAATGCAAAATCACCTAAGAGTGCTTTACAAATTTAAAGTCATTTCATATACCAGAAGATGTACTGTTGGAATATAGGTTCGATACTAAATTCATTTGAAGTCCCCATTATCACACGGAACATGTTGCTTGGCAGTATGTACCCAACAAATCAAAAGTTTCAAGTTCATATTTCACTGGCTTTGTTTACAGTAGTGTCTTGAGAAAAGGCATGATCCCAACTTTTCATTCTTTGCAAATTATAATTCTAACATTTTTTGCCTAATTTATACAAAAGAAATAATAAAAAATGAGGATATGAGGTTTCTGGAAGTATTGTTGAAATCACTCTCTTCAAAGACCCCAAATTCCTTTAGAGAATTTCAAGAGAAGAAAATGCTTAGTTAGGAGCATAAACAGTTAAAAACACACATTAAACCCTTCATGAAAAACTTTTGATGTATCTCATATCACTAGTTGCAGGTGTGACAGTATGGTTAAAAAGCATACTTCCCAATGATGCAACCTTGGGCTCACTTAGGCAATTCTACCGTAGTCAAGAACTGGCCAAAGCTGTGTGATTGGATTCAGTAGACAGTAATTGGAAGAAACTAATTTTGTTCCTAGACTTCTATGAAAAACCTGTCTGGCCATGGGAAAATACAAACCATGTTTGGAAACATGGGTTGGTAAGCGGAAGAGCATCTGGCCTTAGAAAATTTGCTTCAACAAATTTTGTCTGACCCATACAAGCATGGAAAAATGGGTGTTCAATAATATTTTAATAAGGCACACTTAAAATCTTTAATTAACATACATCATTTGCTTGTGTTTTGTAGTTTCTTGTGCGTTCTGTCAACAAAAATTGCCATCTTATATTGTTTCCAGTTTTTATATAGGAATGAGTTAGTTTTTTGATAATAGATATTTTGATAACTTGCAAGAAATTCTCAAACTATAAGATATTAACTTTTTCAAATGACATTCCTGTGCAAACCATGTCTAATTTTTATGAGTGGTAGTTAAAACCAACTTCATAAAAGGTAACAAGTTATCTCTACCACCCTTTCTTTCTTTCTTGTTGAGGTAACCATGTATCTTGACACCAAGACACCTATTCCTGTCCTTAATACTTTAGCCTCCCAACTCCTGTCACAAAGCCAGGTCCCTCAATACTGCACCTCCACTTTGGCAAAGAGTCTTGTATATTACTTTATAACCTCACTAGTGCTGGTGTTATAAAAACAAAAAAAAAGCAACCTATAGCACTTAGTCAGCATTAGGAAAGAAATCCAGCTGTAGGAAGCATGCCAAAGCAGGTAGAATATTTGGAACTAATAAAGGCCAGTTTAAATGCTAAAGGGTTAAGAACCAGTCCACTAGGTGGGTCCTTATAATTAAACCATACCCAGCATAACCACAATCTAATAACTGAAACCAGTAAAATGATACATAAGCCCTGACATCACATGGTAGTTGTAAATGAGTGTCACTATAATGCAAGCACTATATGTGAAAACATGTTTGGACATGGTGAAATATTTATGTTGGAAACAGGTGAGGATTGGCAACAGGAAGGGCACCCAGCCACAGAAAATTTGCTTCAGTACATTCCAACCTATGCAAGTAGATGTTAAAATGATAAAATTAGACTAGATTGAACCCACAGACATTTATTTTGCACAAGATTCAAACAGTCAACTGCTACTCTTTTGTGGTTGAGTAAAGCCACATTGATTATAATGACCCCAATGCTTATAACCTTTGGGAGATGAAAGGCAATTCAGAAACATAGAAGCATCCATGTAACAAAAGCCATTTTCACCTATGCTCAACCAATTCTATCAGAACTACTTTGATGTAAAAAAAAACAAAACAATTATCAAACTTCTTTCATTATGTGTCTAGAGATACTTCCAATTTGCTTACAATTCAAACAATATTTAAGTTGTCTAGATGACTAAATTCAAATATCATTTACAGTAAAATTGTAGTTTAATAAGCTGAAAGAGCTCATACCAATAAAATGCACAGGCAATTTCGACTGAAATACTGATTTACCCAAGCTACTCTAGCAACACCACTGTTTGTTGTATTCACCTACAAAGCATTGAGTCTCTACTGCTTTCTTCAGGATACAAGCACCTCAATGTCGGCAATGTTTGAGACTTCTTTTAAGTTCTCTATAGTATATTTCAAACTGATCTGAGCAGTTAGAGTTCTGAAATGCCTTAAAGGGAAAAAGTAAACATGCTTTCTTCATCATCATGTAATGTCCAGTTTTCCATGCTTGAATGGGTCAGACAATGTGTTGAGGCAGATTTTCTACAGCTGGTTTGGTCTTCCTATTGCCAAACCTCACCTCTTTCCTTGCAAGGTCATGATTTCCACAAAAGACTGGAAATGAAGATTGCTTGTATCATAATGATATTCATTTACAGCCATCACACAAGACAAGGATGCACACATACACACATATACATGAACTTCGTTTCCATCTACCAAATCTTTGGTCAGCCTGGGCTATAGTAAAAGACACTTGTCCAAGGTGCCAATCAACAAGATTGAACCTGAAACCATATGGTTGGGAAGCAAGCTTCTTAACCATGCAGCCACACCTGCCTCTTGATGTTGCTACTATTACTACTCCTACTACTAAAATGTTTTACTGAAATTAAGTATTCCTTAGCATCTCCATGCAAACTTAAGCCTCTCAGAAGATAAACTGGTCTTTTGGGAAATGGTTTTTCACTGGACCAATGACATTCATTTAACAACCAACTGTTGGGTTGTCCGGAAAGTTCATGCCAATTTATAGTAGCTTACCTTTCGACTTATTTTAGAACATGGTTGAGTCCATAAAATAGGATTTGACTACACCTCCATTTAGAGCACAGTTTAAGTTATCTTTTCATGGAAGAAGGTCTATGTTCCTATAACCTGTGTTAATTCTGTAGCCCTTTAAAATGGAAGATAAAGTTCATTTTCGGCACTTGATGCTTTTCTTTTTCCTTAAAGGGAAAAATGCCTCACAAGCAACGAAAGAAATATGTGCAGTTTACGGTGATGTTTCTTTATCCGAAAGAACTGTACAGAAGTGGTTCGCAAGATTCCGAGTTGGAGATTGTAGCCTTATTGATAAAGAGCGATCAGGCAGACCATCCACTACAGATGATGACCAAATCAGGTCGCACAACCCGAGAATTGGCAGAAAACCTCAACCTTTCAAAATCCGTCGCTCATGAGCACCTGGTAAACCTTGGGTACACAAATCGCTATGATGTTTGGGTACAACATGAGTTGAGTGAGAAGAACCTTTTGGATCGCATTTCCATCTGTGATTTACTTCAATGAAAACGCGCCTTTTTTAAAGCAAATTGTGACAGGTGATGAGAAATGTATTATCTACTGAAAATTTCAGAGAAAGCAATCCTGGAGTAAGCAACATGAGCCATCCATAGCCACCCCAAAAGCGGGTCTTCAACCTAAAACAGTCTTGTTTTGTGTCTGGTGTGATTGGAAAGGAATTCTGTACTATGAGCTTTTCCCAAGTAACCAGACAATTCTGAGAAATACTGCACACAACTGGACGAGTTAAAAGCAGCAATTCAAGAGAAACGTCCAGAATTGGCCAACAGGAAGGGTGTTGTTTTCCAACATGATAATGCAAGACCAGGCAAAAATTGCTGCAGCTCGGCTGGGATGATACCCCACCCTCCATTTTCACCAGATATTGCTCCTTCAGATTTCCACTTATTCAGGTCTCTGCAGGACAGTCTTAATGGTAAAAATTTCAATTCCTTGGATGACGTAAAAAGATACCTTGATGAATTCATTGCCACGAAACCACCTCAATTCTGGGAAGAGGGTATTTTCAAGTTAAAGGAAAAATGGAGACGCCTTGTGCAACTAAATGGTTCACATTTGGTTGATTAAAAATGTAATGGCAAGTATTTATTGACCTTTTTCTTTCCTTTAAAAATCGGTACGAACCTTCCGGACAACCCAATATTTACCTTGGAAAACACATACCAAGCATTATTACTGGAATGTACTGGCATTGGTATTTAATTTCAGCATCAATCATTTTAAATATATCAAATAAATTGCTGTTAGAGGTATAAAAATAAGAATACATACAAATGTGTTACAATAGTAAATAACAAGGAATGGTTGTTACGAAAATTATTCTAGAGCGAGACGTTCACTCCCTTTTTTTTGTTGTTTCGTGTTATTTTTAGCCAATGAGTGAAGATTGCACACCACCTAACAACCAAAACATTAATAAACTGGATGGAGCTGGAAGCAGTCCAAAGATCATATCATGAAAGTCAATACTTTCTCCCTCTATTTACATTATTTTGATACAAGACACATGGAAAACAAAATCCTCCCTAAGGCCTCGGGGGGGGGGATACTAAGTTTCTCAAACCCAAAGGGGCTGTCGAAATAATTCGTGTTCAATACTTCTTGTCGGAGGAAAACATGAGGTTTAGAGAAACAGGATTAAGTAAAATTAGAAGTGTTTAAAATATTATAAACGAATCATATCACTTGTAACAAGAAATTAAAATTCGGGGACCTTTTCTGAGGGGTATAAAACCTAATGACATTCCCAAAATCTAATGTAATCAGTTGTTTACACTTTATTGAGTAGGGGTTCTTGGAAAAAGAATGCAAGCGCACACTATAGAAAGTTCGGTATATCCAATCGGTTACGTCCATATGGTAGATAATGACCTCTGACCAACGCTAAACGAAATAATTCTTTCGGTCTGATCGCCAACACCCAGCTAACCCATCAAAGATGGATGGCACCGTTATGGCAGGAAGGTTGGCATCGCCGCCGACAACTTACACGAGGGTATATATATGTGTGTATGCACTGTCGAAATATCACTCTCTTTAACAACACTCTTATCTATTGAAAGCCTACAAGAGTTTCAAATACTATCGATATATTTAAGTTCTATAAAAATCCAGAGAGGATAAATAAAATATATCATAACCACAAATATTAAGACTTTCAAAAAAACAATCACTTATATTCCAATTTTATTATTATCCTATATAGTAATTACAGTTAATTTATATGTGCTAAGTTAAATCGACGGTACATACCGACAGCGATCTTAAAACTGAAGTCCAAACCTCCAGATCAATTTTCATTTCGAAGACAGAAAAATGAAACGTTATGGATAACAAATCAATTTATCCATCTTCTCGCTAATACTGAAAATTTATTTGCATATATTTAAATTATTATTTCATTTAATGCTGTAAATTTGAAAGAATCCTTCACGACTATATAATGAAACTAATGAGTTTCATTTTCTTTTTTTTTTTCGTCGTAGAAAAAAAAAATTTCTAAGACACCAGTTTTGTAACACATAATGGGTATTTCTCCTTGGCTATTAGAAATATATGTAAAACGTCAAAAAAAGAAAAGAAAACTAATCGATGAAAGGTTGAGAAAGAATTTCAACTAGGGTTTTGTACCATGTGGCAAAAAGAAATGGCCGCCACCATTTGTGTAATGAAATATGTCAGTTGCAGTTACTACATTTCATTAATAAACTGACCGTTCATTATTGATCTAATATAGATCATGATAACAGCACTAAGTAGGATAATGTAATAAATGTGGCGAAGGCTGTTTCCTCTAGACAACCTTGAACCTTGCCTCCACGTGTAAGATCGAACAATATTTACAATTGACACACTAACTACAAGAAACCAACGATATTTTATAGTTGTGAAAAAGAGACCAGAGTTACGAGTTCTAAAAAGATAAACATGGAGCAGCTAACCCCCATTAAAATCACGTCACAACAAAAAAAAAAACGGGGGGAAGGTCACATTCGATCAGACAGGAATAGATATAACGAAGGACAGGATGGCTATGGCTGGAACGCTTTTCGTCAAAGCTAGGTTGTCTTATCGAGCAGGATTGACATGGAGCAATATGGATAACTTTTAGGTGGGCCAAGGTTTAAAGTGAAAATCGAGAAACGAAATTTCTGAAACTCCGTTCACTCGCGACTGAACACACGCAAAATACGAAACAAACTATATTAGTCCTATACCCATTCACTTCTAGTGTGTGTGTGTGTGTATATATATATGAATAAGTATGAAATAGAATATGCACTAACACTGTAGATCATAACAGTAAAAGAGGAGGGGGTATGATTAAATTCCAAAAATAAAAACCAGTGGCAGTAACGAAACGAAACGAAACGAAAGAAGCAATGTCGAAAATAGTTAAATTGTTAAAAAAGTAAAACACCAAATCAATTACATAAACCCCAGTATAAACTCGTTCATCTCAATATATATATATAACAAAGAACACTATTGCTGGTTACATTCTATATATTATATAACTGATTTCTAAAGACAAGGCCTCAAATTATGAGAAGGGAGGTCCTTTCGACGAATCAATCTAGACAGAACTATTTTTATTTGCCAACACAGACCGCCACTACTTCCCTCATATTTAACTACTGCTTCGTTTTGTGTGTGTGTATAAAAAATTGTTGGTGAGCTAAACTTATTTCGATCCGAGGTCACCAAGATCTACTGTGACCGAAGCAGTGCTGTTGAAATAATTTAACGAGTACTTTATCTTGTATATGTGAAAGAAACAAACACAAGAACATTATACATACAAATATATCACACACGCAAATTAGAGCAAGAAGAGGAGGGGTAGAACGAGATTTCAAGTGGTACTTTATATTATCGAACCCGGAAGAACGGAAGGAAAAAAATCGATCCCTGCGGGAATTGAACTCAGAACGTCAAGACATCTAAACATATAGCAAACCATTGGTGTAGGGGAATGCTCTACAGGTTTGCTCGTTCTGCTAGAAAAAGCAATCAATTCTTCCTCAAACTAACTCCTACCGTCTAAGCAAAAGGACACATTGTATAATGTAGTACTACAAATACTCTCCGAAAAAAAAAATGTGGAGTGGTCACGGCTAGACAGCTTTTTAACAGTTGTGTCAATCAGGGAACATGATGTGGGGCTAAATAAGGAATGTCTCACTAGGCTAGGCTACGCCCTTTTATATTAGTAGTCTTGGCGGGATTTGAAATCATAATGCAATGACATGCAGAATATAACTTCAAATAATAGGACATGGGAACTTTAAAATAAATAATTAAAAAATGGAGGGGAAGTGGATAGAAAAATAGTCAAAATTTGTATATCTCGACTCCGTAAATAGTTTACTGAGTTTTTTTTTTATTATTTCGTTTGGCTTTTTTTTTACAGACGTTTCGGTGGATTATTCTAGAGAAATTATATTTCGATTATACCAGTTCCTTGCTAATATATGTCTATATTAAAAAAATATTACGCATTTACTTTCCATGCGGCAACCAACCTATTTTCAATTTAGTGTGTGTGTGTGTGTATGAACAAATATAAATTAGTAAAAAGATATGGCACACATATCCCAAACTTTTCCAGCTGTTTGAAACAAAAATTATCTTGAGTAAAACTTGGAGGGAGAACAAAAGTGAATATATCAGAGTAATTTAGAATAACCGATGTAGAGAGGGGAAAAAAACAGGAATAAGAAATGAATAAGAAAACAATCCGTCTCTTATAGATTGATATCTTATTTTACAGGGCACGAAAATGTCTGTTGTAATGTTGAAAGCTTTCGCCATGTACAACACTCGTCAACGAAGAAGGCCTATATGTGGTTGCTAGAAATAACAGCTAAATATCCTTCTAGTAATATACAGTCTTTAAAAAAATACTTTGAATAAAGTAATCATATAAAATATATCGCAATAAAAGCTGAGAGGGTCACGATTGGAAAATTCTTTGAACACAGGTCGGTCTACTTACTGGATAAGAGGGGCTAAAGCAACTAAATTTTCTATTAATTCAAAACCAAATAGAAAAAAATTGAAGTCTTTTCAATATATTTAAAATAGTCTACCATTACATATTAATAGCTTATATACTTAATTCTTACGCAAACCCACCACACAACCCATTACTATATATATAAAGTTTATACAAAACCCGGGATTGCAATAAATTATTTCACAGGGATTGAGGTACATGTGCACCTCGAGCCGCATCTGTGTGTGTGTGTGTATATATATATGTGTGTGTGTGTGTGTTCTCCTTGAGAACTAAAGATAAATTAGATTAGGTTTATATCGGGTTCATGATTATTTTTAATATTTTATAAACTAGTCCAAAAGTTCAGAACAGGGTAAGGAAACCGCATGAGAAAAAAAAACATACATACACGTGTGCATACGTATATTTAGATGTATAAATACGCACACAAATATGTATATCTATGTACCTATATTCACGTGTATATCTATACATACATGCATGCATGTACATACACGTGTGCACATCTGTTAAGATGTATAAACTATGTATATAATGCCTTGTATATATATATATACGTGCGCGTAAATTATCATCTCCCATAGACAAGCATGTGAGTGTATATATTACATACACGCACTCAACGGATTGTACACCATATAATATTTAGAGCTTGATGCAAGAAGCTTTCAAAAAAATTATAAAATAAAAAGAAACCATGTGTTAGATGTTGGTATATTTCTTAGCCAATGTCCTGACCATGGCGCTCACGTATACACACACACACACATATATATATATATGTATATATATATATATATATATATATATACACACACCTCACATACATACACACTCACATAGACAAATATAAAGGGCAGAGCAAGGAAAAGAGACATTGTTGAGACAGTAAATTAGAAATAACCTGGCTCTGGCTGTGTCCTCCATCCAATTGTGAAGCCTGCGTCTGGGATTGAGTCTGAGAGGGCAGCGTGAAGTCTGTAAAGTAAAAGTCTGATCCTTGTGTGTCGGCACCCAAATGATCGGTTTCTTCAGTGTCTAAGAAGGAAAGGGTTTGAGAATTTGGGCCGTACGTGTCAACACTCATGGCGACTTAATTGCAGGAAGAGAATAACAAAAAAAAAAAAAAGAAAATTCTTCGCAGATTTTTGAAAACTGTACTTTTCTTGCGTGTCTTTTCTTCTTATTCTCGGGTTCGAGCATAACCCATCACACAGAAAATATAAGCGCAGAAGGAAGAGAAATTATATTGAAATATTGAAAGGTTGCTTGAAAATACATGGCGTATTTCATAAATATGCCTGTTCAAGTATCATATAAGCATGAAACTATTACTGGCAATTTCAGTTGAGTATTAAACTGATATATATGTGTGCGTGTGTGTACTGAATCTGGTCAGGTTTGTCTTCTTTTCTTATCTTATCTTGGAGCAGTTAATATTTAGCTTCACAGAAATACATTTGTGTGTGTGAATGTATATGTGTGTGTGTATATATATATATATACATATATCTATAGCTGGATATGCACACACACAGAGGCACAAATGTGTGTGGCTATATCTATGGATGTGTGTATTGTATGTGGTTAGCGATTTTTCCAATTTGTTTTTCTTCTTCTTCTTGTGTATATATGAGAGTGTGCTGTAGCAAATTTTGGTTATCTTGGAGCAGTTAAATATATTGTTTTGTTTGTTTTTGAATTCAGTGGCGTTCCGCAGAGGCACAACCCTTTCCACAGCTGAATGTTGACGTCATAATACTCATCAATCGGTGACGTCGTCGAAACATGTGCGCATACAGTGATGACGTAGACACCGTCTAACATTCACCTCGAGCCACCGAGTCTCTTTAGAAGAAAGTTGTTTGTTTGCGTGTATGTATGTTTTTCCTTCTACTTCACATATCTTCCACATTCAGCTGAAGCAACGAGACAGCTAAACTCGATCTTATCTGATGGTAAGTTTACTTCTAATAAATATTACAACATAGCCTTTTATTAGTAAGGATTAAAATGAATATAGGTTTTAGAGTCCCTCTTTTATCGATTATAAGAGGGACATAAGTTATATGTTGGTTTAATATATTATTGTATTTATGTAATAAAATTTGGCTAAAAGCAAACAAACAAACAATTAGTGTAACTCATTAAAAGTAATTACGATACCGTCGAAGTATACTCTTCACGTTCTAGTTGAAACCTTCTCCCGGAAGGTAAACCACACCTCGTCTCTGAAGTATAGTGGGGCATGGCATTTTCACTTTTGAGTTTTCATTCCGTGGATAAATATTAACCGAAACGAGAGGTTGCAAACAATTTTTTTAACCCCGTTATTTTAGATATTTATCAACTTTGTATGTGTGTGTGCAGATATATATATATACACGCACACATGAATTCTCCCTTTTCTGTTAAAAATAAAATAGACGTGAACTTGCCCATTTGAAACGCTAAATTCAACCGTATCCATCCCTTCTTGACCTATGTTATCTCAATCTATCTATCCATCGACTTTGAAGTTTCGCCGGCAACAGCTTCTCGGACCCTATACTCACACCGAGTATTTATTTTTTTCCCCAGCGAATGTTATTTACTCTCTTTAATCCAATTTTAAAAACACATTTTATATATAGGTTATCTTTCGATAAAGTGAAACTATTTCCTTCGGCAATTTCTGAGAAAATCTTTTATAAACTTAAAGAATGCTGGTTTGACCTGTATCCCATCCATATTTACATCAGCTATATATGTACGTATTTCTCGGTGTTCTAATAAATTATCTTAGCATTATAAAGGAAAAAATGTTTTGAGCTTTATTCCTCAATTCGAACTTGCCTCTTGAACCTGGCTTTATAGCCAGTCACCCTGTTTGACACCACCAGCAGACACCTAAAGGAGTCCCACTATTGCCAGTATTCGGGACAGGTATTTAGTTTGAGGATATCTCTAAGTCCCTCTAGAAGGTCAGGGTCACTGCCAGTCTCCTGGCTAAAAAAGACAAAAGTTTAATGATAAAAAAACAAACTGAAGCGTAATTCTTTTTCATTTTGTATGTGTAAGCTTGTGTCTGTGTAAAGTTCGCTTTTCATTTAGAGGTTCCGGGGTTCGATAACACTGCGCGGCATCTTGAATATGCCACTGTAGCTTTTGTTGACCAAAACTTTACGAATTAAAATTATTTGCACGTGGGTGTAATTAAAAGAGCGAACTCACTGTGACAGTCTCAAAGTTGGCCCTTAAGAAGTGCAATTCTCTGTGGAATACTCAGCTACTTTGCATTATAATAATTCGACGAAATGGTACTGCCATTGATGGAACCACTAAAATCCTCATTCATTGAAAATGAGAAATCCTTTCATCTATTTATATGCTTCTAATTTGAAAGATTACGTTTGTCACTTATATCTACTGTCATGAGTAAAATGCTTAATTTTTACTGTTAAACCATACGAGAATTAAACTCCAGATCTTAGCCATTAGAGTAGTTTCACAACATTTTGTCTGCCAATGTCTGAGCTTCATATCTTGCTTCAGGTGTTAGTTCTAAATCATCTTCAACATCTCTGAGTGTATTTTGAATGCAGTTATAGCCATCAACGAGAGTTTCAACAGCATTAGCTCTTGCTGACCAACGAGTTTCGGACAAGGTCTTCAAAGTTAATTCTCCTATTTTCTTCCAATAGTTTCATTGAATTTGCCCATCAGTGTGTCAACGCAGCAAAAAAGTGTATACCTTTTGTATGAAGCCAATATAGCCAACAGCTTCAACAGAGTAAGATGCACTATCATGTCTAAAAAGATCCAATAAATTAGCAGCACAGAGAATGAAAATTGTAACCAAGTTCTTTTTCCTTAAGTCTGGCTCATATTGCTGTGATTGGCTATATTACTGGTGCTGTCATAGGACTGTTCTGCAGTCTTCAAAATTTATACTGTATTTTTAAAGAAATTCTAAGACAGATGTGGCCAATACTCCAGAACCAGTCTGCAGGAAAGTTTTTCTGTTGGCCTCCCAAAAATAGCGTAATACATAACTATTTTCTTCACTGTTCTCCCCTCCCCACCACCAATCATTAAAGCCATCCTTTGAGAACTTGTGATGGGGTTTGACATCATAGTACAGTATAAGCAATAACCTGCACTCATTGATGGGCTGTACAGGATCCACTTTCTCCGATGCTGCCTACCATTACCAAAATAGTATAAAACATTAAATTTTTAAAATAATGACAGTGCCCATCCAGTTTGCCTTTTTTTTTTTATAATGGTGTCAAGATTCTGAGTTCTGAAGGAATGTGGATACATACTTTTTCTCTGGTAGAAAACTACCTTGCTTGGTCTAAATCCCAAGATGGCACGTAGGATGCAGTGATTCTTCATCTTCAATACCTTGAGTTAATATTTTCTATTTTTTGCAGATGCACTTGGAAGTACAGCTAGTATCTTAAAAGAATTTTCTATGACTGAATCTTCATTAGCTTATAAGTTTCCTTTTTTTTTTTTCCCCTTTCCTTTTTAACAAAGAAAATGTATACAAGATGGTGTGTCTTTTGCCAGTACAGCAGCATTTTTTCGCTTTCTTTGGAATTTTTGGGGGGGTGATGTCTGAATATACTATGGTATGTTGGATATTCTGTGTGAATATATAATCTAAATAAAAGCGAAAAGAAAATATTCTCAAAAATAAAAAGGGTAACTGACGAAAGCCATGTAAACTCACTTCGTTTAATCTAGCCACAGGCATACTAAGCTGGACTTTTTACACATGTCTCTTATTCTTACATCTAATGCAGGTAAGTAGGCCTGCAGCCAAAATAAATCAAATGGTGATAGAAAAGAGTTTAAGTGATTAACAACAAATTATAGATTAAGGATTTTGTTGCCATTAAATTAGTTTTTTACAAAATTGTTTCACTTTCATGAGGCCTGGGAAAGAAAGCACTTCAAAAAAATGATAGGCTTGAAAAGGAGTTGTATACTTCATGGAACCTTCTAAACTTCAAACATCTATGTAATGATATTTGAGCTTACAACTCACTTTTTTTTTTTTTTTAGTATGGTTCAAATTGGGGTGGCCATAGACAAACTGAAAAATAAAGTTGAAGAATAGCAACTGCAGCAGTGACAGGTACTAAATCACTGTTTTTGTGAATATAACATGAAAATGAGAATAACTCTATGCTGACGAAGATGAAAAATATAAAATTTAAAAAAAAGGCAGAGATTAAGTTTAATGGAAAACAAAAATTTAAAGAACTCTTATTCCAAAGTTCTGTGAAAGAAAACGGATTTTATCTGTGGAGTGATATTACATGAAAAAGATAATTTTATAATTAAAATTTTGGAAGCTCAAAGCTTGCCTTTTTATCATAAATATGACCATTATACCAAAATACTTTAATGTCAAACAGAATAATGAATTTTAGGGAGTGGCAATATATGTGAATTGCATGTTTGCATTTGCATGTGTTTTGATTACAAGTTCAAAAACCTGCAATTGGCAGGTCCTTATAGAGTCAAACAATTTCTATCTACCTACCTTTATATAGGTAGATGCATGGAAATATTGAATATTTTTCAGAAAGTTTTTGTTTTTCATAGTTACTTATCCTCCATCCATCTGCTTGTTGTATTCCCAAGGGATTTAAAGCTGGTTTTGGACAACTGGGTAGTAGCTACTTTAGATTTGAGTAATTGGTATCACTAAAGTGGAGAAAATGTATTTGTAAAGGCAAGTTCTCCTGATATTTGAGGAGGCCCGGAGCAATTGCCCCTTTTTCCCCCTTTTAAATTCAACTATGATTATACTCTTATTGGTTAATGTGTCTAACACTGCAACACAGGGAAAACAATACAAACACATCAAGTGTGACTAAATATCAATATATTGGAGTTCACATTCACTAATATTGAGACCCACAAGTGTATATATGGCACAACCACGCTTCATCAAAATGATTTGTTGAAGCAACAGACCATGTATGTGAACCTATGCTTATTTGCCAATGACTTTCAATAGGTGTATAAATATGTAGGGGGATGCTATTAGTATGTGCTATATACAACCTAACTATTCTTCTTTGGCAGAAGAAAAAGTACTTGTTTTAATTTTTTTTTTTTTTCTTCATTTTGGTCTCAGGGTTTTTCATCAATGAAAGCTCTACTAAAACAGTTAAGCTTATACTGTCATGTTTATATTCGGCATAAACAGACTGCAGAAGTGGATACTATCCTGCATGATACTCTTAGCGACTCCTACCTTGCAGTTGAATGGTTAGTAGTAGGATGCATATGTTGCTTTTTTTTTTTTGTAAGGGTGTGGTCAATTTATAAATGCTAAATACCCTACTATACTGACAACAAATGAATGATAAATTATCTTGTGAAAAACCAGAATTATTGCTATGATTTAAGCAATTGAGGGTATTTTCAGCTTATTCATTAATATTTGATTTGTTAAAAGCACTCGGCACACACTGTGAAGTGGTTGTCATCAAGAAGGGTGTCTTGCTGTAGAAGCCAAGCTAAATCACATTGGAACCTGGTGCAGCTCCCTGGCTTGCCAGCTCTGATTAAAACATCCAATGCATGGGAGATATACTTTAAAGGATGACAATGTTGATGAAGGTCCTAAAAATCAAAATTTTGGTTGTTTTTAATTTGTAGTTAAATCTCTGTTCAATATACTTAAATATCATACAAAACTTCTCTTAACTTTTTCAATATTAACCTGCCTGAGAACACCCCTAGTTCTGTAATAAAAGTCATTTTTTAAAGTAGTTACAATAAAAACCTTCCATTAACATTTCATATTAAATTTTTACAAACTCTGCTTAATAAATGAGTCATTTCACTAAATTCTTCATTCTTTTCAAAATTAAATGAAACAAAAGCATTAATCATCACATCTGTGAAATGCTCCTATCATAGGTTCCAAGCATCAGTTTGAGCATCACCACCATTTTTACATTGCTTCTTCCATACTTGGCAGGAATTGAGGAGGTTGACAGGGTTCAGATCAGTTCTTATTAATTCAAATATGTAGCCTTGTACCCAGTGTGAAAAGGAAACGGGATATATTTTGGAAATTCACATATAAATTGAAGAAAATGTGATGTCATTTACTTGCACTTCCCATTGTTGATCCATTTGATATCAATGCACCCAAGACTGCCTTTGGTTCTATGATACAAGCTTTTTGTTTTAAAGGAATTTAAGTTAAAATGTTCCATCAAAATTTCCTGTTAATTTATAGACTAAACACCAGCTTAATCACCATTTCAGTGTCTGCTTTTGCACTCTTGTATGGATCAAATGGAATTTGTTGGGGCAGATTTTCAATGGCCACATGTCCTTTTTGTCACTAACCCTAACCTGTTACCAAGCAAAGTAATGTTTCCTATGGCTAGACATATTTATCACAGAACACTGGAAACAAACGACATGCTCATTTACAACCACATGTGATGTGAAGGCAAGGGTACAGACACATGTATTTATGTACATATATACAAACAAGAAAATGAGATGACAAGGGAATAAATAATTATCTTATGAACTTCATTAGCTTACAGCTGCAGTGTACTCAGAGTTGAGTGCCTGAATAACTTTATAGTTCATCGGAGCCTCAAATATGAAATGTAATTTATTTTGGAAAAGAATTACATTTATGCATATATATATATATATATATATATATATATATAAGAAAAAGTGTTACCAATGAGAAAACCAACGCATTCATGGGAAATGGAAGCCAAGGGCTCCACCCATGAATTCTACATCAGGTTATTAGTCTCATAATGCCTAAGCAAAAATATATATATAGCAGGTTTCTTTCAGTTTCTATTTGCCATATCCACTCAGAAGGTTTTGATCAGCCTGGGACTATAGTAGAAAGCCCTTGCTAAGGTGCCATACTGTGGGACTGAGCCCACAACCACATAGTTGGCAAGCAAGCCTCTCAACCACACAGCCATGCCTGTTCCTTAATAATACTCTTTCAACAGAAAGGAATTATTGAAGATTAGTTTTACAACTGGATACCTTTGCCTGTTTTTCAATTAAGGAATCTACTATTTCATATCTTAGAAGGTGATTTGAACAATTTGTTAACAGAAGTGTTGACAGCACCACAGCCATTATTTTCAAAATTAATTGAAACAAAGGTTGTGTACTTCGTTTAAGAAAGGAGAACAAAATAATGTCTTTTTTGGCACAAGACACTAAAGAAACTTCCATATAGTTTACTCAGCATCTTAGAATTAAGTGGTCAATTAGCAGAATCATTAGTGTGTTGGATTGCTTTGTTGTAATTATTCTGGCTTTCTGTGCACTGAGTTAAAATCCTACTGATGTTGACTTGAATTTTCATTCTCTTGAGAACTGATAAAGTCCCAGTAAGATTCTGGGGACCAATTCTCTTTCTGCCTGCCTGTCTTGCTTGCTCTCACTTGGAAGAAATTGGCTGTAATCAAATGTGGAGAGCAATATGTTGTCATGTCCAAAAAATTACTCGAGTGATACTGTATGTCAGGACCCTCACCTATAATCCCATCAAGGATTTGAGGACCCAAGACAAAGCCAAGCTTTACAATTAGACGTCTTCTTGTCATCATCTTCATATCATCACTAAGATAACATTAGATAATGGAGAAGGATGAGTGCAATTGAAACACCTTTCATCATATTTGCTTCATCAGGGCTAAATGACTTTTGGCTACTATTCAGTAAGTATTGCTTTGTTTTACATTTATTTTCCCATGGGTTAGAATATATTTGGGCTCAGACAGGTGAGGGAACAACAAATGAGGTGTATTAAACACTCAGGAAAAATGTAAAAGTCTTTGACATTTCAAGTCTATGCTCTTTCAACAGAAAGGAATTATTGAGGCTTTGTTTTACAACTGGATACCTCTTTTGTCATTTACCTGTTTTTCAATTAAGGAATCTATTTCATGTCTTAGAAGGTGGTATGGACAATTTAACAGAAGTGTTGACAGCACCACAACCATTTATAAGCAAGTGACTTTCTTAGAACCAAGATGTAAGCAAACATTAAATTATGCAAATTTTACAAATGTTCTTCAATTTTTTCTTTTTTCTCTTTGAATGCTTTCAGATGAAGCTGGGTTAATTTTCAAGGATATTCTGTGGGAGCTGGCAGATGCTTGTATTTGAATGTGGCACCGTTTTTCATTATGCTGTGAATTTAGTAGTGGATTATTGCAATGTCTAATTCTATAAATGGTAGTTACTGGCTGAATGTGCAATCACCAAGAGGAAGTCCTCTCCCTACTAGTCAAATGGTGTCCTACACAGCTTACCCTCGACAACACATACCAAATCATATCCCACCTGCCATGCCTTGGCAGGGGACCAGTCCTCTGATGCCATATGGTGGCGGTCATGCCACAGGAATGTACGGCATGCCTTCTTCCATTGGTCGACGTGATGGGTCCATTGGTAGAAGCACTGGAGGCAACATGGTTCCCTATATGAAAAGGAATTTAAATACACCTTCCCCTGGCAATAAAAGCATCAAGTAAGTTTACCTTTATTCTATTTTAATGCCTTACTTTACCTTTTTATAAATGTTTTGTTTATGTAATGCTCAAGATTTTGTATACTTACCCTGAATGCATAATGAAAAGCAGAGTATTGTAATCACTCCTCTTTGTGTGTTTGCAAAATTACTGGAAAATGGCTGAACAGATTTTCACCACATTTGGCTAAAATACTCATTGGGTGAGTGGCTCAAAATGATGAACATTTGGTTTGATATTTTAAAAAAAATCAAGCTTAAAAATTTCCTGATAAGTAGGACATCATATTATTTTGTTCACTTTTTCATATGAATCAACCCTCATCTGCATGTGTACAGATGCTGGTGTACCTATGCGCGTAGACATGTATGAGTACATACATACACATGTGACTGTGTGTGTACACTGATGGATTCAAGGGTTTTGTTTATTTATGACTTGATTTCTTAATTTTACTGGAGTATAAATTCCTATAATGGTGATACTTGGAATAAAAAAGTTTTTTTTTTAATCGAACTTACAAATTTCCCAGTGAGCAAGTAGTCATATTATTTTGTTCACTTTTCCAAATGAATTGACCCTCATCTGCATGTGTATAAATCATGGTGTGCCTATGCATGTAGACACGTCTGAGTACATACATAAATACATAGGTGTGCTACTGTGTGTGTGTACACTGGATTCAAGGGTTTCATTTATTTGCGACTTGATTTCTTAATTTCACCGGAGGATACTTAAAAAAAAAAAAAATTCAGTTCAGTTAAAAAGCATGGGTAAGCAATGCGTTGTAAGCCACACTATAATTTGCGAAAAAATCTATCTCCATGCAGGGTATGCATCACCCCTCTGATGCCTTTTGTTTTTTCATACATACAGTTTGTGATACACTGGTCCCAAAATTGCAAAAAAAAATTTTCTGTTTTACTCTAATAATTTAAAGGAGGCAACTTGATGATGAAAAGCTAAGTGATCAAAAGCGCCAAAGGCTTGGTGTTGATAACGAGTTGAAAGGAGTTTATTTTGGTTCTCCTCATCAAATGGAAATAAATGGAGATAAGGTAAAAAGATTTTTGTTTTTTAACATCTTTCCATATTATAATTGTGATTTCTTAATGAGTTGAGGTGTTGAGTGGAACAGTCTGAAACTAACTTAGATTTCATGTTCATAACCATACCAGTCAAGTACTGGCAGTCATTGTAATCAACTAATCCTTTAGCATTCAGATTACTTTATCAAATGTAATTTTTATTTAATTTAAATTGTTTTGAATTAATTGTGCATTATCTCGAAGCTTCAAGATTTCAGTGACGTGATTGTTTATTTTTAAAATTACAATATAAATAGGAGTAAGAGATCAGATTCATCCAGTTTCACTATAAAATGTATAGAATATTTGGGCCAGATATAACCAGTTTAAATGCTAAAGGGTTAAAAGTTGATGGCCTTGTGCCAAAATTTGAAATCAAGGGCAGCTGGCAGAATAGTTAGCATACCAGGTGAAATGTTTAGCAGCACTTTGTCCATCTGAGTTCAAATTCCACCGAGGTCGACTTTGCTTTTCATCCTTTTGAGCTCGAAAAAATAAGTACCGGTTGAAAACTGGGGGCAGTATAATCAACTCTCCCCCCGAAATTGCTGACCTTGTGCTAGTTTGACACCATTATTATTACCATTAGTGTTAGAATTAAATGGCAACTTTACTTTTCATCTTTTTGGGGTCAATAAAATAAAATGGCGGTCAAGAGCTGAGGTCAGTGGTATCAATTAATCGCCTTTCCTAAGTTTCTTGTGCCTGTATATGTGTGTGTGTCTCCTTGTCTTGACACTGGCATAGCAATTGTAAAGTGATTGCTACTGCCATACAAGCAGTGTCAGCCATTTCCAATATTCTTGAGATCATGTCTGGCCATGAGGAAATATCACTTTGCCTGGAAACAGGTGAGGGCTGGCAACAGGAAGGGCATCTGGACATTGAAAATCAAATTCCATCTGACCAATGCAAACATCAAAAAGTGGACATTAAAATGATAATGAAAATAAGATGATGCACAAAACATATATGTATATATATATATATGAAAGAAAAAAGATGTTCAGAATGCTGGATGGTTGTAAAAATATATATTTATTTACATATCACATATTATTACTTCATATTAGCGCTTTCCAGTTTTAAAAGTTTTGCCTGTTTTTATATTATTCTTAAATGAAGTGGGGAGAGAGAGAGTGTGTGGGTATATAATGGAGAATAGAGGGAGGGAGAAGGTGAGAGAGAGAGGGATGGAGAAGGTGAAAGAGAGAGAATATGGGTGTGTGTGTGTTTTAAAATTGTGTATTTTTCTCTTTCTTTTTTTGGGTCTTTTTGTATTTTTTGGATGACCCTTGTAAGAAATGGAAAAAGAGGGTTTGAGAGGGTTTGTTTTTCAATAGTAGGAGTGTTGCTATGTACACCCACACATATATCCCTATATATATATATATATATCTACATACACTCACATATATATACACATATGGAGGAACCTACTGTGTGTGTACATTTTCATAAACATTCATACATACATGTACTGTGTGTTCTTGAAAATGAGAAAGAAAGGGAAAAAAATAAAATATAAAAATAAAGATATGAAGAAAACTCCCTTGGGTTTCTAAAAGAACAAGTGGTTGACTATTCAATGTTTGATATGCATATATATGCACCTAAACACATATCAATGTGTACATATATATATATATATATATATATATAAACGCACCCACACACATGCATATACAAATATACATATATATATATGTTGATATATGTGGTCGTATATATATGTATGTATGCAAGTATATGTATGTGTATGCATATATGTGTGGTTCTATATGTGGATATGCATGTGTATGTACACATATTGATATGTGTTTAGGTGTATATATATATGTATATCAAACATTGAATGGTCAACCACTTACCCGTTCTTTTAGAAACCCAAGGGAGTGCCAAGTGAAGAATGGATACATTTTCTTTATATTTTTATTTTTATATTTTATTTTTTTCCCTTTCTTTCTTTCTCATTTTCAAGAATACACAGTACATGTGTGTATGAATGTTTATGAAAATGTACACACACAGAAGGTTCCTCCATATGTGTATATATATGTGAGTGTATGTAGATATATATATATATGTTTATATGTAGGGATATATGTGTGGGTGTACATAGCAACACTCCTACTATTGAAAAACAAACCCTCTCAAACCCTCTTTTTCCTTCTCTCTTTCCATTTCTTACAAGGGTCATCCAAAAAATACAAAAAGACCCAAAAAAAGAAAGAAAAATGCACAATTTTAAAACACACACACACCCATATTCTCTCTCTTTCACCTTCTCGATCCCTCTATCTCCCTATCACTCCCTCTTTCACCTTCTCCCTCCCTCTATTCTCCATTATATATACACACACACATTCTCTCTCTCTCCCCCCCCCCACTTCATTTACCAATAATATAAATACAGGCAAAACTTTTAAAACTGACATTTCTGATGAAACTACAGGAGTAGTTGAAAGTGCTAATATGAAGTAATAATATGTGATATGTAAATGAATATATATTTTTACAACCATCCAGCATTCTGAACATCTTTTTACTTTCATATGTATTAAATCTGTACATCACCCCCAATACTTCTAACACACACACACACACACGTACATACATATATATATATATATATATATATTATATATATATATATCCACAGTAATTAAGAACTCAACAATAGGTCTTTAAGCTCCTGCATATAACATTGCAATCAGTCCAGGTGGAAATGGTTTACAATATACATAATCAGCTGAAACAATTCTTAAAAGAACTGTCTAAGGCTAGCATAGTGCATAATATTCCTGATGATTTGGGATAAACATTACATTAAATTATATTAATTATCTATCTTAATTATATATGTATTACACACACATATATATTAGCTATATTTATTATAGAAATATATAATCTCAGGATATTATCAAATTAACTGTGTGTGTTTTGTTTTAAAACTTTAGCTTTCCTCTGCTATGATAAGTTACTTCAACAAGCACCACCAAGCTGATGATATTTATCAAAAGAAAATGAAATTAAGAGATGCATTGTATGGAATATTACAAGGTGTTTTCCCATGTAAGTATATTTTTAGAAATTAAAGATTTTTCAAATTCTTGATGAAATTGTAATGTGTTTCAGACTACTACTAACATTGTTAATGACATTTAAGTCTCAGTTTACCATAGTAAATATATACCATATTTATGCACACCTCAATGATGTAAGCAGCTGGAGAACTTGTATGTGACTGTTTCCGGTAGCTTGCAGTTTTGAAGTCTAGTACTCACCTGAGCTCATTAAAAGCTACAGGACATTGATCCAGTACTGTGACCAAATTCTTTGTTTGTCTCGGTCATCTCTCATTATCCAGGTACTGTTTCTACTTGCAGGCTGGTGTACACTGTAAGGAATTTTTTTTTTTTTTTTTTTTTTTTTGCTTAGTAGGTGTTATTTATTTCGTTTTTGCTTCTATCTAGAAATCAAAGGAAATCTCTACTATTCCCTTCAAACTTTGCTTTTGTTTATAGAAATCAGTGAACAAATTATTTGCTGATGCTCACTGATCTCTGTCAAATTGATAATAACATTGTGTAACAAAGTTTTTATTTATTATCTTCGATCAGTAAATATTATTTCTTATTTGCTTCTATCTAGAAATCAAAGGAAATAACTATTATTCCCTTTAGACTTTGCTTTTGTGACCTGGACATCAATGTTTTGAAACTGACCTATTTTCCATTACATTTCAGTCAGATTCAGCACTGAGTTGCTGAAGCAGAAATATTGTTATAGCAAATATTCTGCTCAATATCAGATTTGTTTGACCGTAACTACTTGAACATGTCCCTTAGGGGCTGACAATATGTGCATCTCTAACCATGAACAGGAGTAGTGAGGAAGCATCATAGTAATGTGTCGAGGGATTATTTAGGGTTTGAATAGCCTGAAACTGTGAAAGACTATCATATATGTGTGCGTGTACCTAGTCTGTCTTTGTGTATGTTTATGGACCATAACAGTTCAGCAAAAGGGACCAATATAACCAATACCAGATGGGGGTCAATTTTTTTCAACTAAAACCCTTCAAGGCAGTGTCCCAGGGTGGCTGCAGTCCAATGATTGAAACCAGTAAATACAAATGAATCTTTACTAAACCACTCTTTCTTCAATATTTTAAACAGTGATCTCAACAAAGATTTCAGCTTGTTTGCAAAAGTCATTTCCATTGCGAAAAACTTTCTCTTCTCTCTGAAAGTTTTTGCCTTACATGTTATAGCAAGCATCTTCTGTACTTAGAACTTTGCTTTTCAATTGTATTCCTCTTTTTCTCATAATTGTCAATTTAAACATTGAAAAGTAGACCAAAACCCTTTAGCATTCAGGTTATTTTGTCTAAAATGTAATGCTTATTTATTCACATTTGAGATTTCAATGATGTGCATGTTTATTTTTAGTATGATATTGTAGGTTAAGTGTGAGAGGCTGAATATAGCCAGTCTGTACATAATACTTGGGCTGGATATGGCTTGTTTAAATGTCAAAGGGTTAAAATGACAATGGTGATAATAATATATATTGTATCTATTTTAATATATTTTACCCTCCCTGTTATTTCAGACTGTGGCCTGTATGCTGTTGGTTCGTCCATGAGTGGGTTTGGGACCAATAAAAGTGATATGGATCTTTGCCTTATGCTTACTCGTGAACAGGTAAGTTAGTATGTTTGAGAATGTAATACAGCTTTGATGTTAATAAAGCTGCTTTGGTTCTGTTCTGGTATCAACACAGTATACCTATAGAAAACTATTGTAATCTTTTCTTTTTATTTCTTTCTCACTTTTGACGTTTGTTTGTCATATTTGCAAATTATTTTCAAAGTGTTACTAATTTATTGTTTTCTCCAACATAAATTACCATCTATTTTTATTCGAATCTAATGTATTTGTTGCACTTACATTGCACATCAAACAAAATCATCATTTAACATCCTTGTTTCATGGGTCAGACAGCTTAGCGCAATCTTACAAATCCAAGGACTGCCTGATGATCCACTCTCTATTTTGGCATGGTTTCTACAACTGGGTGCCCATCCTATCACCAACCAATTTACAGCATGCATTAGATGTCTTTGTGTTTGTGGCAGCAGCTCTAGTGAGGTCATTATGCAGCTTGCAAAACTACGAACCCAGAGGGGGTGGCTTTATGCAAGTAAATGAAGGGTTAAAATATGAGGGAAGACAGTAGAGCAGAACAGGTTTCTTGCTGTAGAGGAGTTACATGGTTACTCACATTTTAGAGGAGAAGGTGGGAGTGAGCAGGATGGAGTTAAAGTTATAAAGTAATGATGATGATAGGTTTGGGTGGGTCCTTGAGGCATGAGGTAAGTACAAGTGAGTGGGGACAGGGAAAAAATGGGAACATGGGTGAGATGTTGCAAAAGTTCATGGGAGTGTAAGAAATGGGAGTGTAAGAGGGTTTCTATAATGTAGAACAAATGATGAGGGGGAGGTAGGGAAGAGAAGGTGACAAATCCAGTTAAAATTGCAGGTTTTATTTCCATTGCAAACAATCATTTTGTGTGTATGTTTTTTTGTTAAGAGCTGAATTTGCTGTCAAAGGTTTTACCATAGTTTATTTGAAGATATCTAAAGTTTAGTACAAAAATGTAGAATAAAGAAAATAAATATAAATAACAGCTTATTATAACTTTGTTATAAATTATTGCTTATAAGTGAATTGAGATGGATAATAGTGTTACTATAATGAACAGGTGGTGAGGAATTAGGGAAGAGTAGATGATAAATTCATTTAAAATCCTATGTTTTATTTTCATAGCAAACAGCATTCATAGTGTGTACATTTTTGTTAAGAGCTGAATTTGCCATCAAAGGTCTTACCATAGTTTATTTGAAAATATCTAAAGTTTAGTACAAAAATGTAATCAGAAAAATAAATATGAATAACAACTTATAATAATTTTAGGTTATACACTATTGAACTATTGCTTTTAGCTGATTTGAGATAAGCGACAGGTAAGAGTGTTATAATGAACAGGTAATGAGGTAGGGAAGAGTAGGTGATAAATTAATTTGAAATCGTTTTATTTTCATTGCAAACAGTATTCATTTTTTTGTGTATGTGTGTTTTTTTTAAGAGCTGAATTTGCTGTCAAAGGTCTTAACATAGTTTATTTGAAAATATCTAAAATTTAGAGAAAAATGAAGAATTAGAAAAATAAATATAAATAGCAGCTTATAACTTTACATTATAAACTTGCTTATAGCTAAATTGACTTTGATGGTTAGCATAGTTATCATCATCTTTTAATGTCTGGATTTAGATTGGATGTTTTGGCAGGATCTGACAAGCAAAAGGACTGCATTGTGTTCCACTTTGGCATTATTTCAGTAGCTAGATGTCTTTCATAATGCCAACCACATTACAAAGGGTACCAGATGCTTTTCTTATGGTATTGATACTGACAAGGTCACCAAGTAACTGGCAAAACCAAATTCCTTGACATAGTGCGGGTACAGTATCGAGGAAGTCAGCTTTGTGGCATGTATTGAGAAGCTAAAGTATGATAGAGGGGCAGGAACAGATATCTTGCTGTACAGGGGATACATGGCTACCCCTGCAGGACAGGGAGAAAGGATTGTGGAGATAAGATGTTGGGGTATACCATCAAGATACAAGGTGGATAAAGAGGGATTCACATAAATTTGTTGTGAAACCTTGAAGAGTAAAAGAATTATTATTGATGGTAGGGATTTCCTGACATATTTATAACTGTGGATTAGCAAGCTTGTTTTAATTTTTCAGATTGACCAAAAGTGCGAAGCTACAGAAATATTGAAACTTGTACATAAAAGTTTTAGAAAATGCTGTAAGTAGTTATCTATTTGGGTTTGCAATCCCTTTTAAATTAGTTTAGTTTTCTTCTTTGTCTCTTCCAAACTGAATCACAATTATTTTCTCAAAACTACTAATAAAATAAATCTATAATACATTTTCGAAGAATGTTTTGAAAACAATTTCTCAATTTATTGATGTACTTTTTTTTTCCCCCCACTCCCAGCATTCATAACATCCTCACAGGTAATCAAAGCCAAAGTTCCAATACTCAAATTCTGGGATGATATTAGGTAAGAACATTTGAGTTTTTTTTTTTTTCATTATTTATTAGTGGGTAAAATTCTTTGACCCATTTTTTACTATATTTCTGTTGATATATCTTTGTTTCAATTAGTTTTGAAAATAATAAAAGATTTATTAGTAATTTAGTCATTATTAAGCTGTTATTTTGGGTAGTTGGAATTGTGATGGAAGGTTTTTAGATGACTTTAAAACGAGAAGCTTGTATCATAGAACTGGGGGCAGAATTAGGCAGGTTGTATCAAAAGGATTAACCTGTTTTCATGTAAAAGACATAAATTTGCATCAATTTATTACTAAGTATAGAATATCTTTATTTCTATTAAAAGCAACTCTCTTTTCCCAATCATACTCATGTAACACTGGGGCAATCAGTCATCTTGTTCTCTTTATCTGGTAGGTTGTAGTGTCTACTATGTAAAACTACAAATGATAAATTCCTGTTAATTCCTTGTGTGTGTGTGTATGAGAGAGAGAGAGAATAGGTAGATAATTTTATATGTGTGCATGTCATTAGCATTCATATGTATGTGTATATGGGAGGTTGTATGATAAAAAATGAGTTTATGTTTGATTTGTAATGTTTCCAATTAGTGGATGAAGTAAATATGTATAGGAGAGATCTATAGAGATGCTTTTCTGAAGAACAACAATTGGAAAAAATATTTAGTACAAAGACTAAATGATTCAGGAATATATGATGGCTGCTACAACCAAAATTTATACTCATAGAACAAATGTTTGAGAAAAGAAAAAAATATGAAATAAAAAAAAACGTATGTTTTTTGAGTTTTTTTTCCCCCCTAAATTCAAAAGTTTGATTTGATAGCAACATACCTAAAAGTAAATTTTTGTACTTTTTTTCAGCAATGTTGAATGTGACTTGAACATAAACAATTCTGTTGGCATTCGAAATACACATCTTTTAAAGGCCTATGCTAGTGGTATGCATTCAATCTGTTCTTCCCTAGTTTTTTTTTTTCTCCTCTACATTTGTGAATTTCCTTCTACAAATGTAATTTAGAATTAGGAGGTTTTTTTTTTTTGGTTGTTTTTTTTTTTCGATATCTTATTAGAAATGTCATTTAATAATGTGTTGGTTTTCATCAGTCTGAGAAAGAAATCATTTGACAAAAATTTTTAATTGTTGCTACATTAATTTAACATATATTCTCATTTTCTGACTGATTTTGTAGACATATGTCTGCCTTATAAGTATACAAAACATTTTGATTCCTGTAAAGTTTCATATTTGGCATTATTCTCATAATTATATGTCTGAGATGCTGTTAAGATAAATTTTTCCTTTCTACTAACTATCTTTGGTGATGCAAAATTGTTTTTTTACAATACTTTCATCTACACTAGATTTGAATCCAGTCCTTAACTGTGCATACATTCAAGAATAAGACTACTAAAACAAGCTACATATATCAGTGATTTAATACAATATAGCATTATTATCCCTTACATCAGTATCATTTAACATCCATGTTCCATGCTAGCATGGTTTAGACCAGGGCTGGCCAACCTGAGGCCTGCAGACTGCTTGATACTTTCTTGAAGTATTGTGTTTAATTTCAAAATAAAACTGTTTGTGTAAAACATTTGTTTCAAAATAAATTAAAAATTTATTAGTGGCAATAAAGCAATAGCCTACAATTTTAATTTTAAAGAAACGAAAAGTGTGAAAAATTCTTGATTCTGCAATTTATTTGCCTATTAGTGCATAAAGTATATAAGTGGCCCTCAAAAACCTTTCTGTGATTAAAGTGGCCTACAATGTAATTTGAGTTGGTCAGATTTGATTTAGACAGTTTGATGGGATGCAGTGGATCTGAAGTCTGCATCAGGCAGCAATGTCTACTTTGACATGGTGTCTACAGCTGGATGCCCTTCCTAATGCCAACCAATTTACAGAATGTAGTTGCTGCTATTTTGGTGTCATCAGCATTTGTGAGGTTGCCATGCAGTCTGCAAAACTATGGTCTTGACTTTAAGCTGTGGGATGAGGGATTAAAGTGAAAGAGAAGGGACCAGAATGGAACTGGTTTCTTGGTGTAGAGGAGCTACATGGCCACTCACATAGAAGAGTGGGTGGGAATTGCATGGACAAAGCTGGGAAATGGTAAAAGTACTGGTGATGAGATATCAAGGTGGACCCTCAAAATATGCGGTGAGAAGTGAGTAGGGACTTGAAAACAGGTGGTGTGGATGGGCAGAGGTTGCATGAATATATGGGTGATTGAGAGAGGGATTAGTTCGGGGTGAATATAATGAAGGGCAAGTGTTGAGGGATGATGAAGAGGGTAGCAGCTGTAACCAATGATACAGTTGTTTTGAAAGGAGGAAGTGGAGGGGAAATGACTGATAGTGCAGAAAAGGATGAGGTTGGAGAATAGTAATAGTTATAATATAGTTGACAGGAAAAGAATAAGAGAAAAAAAAGAGGAGCGATGGTGTTTGGTTGGGTAGGTTGTTAGTGTGGTGCAAGGGTATTGAATGAGGAGTAAGAGATATTTGGTGGTAGAATCATTTCCATCTTTCATTCTTAATACTGCCCTCTCCTCTCACATTCTATATTGATCACCTTCCTGAGTCACCACATTATTTCTCTTCCACTACCATATTCCCTAGCTCAGAAATAAAGTTTCTCTAAGAGCAAGCTGCCAATGAATGTCAGAGATCAGACTTATAAAAATTTAGTGAAGACACAAATATTGGTTTCACATTTTGGTATACAGCAATTTCTGATGGGGAAGGGTAAGTCAATTACATTGACCTCACTAGTGCTCAGCTGGTTTGTTATTACACTCACCCCCAAAAAATGACAAGCAAAGTTGACTTAGGCAGAATGTGAAGGCAGATGAAATGCTGCTAGCATTTCACCCAGCATGCTAATGATTCTGCCAGCTTGCTACCTTAGTGTAGATACAAATATTAAAATCTGTTTCATCTCTCTGAAAAATTAGTATCTTCTAATTGATTTACATTTTTTTTTCTTGTGTGTATATATTTTTATTTCTTTTTTTACTTAATGGTCATTGAATAAATTAAATTGTATGTAATAGTTATCAGTATTAGTTGTTTTTACAACACTAGAAATAAGAACTTATTCACTCAGATGGAAATAAATTATCATAATGTTATCATTTCTGTTTAGTGGATTGGCGTGTACGACCTCTAGTCCTCTTCATTAAATACTGGTCCCGTTTTCATGACATCAATGATGCTCGGAAGCAAACAATATCAAGTTACTCGTTAGGTCTCATGGTCATTCACTATCTACAATGTAAGTACATTTATATATATATATATATATATATATATATATATTATATATATATATATATATAATTATCATTTGTTTATTCTCTTCTGTGAATTTGAAATGTAGTTGGAGTTTTTTTTTTCCATTTCATTGTGTGTTCTTTGTTGATAATGCCATTTCATTTATTCTGTTTTTCAACTCTAGAAAACAGGATACTCTCTGTCTGACTAATCGATCTGCTAGAGAAGCAGCCAAATTTCCCTTGAATCTTACTCTGCCATTTTAAAGATATAAAGAGTCCCAGATACACTTGATACATCTCTTTGATCACAGCAGGGATGCTTTTGATCATAGATCTGCTCAATTAGGGCCAACTTAGAGCTTAAACACCACCACCACCCTCACAAATACAGGGAGATTTTCATAAAGTTTGAAATAACATAACTAATTGGTGTACTTTCTTACTCCAACTACACAGTTGAAAGGAAGCATAACATAAACTTTGTCCTGTTTTTACTAATGTTGCATTATCAAAGATTTCTTGTGACAATTTTGCTATTAGATAGATTTTTATTTTCACCATTATAAATCTTTTTCTCTTTAATTTTCCTGAAGTCGCTGACATCAAGCAGTGTTTATTTTGTTGTCATGTCTCCTGCCAACAAATCATCTGCTTGCTTCATGCCTTCAAAGATTTGTCTATTGAGTGATTCCTTATTTAAAAAACAGACAAGAGTTGGTGACAGGAAGAGTATTCATCTGTAAAACTATTTCTCAATAAAATAAAGCCAACTCATGCTAGCATGGAGAAACAGATATCATCATCATCATCGTTTAACGTCCGTTTTCCACGCTAGCACGGGTAGAAAAAACAAACAAACAAAAAAATTTTGAGACTTTGCATACTATGAGTTATGTATTTTGCAATATTTCACTAAGTACCTATACTGTATTATTATTTTTTTTTTCAGATGGTTGTTCTCAACCCGTGTTACCGGTGTTGCAAAAACTCTATCCAGTATGTTTTCAATTGATTTTATGTATTATTTCGCATTCAATTCATTATAAGGCACAGCCTCACAGTTTCTTGTTCTTTAGCCAATACTCAAAAATATGCCAACATGATTTACAACACCTTAAAGATTAGCTTCTTATTCTAAATCATTGGCACCAAAGGAAAATATTGTAAAATATCCAGTTCAGTGTTTTCATCTCCATTATATACCGTAAATCCTCGAGTATAGTCCGCCCTTGAGTATAATATGCAGGGGATTTTTATGGGACTGTACTTCTGAAAAACCTAAACCTTGTGTATAAAACGCACCCCTTCTCTAACTTGAGTCAAGGAGGTCTATATAACGTCCTTTATTATTATTGTATATATAACATGATGCACCCATGTAGCTTTTTTGTGCATTTTGTTTGCAGAAAATAAAGAAATAACAGTAATAACGTTTAATAAATGTTGCTTACTGCATGTTATGGATGATTCTTTTATGACTTCATTGCTTTCTGGCTTAGCTTAAGGTATTTTCGCGCCCGACATCACAAAATGCATCTGAATAAACATCGCCAGACAGCAAATAGAGACTCGGACATTGCTTAGAAAATAATTTTCATTTTTAACCTCGTATATAGTACGCACTAGAGATTTTGACCTTTAAATTTTGGGGAAAAAATGCAGATTATACTCAAGGATTTACAGTACTCAATTTTTCGCGTCTCCACTCAAACTTCTTTCTGTCTTTCCCAAAGATAAACAAAGTTGTCAAATCTTTGAAGTAAACATCATCATTGTCATTTTCATTTAATGTCTGATTTCTATGCTGACATGGGGTGGATGGTTTGAAGGGATCTGACAAGTTGCAGGGCTTTGCTGAGTTCCAGTGTCAGCTTTAGCATGGTTTCCAGAGCTGGATGTTCTTCCTAATGCCAACCACTACAGTGCTTTTATCATGCCACTGGCACTAGTGAGTTTACCAACTTGCAAAACAAAATGACAAAAAAAAAGCTCCCGCTACTATGTGAGGGTGTGTAGTTGAGGTAGCTTTATGGCAAATATTGAAAGGATTTACATGGATACCATACATTATATGGATGGGAGTAGTTGAAAAGGAGATAAAGGTGATGAGTGATGAAGTGCTAAAGCATACTCACAATGTACATGACAGTCAGCATAAGAGAGGATATAGACAGTGGGTCACATGAGGGGATAGTAACATAGGGTTAGAACTGTATTAGAAATGCTGCTTGCCCTTTTGTAGAAATAGCTTATGAACTTTATTCACTTCACATTCTACAAAGTTGACATTTCTATTGTTATTTCAATTAAGTTCATTTTCATTTCAAAAAAGCTGTCAAACCAGAAATACATCTTGTACTATACAGGGGTTTTTTTTTTTTTTGCGGGTGACAAGGAAGTGTGACATTGATTTATAATATCTAAAAGAGATAAAATTGTTCATTTTTTTAATCTTTATAATAATATAATTTTAAAAAATCAAACACTAATTTTTTTTTTAATGATCTTTATAGGAATATAATTAAAAAAATTGATTTTTGTCCATGCTTTGGACATGTCTGCAATTTTTACAAGAATGTCCAAACCATAGACAAAAATCAAACACTATTTTTTTTGTAATCTTTATAGCAATATAATTTTTAAAATATTTATATCATGTTTGATTTTTGTCCATGCTTTGGTCATGTCTGCAATTTTTGAAAGAATGTCTAGTTCAACTGTTTTGATACCATCTTGCCCTAAACTGCCCTTGCTTTTACAATACCTACTCACTTGAAGCCACCTTTGCTTCTAAGATATAAATTTGCTTTGTAAAAATGATCTGCATCATAGCTTGCTATCAAACTTTCATGTTAACCTATTAGCATTTAAACCAGCCTTATACAGCTCAAATATTCAACCTGTTTTATATTAAAACTGGCCAGATCCAGCCACTCACACTTACCCTACAGTATCACATCTTATAACTTCGAGATTTCGATGAAGTCATTGTTTATTTTTTAGAATGACATTGTAGGGCAGGTTTGAGAAATTGGATCTCACCAGTTTGAACGTAATACAGGTAGAATATTTGGGCCAGATATGGCCAGTTTAAACACTGAAGAGTTCAATTCTTCATTTTCTTCAAAATTAGTGCTTGCTAGCTTTTTTTTTTATTCTTTACATTCCAAGTTCAAATCCTACCAAGGTCCTCTTTGCCTTTTATCCTTACAGGGTTAATAAAATAAAGTACTAATCAAAACTGAGTAACTGCCTTCCCCCTGAAAAATTGCTGGCCTGATGCCAAAACTCAAAAGAAATATTTTCAAAATTAATTGAAACAAAGCAGTGTATTTCAACAGAAATAGTTGAATAGAGCAAATCTAGAGAATGGTTAGGATATCATAATTCTTAATGAAAATTCATCTCAATAATCTAAATCAGAATAGCATCTTTCATGGCATTAATTCACTAATTTCATCATCATCATCATCGTTTAATGTCCGCTTTCCATGCTAGCATGGGTTGGACGGTTCAACTGGGGTCTGACAAGCCCGAAGGCTGCACCAGGCCAGTCAGATCTGGCAGTGTTTCTACAGCTGGATGCCCTTCCTAACGCCAACCACTCCGAGAGTGTAGTGGGTGATTTTATGTGCCACCGACACAGGTGCCAGACGAGGCTGGCAGACGGCCATGCTCGGATGGTGTTTTTTATGTGCCACCGACACAGGTGCCAGACGAGGCTGGCAGACGGCCATGCTCGGATGGTGTTTTTTATGTGCCACCGACACAGGTGCCAGACGAGGCTGGCTGACGGCAACACTCGGATGGTGTTTTCTTATGTGTCACTGACACAGGTGCCAGGCGAGGCTGGCGGACGGCCACGCTCAGATGGTGTTTGTTACGTGCCCTCAGCACGGAGGCCAGTCGTTGCGGTACTGGCTACGGTCACGTTCGGATGGTTTTCTTATGTGCCACCGGCACTGGTACCTTTGTAGCTAAAATATCAGCAAATTTGAGAATATAGCATTTTTTTTTTGATTAACCATTTGAATTATGAATGCCCCATTTCTATTGTAAATATCTGCTAATAAATTTGCTGTATTACATATAGGTGTTTAAATTTAATGCCCATCCAAAGGATACATTTAAATGTTAAAATACAACACTTGAAAGTAACATGATAATATAAATGTCAATGCTTGTAGAAAATTGAAATCAAAACTAGGGCTTATAGTGTGTAGAACTCAAAGCTATATTGACAATAATGCATCTCGTGTGTATATGAAACTTTGTGGAGTTGAGTCAGCATGTTATTAAATATTTACAACTTCATATTGAGTGCTACGAGGGACGTTCAATAAGTAATGCTCCTGACCCACTTCCCATAGCTGTAGAGCAATGAAACTTGGCACAGTTATTAGTCTTTTTCCACATAGAAACCACCCAGTTACGCATTTCTCCCATCGTTTAATGCATCTCTGGAGACCGTTTTTGTAGAAGACCCCAGCTTGGTCCTTCAATCACGACATGACTTCAGAAATCAAGGCTGCATCATCTGGGAAATGCTTTCCTTTCAAAAACAACTTCATGGCTGGGAAGAGGTGAAAATCAGAGGGTGCAAGGTGAGGAGAGTAGGGGGATGGGGGAGGAGTTCATAGCCGCACGCCTGTGCTTCTGATCTGGCGACTCGCGAGTTGTGGACCAGAGCGTTGTCCTGCAGGAGGAGGATGCCTTTGCTGATCTTGCCCCGCCTCTTGATTTTGATAGCTTCTCTTAATTTCCTCAAAAGTGAAGCATAATAGGCTCCTGTAATTGTGGTACCCTTTGCCAGGAAATCTGTCATCACTACTCCGCCCTGGTCCCAAAAGACTGTGAGCATGACCTTGCCAGCGGAGGGCTGCACCCATGCCTTCTTTGGAGGAGGTGAGTCACGGTGCTTCCACTGCATTGACTGGGCTTTGGTCTCTGGATCATAGTGATGGACCCAGGTTTCATCCTGTGTAATCAGTCTTTTGAAAAATTTTGACTCATCTTCTTGGCACATCACCAAATTCATCCTCAAGCACTTGACGCGTTCTTGCTTCTGGAAAGGTGTGAGCAACCTGGGAATCAATCTGGCAGACACCTTTTGCATATGCAAATGGTCATGAATGATAGTTTCCATAGACCCGGTACTAATCTTGACCTCTTGGGCTATTTGGCGAATAGTTATGTGTCGATCTTCCAAAATGGCAACCTTAACTTGACGGACAGATGCCTCATCAATGGCAGAAGCGGGGCGACTAGATCTGGGAGCTGTTTTCACAGAGTTCCGACCATGTTTGAATTCATGATGCCAGCGTTTTACAAGGTCATATGATAGGGCATCATCACCATAAGTTACTTTCATTTCATCAAAAGTCTCCCGTGGTGTGCGTCCTTTCAAATACAAAAACCGGATCACTACTCGACACTCAGCAGGCTCCATTTCACACTTGATTCAGTTCAAACACCTGTAAATC
Source organism: Octopus sinensis (assembly GCF_006345805.1). NCBI lineage: Eukaryota > Metazoa > Mollusca > Cephalopoda > Octopoda > Octopodidae > Octopus > Octopus sinensis. The sequence continues at coordinate 90,185,621 of NC_043000.1, forward strand.
AGAAACCACAATTAGTTCAGAGCTGTAATTTGCCACTTAATCTATAGAGATATAAATAATTGCACATGCAAAATTTCAGCTAGATCAAACAACTGCAAGTGGGTCAGGGGTATTACTTATTGAACGCCCCTCGTACTATCTTATTTGTCTACTTGTGTTTGTGTTATAATTAAACCTGATTTATGTTGCTGCTGTTGCTTGGAGAGATTCTAAGCTGATCAAATTAATAGGTGGTCACAGTACTTGTCAGAAGATATTCACTAGTAGATGCTTATCTCTCACTAGCCCTACCCAGGAAGCTGTGAAAATAAAAAGGTATAAATTGCCACTATGTGATGTAGGAGCACTGTTTAATTGACAGGTGTTTTCTTTTAATAATTAACTAAAATAATGCAATGTATGTAATTAAGAGGTAGGGAGGTTTTTACTTCTACTGATTTGCTGTAAATACAATGTAAGAATTCACTGCCATTGGTCACTGGATTGTAGAACTCTGTATTTGTTACATTGCTGTTATAAGTTTTAACCCTTTGCCTGTCCTGTGTAGCACAATTGTTACATGGAACAATTTCCCTGGTGTTCACAGACATCCCAAATTTTTGTCAGCCACCAGAGTAAATTTGGATTTATGAAAGGAAAGATTTGTATTACTCAGAGTGTATGAAACAAGGACTAAAAGTCTGAAAACAAGCATGGACATTTAAGGACAAACTAGTGAAGATGCTCTGTACAGGCAAAAAGTGAAAGCTTTGTTTATTTAACAATGACAGATGTGTTCTTTTCAGTGTGTGTCTATGGTGTATGTGAATATGTGTAATTTTTTTACTCTAGATAATTCTTTCTATTGTTTCATATTGCAGGATGTGTTCAGCATCAAAAACGACATCAGCTCACTACGTCTAGATGAAGATCTACCTTTGTATGAGTCTCAAAATACCGATAGTTTGGGTGACCTTTACATTGGATTCCTCAAATATTATGCTCTTGACTTTGAGTAAGCTAACATTTTAATCATCCAATGAGTTGGCTTGTATTTTTGTTGTAAATATTTCACTTTGGTTACACATTTTTGGAAAAAGACAAATATCGCATAATCTTTATTTTTCTGTTCTTTAAGTTTGAGGATGTAATTAGTGAGGTGTTCTACATAAAGTGGTGGGAAAATTTACATGATTGGTTCTGACCTCAGCCCCTTATTCTGAAAGACTTGTCTTTGTCAATGCTTACATGAGTTAGACAAAATTGTTGAGGCAGATTTACTATGCCTCACCTGCTTCCAAGCAAGTTAATATTTCCCCATGGCTTGACAGGTTTTCAGAATATTGGAAACTAGCTGGTGTACCCGGTGATTCCTGGGGGTAAAGATGTTCTCAGAAGCTATTTAAATGCCTTATTATTCTGATATAAAAAGCAATTTTGTTATAACTGCCACAAAAGGTGTATTTTCCGTCGCAAAAAAAATACAAAAAACTGTCAACTGGAGGAGGGAGAGACTTTCAGAGGTTGGCGAGAAAGATTGTCAGAGGATCGAAAAATTCGTTTTTATGCGGCTTTTTGTCCTCTCCTTACAGCCTAAGTAAAATATTTTCCTTAATATTCATCCTCATAACATTTTCCACCTGCATCTCAAATTTGGAGCGAATTGGTTGAGAAATGCAAAAGTTATTGCAAAAGAATATCTTCCTTCTGGAAATCCCCATTCAAAACTATTAATTTTTTCAAATGACTGCTGATTTGTAATTATCGATTTTTTTTTTTTTTTTTTTTTTTTTTCAACAATCTGAGTATGCTATGAGGTTTCCAGGCACAAGTTCTACTCCTGTGTCAAGTTTCATCAAAATCAGTAAAATGATGTAGGAGGAGTTAGCTAACAACTCTGCAAACAAACATGCCCACAAACGGAATTTCCCCACATATATAGTAGACTAGCTTAAGGTGACCCGCTCTATGTGTGGGTTGCTACTTTCTGTTGCTTCCTTTCTGTTTCTTATTTTACCACATTCTCCCTCTTTGTTTCTCTCTCACTTTCCTACTCTCTTACTCTCTATCTATCTCTTTCTAAGTTGAGAAAGAAAATATTTTGAAAGATCAGTCATAAATATCAGGCAGTGACAACAGAAAGCACACTTGCCTTTTGTACATGCCACTATTTGAGCTAATGTCTTGGGGTTGATGACAATATATTAAGATGTATACACATTATATATATATTTATATACACACATATATAAATTAACACAATATATCTGATTAATAATATGTTATGATTGTGCGCTGGTGGTGGGCGATAATAATTCACCATTCTAAAAGACATTGTGAGAATATTTAAACTTTTGCGGCTGTCAGCGCTTTCTCTCTATAGATACAGACAGATGTACAGTAAGAGAAGTGGTGGGAGAAAGAGAGACGGAGCTGTAAAACGTCGTTATAGAGAGAAGGTGGAGGGAAGGAAGGAAAGAGAGAGATCGAGAAAGACAGGGTGATATCCGAAAGAGAGAAACAACAAACACTTGTCAAAGTCTGGGTTTTGTTGCCCTAGTAACCACAGCTTTTGAGATATGGGTTTCTAACCTAGTCCAATTGCTTCCTCGCCTCTTTTTACATGTCCCTGTAAATTTTGGAGCCAATCCGACCCCATCTACTAGCCCTTAAACTGTTCCCATCCCAAAATGAGACAAACAAATTTTTCGCATTTCAGCTTTATAGATATTGATGAATGACACTGCTTGTATGACAGTGATACATATTCATAACTATCGTGCAATGTCAAGACAAAGAGATACAAACATACGCATACTTATATGCACACATACATACACAATGGGTCTCTGTTAGTTTCCATCTGGCAAACCCACTCACAAGACTTCAAAATATTTTTTGAAAGAAAGGCAGTATATTTCAATAGAAATATGGTAACAAAAGAATGTTTTAAATGTGACATTCTCATCCCAATCTATCACCTGGTTTAATACCACCACCAGACCCTGAATGCCTTTGCTGTGTCCACTTCATTGAAAAAATTTGGGCCATGCATCCAGCCTGTGGTTAAATAGCTCAGTATTTCAATACACTGCTTTTTCCCATTTTTCTCTTTTGTTTTCCCCAACCAGCCACAAAAACCCGGTAAAAGTCAAGAACACTATCCTCCTACTTCTGACTATGCCTTAACAAAAAAAAAGTTGACTTCTGTTTTCCCAGTATATATGGAACTACATTAAATTAACCAATAATGCTTCCCCTCTCTGTGCTTTTTCTTTTTTTTTTGAACAGTAAAATACATATTTGGTTATTTTCTAGCAGGTTTATGCCACAATGACTCTCATTAGCATAGTACCTATCAATCCCAGATTGGGCAAGATTTTCATTTATATGCCAAAACTCAGTCATAGGCAATTGACTTCAAGGTTAATGGGATGAACAATTCTAAGTATTATTGGAAGATCTAAAGTGATGAACTGGCACAATTGTTGGCATCCCAGACAGAATGCTATGCAGCATTTCTGCTGGCTTTACATTCTGAGTTGAAATACCACCAAGGTTGACTTTGCCATTCGTCCTTTCTGGGTTGATAAAATAAGTACCAGTTGAGCCCCTCTTTCAAAATATTGGGCTGGTGTTTAAAGTAAGATGAATTGTCTGGAAGATCTTTCAAAGCTGAAAATTAAGCATTGACTCCATGAAATGAAATACTTGTGAAATATTTAAAATTCAACATGCAACTCCACTAATGGATTCAAAGCTTTCATGATGTAATCAGCTTGATAATAAAAATGAGTCTTTTCATTTCATGTCAATTTTAATTTGTCGTTTTTTTTTAAATTTCTTTTCACAGTTTCAAAAGTTCTGCTATATCTGTACGCACAGGGACCAAATTACCAGTGGAAGAAGTTAAGTTAAAAGTTGACACACCTCAACAGTGGAAATATCTTAGTATTGAAGGTAAATTTTCTTCTTACAGTTCAGACACTGAAGCTTGTTTACATTAACCTTTTTGATACCATCTTACTTGAAAGCACCCCTGATTGCACAATACAAATTTCCTGTTTTACAGTGATTTAATTACAACCTTCCATCCACATTACTTGTAAATTTGTGTTCCAAACACGTTATCTTACTAAATTCTTTATTTTTCACAAAGTTAAATGAAATAAAGACTGTGTTTCAACTGACACATGGTAACAAAGGGATTAAAATCGATTGTTTAATGAGTAATTATTTTTATGGGGAAAGTTAGTCATGAAGTGTAAGAAAGAAAAAGAAACTGGGTATTACTCCTAGGTATTGTTAACAGCCTGTACATCCAACCAGCTGCATGAATAGACAAAATTTGTCAATGCCAACATAAAAATAAACATTCACTGGTTTTATAAATAGTCCTCTGGCTGAAGAAAAACCCATTATAAGCAACAGAAGTATTATTAGATTAAAATAGCCTTCTGTGTATCACCCTTAATGTAAATACATTGTGAAAAACATTTACTGCAGATGTTTGCAACTTATGTTCTTGCTAGACACTGCTATTTTGAAAGAGTACATCCATAAGAGATATTATCTCTAGGTGAATACCCCTGTAAATTTGCCTTCCACAAGGTATTTACATTAAGTATGATACTTGGATGGCTATTTTAATCTAATATTGCTTCTGTTCTATATAACAGTTGTGTGTACGTGCACAAATGCACTGGTTTTTTTCATTTTTTTTTTTTCTCTTTCTAGAACCCTTTGACCTTTCTAACACAGCTCGAGCAGTATTTGATGCAGATACTTTCACTAGGATTCGCCGAGTTTTTCTAACCAGCTACAGAAGGTTAAGTAAAAAACGAGAAGTAAATGACATACTTTGCAGGCAATTTTGACGACAGAACTCTTTTTCTTTCTTTTTTTTTTTCTTCTCCCTTTTTATATATATCAACCCAACCCATCTGAAAGGAATCAATGGATGTCAAGTTGACCACAGATAGTCAAATGAAGCTTGAGACAGACATTAAAATGTTTTGGGTGCTTGCCTTTTCTTTTTCTTTTTTTTTTTTTATATTGGAGGTCATTTTTAAATTGATATCTTTTTGGAAGAATTTATCTCAAAAAGAAAGCTTGTGTGTATGTGTGTGTGTGTATATATATATATATGTATGTATGTATATATATATGTATGTATATGTATATATATATATATAAAGATTTTTTTTTCATATGATAAGGTTATTGTGAGGAAAAGAGCTTTTCTCAAGTTTGAGAGGTTTATTGTACAAGTCTATACCATATATTGTTATACTGCCAATGTACACATTGAGAAGAAAGAAAAGAGATAAAACTAAAAGGATCCAGAAAGGTGACTCTTTCAGTTGCTGTTTAGTCAAAACTGCTCATTTAACAAAAAAAGGACATTTTTGTTGATTTTTTTTCCTTCTCTTCAGTTTTTTTTTTCTTATTAAAATACATTTAAAAAGAAGCTCAATAAATATTTAAATATTTTTTTTACACTGTTTTTCTTTTTCTCACTGAAGAATAAAGTTGGTACCTTGAGAGGCTTTTAAATTAAATGCTCCAAACAAGGTTTGGTGATTGAAGCTCATTGTTATGGAGTACTTGCGCACAATCTAAATTTGTGAACTTGTCCAATACATACCATCTTATATATCAATGTAAAACAAATCTTGCAAACCCCTCATCCTACTTCTTTATAATAGCTATAAATGATAGATAAGCCTTTCAATCATTGGTCTCTGCTGGCAATTTCACATTCATGCCACAGTTATAACTGCATTCCAAAGATTAGATTTCCTTCTCCCATGCAAGATGATATTTTTCAAGTGAGACTCACAATGAAATACTGCTTCTATACCGGCAGCAGCTACACCTACAAATATCCTTAGACCACATCAAAAAAGAAAACCAGACTGATTGGTAACATATTCAATATTAAACTTCAACCTTTGACAAGGACATGCAACTTCCTTGTGTTTCCTCATGCTGCTGATACTACAATTGATTCTGTTTCTCAGAATTAAGTTACCTATCACCACCATCAAAACCCAATTGTCTCTAGTCACTCATAATGTAATTCTCCTCTCTGCACTAACCAAGTCCCCTCCCATTTCCTTCCAGAGCAGCCTTCTGATATTCTCTCTCTACCCATGTTTTTTCAGTGTCAGGCCTTATGAGATATAGCTCTTCCTAAACTGATTCACACTACCACTTAAATAATAATTTAACACAGTATATAATACTGTATGTTACACTAAAGCAAGCCATAAAAATATCCTTTAAGAAAATTCATGTTATATAATAATGGAAAAATAAATTGATTGCAAATTTTAACAATAAAAAAATTGTTTATTTAACCCTCTAGCATTCAGATTACCCTGTTAAATGCAATGCTTGTTTATTCACATTGTTTTGAATTAATCATGCATTATTATCTTGTAGCTTTGAGATTTTGATGATGTGATTGTATATTTTTAGAATGACATTTTAGGGTAGGTGTGATAGGCAGGATCTGGCCAGTTTGAACATAAAACAAGTAGAATGTTTTGGCCAGATATGGCTGGTTTAAATACTAGAGTTAATCATGATAGACATGCCATATGAAAGAGTCACAAAGGACCAAGTGTTGCCAGTTACACATACCTGCTCCACCTCATGAGAAGTAAAGTTGATTTTGATGGTGTTAGAAATCAATACATAGGATATAAATGTGACACTTGGCCTGTACTTTGCTGTTCCATAAATCTAATTTCTTTGGCACTGGGCCATGAAGTTTTAGGAAGACAGTCAATTGAATCAAACCAAGTATATTATTGGTGCTAATTTCATCAAACTTGGATGGAGTGAATGGCAAAATTGCCCTGGCAGGCTTTGAACTCAGACTGAAAACATAACTAAATTCCATAAGACATTTAGTCTGGCCATTTCACTTTCTTCCTTCTAAAATTACAATTTCAGGTATTCATTATCCAAAGAACTAACTGCTTTACAGCTTGTGCTTATGAATACAAGGCACAAGACCACACATTTTGATGGAAGGAACACTTAAATTTACTCCAGTATATTACTGGTTATATATTTTGCACAATCCTAACAAATAAAATTGTTTTGCTTGCAATCAGTTCTGCTTGAGCAGATGTTAGTAATGACAGCTGTATGAAGTCCTATTTCTGTGCATGATGAAAACATTTTTCAATGTAAAGAAATTGTAAAAATCCAAGTGAGAACCTTGATTTGCTTACAAAATGAATGCAATTTGTTTGTTGTTTTTTTTTTCATTTTTCAATTGGGATGATTGTTAGGTCTGCTTAATTGGGTGTTCCAAGTTATTCTTGTAAAAACAGAAATAATTGTTTTCCAGTCTGTTCTGATGTGTGAGAATATTGATACTGTATATAAAAATATTTTAAAAAAACACTTAGTCTCTTTGTAAGATAAACTTTTTTAATAAAAATCCAAAAATTTCTTTACAATTAGACTAAATACTGTTGCATTGTGTCAGTCATTTTTCAAATTGGCTCAAATTTTTATTCTAAGAGAAGGGTTTTTTTTTTTTAAATATCTTTTTAATGACTAGTGCAAAGACAATCACTTTGACCATCTTTTAAAGTTTTTCAGGTGGAAAGGAGTACATCATATTCATACAGAAGACCTGTTCTGAATGTTTGCAACAATGGAATTTGCTAAAAATACATATGGTCATAATATGGAGAAAATGGATTCTGCCAAGCTAACTTTTACAAAATTACATGATTATTGTTTTGATTCGGATTCAGCTCATGATTAAAAGCATTTTGACTATAAACTTTTTCTTTTTTTTTTTTGGACAGTAATGACTATGTAGTAAGGAGCTTGTTTCTCAACAACAGGGTTCAGTCCCACTGCATGGCACCTTGGGCAAGTATCTTCTACTATAGCCTTGGGCCGACCAAATCCTTGTGACTGGATTTGGTAGACAGAAACTGAAAGAAGTCTGTTTGTTTGTCTCTGTAACTTAACGGTTTGGCAAAAGAGATTGATATAAAGTACTAGGCTTTCAAAGAATAAGTCTTAGAGTTGATTTCTTACACTAAAAAGGCCCTTTAAGGTGGTGCTCTAGCATGGCTGCAGTCAAATGACAAAAGAATATTTGGATTACATTATCCAGTGTCCTGTTAAGATGAGAAAGATTTATTTGGCTGTTATTTCTAGCAGTTTGAGCAACCACGTAGAGACTTCTTGTTGACTCATATTACATAACATTTCCTATGACTCAATAGGTTTGTAGGGCTTAGTACTTAAAAAACTTTCAGGCTAAATTAATTTGGAAAGACAATGAGAAGCTAATGAGGGTTTGCTAATTTATTCAAAAAATAACATGAGAAACATTCTCTTATGTAATTTATCCGTGCATGCAGAGCTGTGATTGATATTTAAACTTTACTCTATTCAGGAGGCCACCACTCCTTATAAAGTTATTCATACTGAATTTACATGAAGGGATGATAGAGTATCAGCTTACAATTAACCGAATTACTGCATGTTAATGAATCTTTCCAAGTATCTAGTACTCTTGATATTTTTTTTAGTGAATCATAGGAGCCTATTTATTTCAGCTTAATGCTTATCTTCTTGATCTGTGTTTATTGAAGCATGAAATTACAGGACAAAAGGAATATAACATACACATATATAATTGCAGGCATGTTGAGTAGTTTCTGACCTCATTATTTCAGTTTGGCAAGTGTCTTCTATTATAGACCTAGGTCAACCAAGGCCTTGAAAGAAGCCTGTTTGTGTGTCTCTATATAACAGGAAAGTGGACATCTTTTGGTATTTTTTTCTTTTCCATTGCACACGTTTCATTTTCAAATAGGAATTACAAAGATTTACATGTTAGATAGACATTAGAAATTCTTCAGACAAAAAAAAATATTTTCATATGTATTTTGGCTAAAATTCAGCAGCAACAATGACCACACTGTTTTGTAATAATGGAATGAGTTGATATGCTTCAAGAGGAAACAATTGAGATTAATCTGAGCTATCCACATTTTAAAATTATTTTTATATAGATACATCCCTGTAACTTAGTGATTTGGCAAAAGAGACTGATAGAATAAGTACGAGGTTTAAGAAATAAGACCTGAGGTTGATTTGTTCAACTGAAACCTTTCAAGGTGGTGCTCCAGCATGGCCAGAGTCAAAGGACTGAAACTAGTAAGAGTGTGTCACTATACTGTAAGCAATGTCATTTGTTTCCAATCTCCTGTGAGAACGTTCAACTAGGGTGTCATGTAACCTTGCTTGGAAACAGATAAGGGATGACAACGGAAAGAGCATCCACTCTTAGAAAATGAACTATGCAAGCATGGATAAATAGATATTAAAATGATTTACATATACGTATGTGTGTGTATCTGTTTATCTTCTGTACAGTTTTCATGTACCTAGTTCCATTCAAGATACTGGTCAACCTGAGGCTATAATAATAATAAAAGACCTTTACCCAAAGTGCTGCACTAATGCCAGATCAAATCTGGTGTCAGGTAGTTGTGAAGTAAACTCCTTAACCACAAAGCTACATGTGGTTATGCATGCAAATTACATTGACACAATTTTAGTCAGATTAAAATAATGATTTAACACAGGATTTTTGCAGGAATCATAGTAAATAAAAAATTTGTGAATTCATTCACATTTCTTAATAAGAATTAATACTGAAAATAAAGCAAATCATTATGATAGTAAACGGCAGTATTTGTAGCAATACTGCTGGACCCAACTAATAATTTTTATGTTGCCTTAACTCTGGGAAACTCTTTCTTCCAGTTGTTTATAGCGAGCACAAAGTTTTGTGTATAGCTGTTAAAAAGAAAAGAGAAAAAGGATTAACTTATATTTTGTGTAAAGTTGGTTAAATAGGCTGAAAAAAAGGGATTAAATATTTGAAATCATCTGCATTTTATATGTCATATATCTGGATGTAATAATTCCATAATATTGTTTAACTCTAGCATTTAGATTACTCTGTTGAATGTAATGCTTATTTATTCACATTGTTTTGAATTAATCATGTTTTATCTTATAGCTTTAAGATGATGTGATTGTTTATTTTTAGATTACATTGAAGAGTATGTATGAGAGGTTGGATCTGATCAGTTTGAACAAAAAACAAGTAGAATATTTGGGCTGGATATGGCCAGTTTAAATGCTAAAAGATTAAAGAAGCTTGAAAATGGTAAAGATACTAGTTGACAGTAACAAGAGAAATAACAATGAGTAGAATTATAAGGAGAAGTGTTTGGAGATAGTTGTATATTAAGTGTAAAATGATAGGACAAGGATGACTGAGGGGATAACTTATAGGGCTGCTAGTTCATGTGTTGTGTCTTCAAATTTTCCCACAGACTGGTGGATCATGGACATAAAACAAAGTGCATAATATATAATTTAATTATATAAAGTGGAAAAACACCCTACAGACTGCAATACAATATTGGTCCAATGGAGGTAACCTTCCATGGTTGTTTACTACTTTTGATAGATAGCTAAATGAACTAAGGCACATTTAGTTAAAATATACTAACAACAAAATACTGAATAAAGCCAATCAGAGTGAGTTATTCAATGTCATATCTCTTTGGTAATTTTTGCTTCAATAAAATCATGCAATGACAAAATTTAGAGGGAGAAAATATCCACAAAAAGTATGTAAGACTGGACTTGAGCTGAAGTTAATGCTTATTATGGTGAGTTGATTATATTCGTTTGATGTTAATTTTCAAGAGCTTGAATATATTTTATATTAAAGTATTTTAAATAGGCAAAAATTTTAATGGAAAATTTTATCATAATACCATCAGTGTTATTCTGCAAAAGAACTTCAAACTTACCTCCACAGTGCTATCATCAGGTTCAGCAGCACGTACCATTCTAGAGGTTTTGTTAAGTATCTCATTGAAGCAAGTGTGGCCAAGTGAACCTTTTAGAAGAGATAGTCATGCAAAGATTACATGAAAAAAAAGATTGTGCAGCCAGCTCTCAGAAATTAAATATATACATACCAAGGTATTATTATACATTATGATATATGATATATAATATATATACATAAGGTATATGATATAATATATATAAGGAATAGAATATGATATATATATATAATTTAATATCATCTGGGTAATAATCTTATAAAGTGCATTTCAAAGCCCCTGTACGGTTATCGGTTACCATATGTCATCATACAGCAGGAATACTCCTTTTGCTGGATATGCATGTGAAAATCTGTTAGTGTATACAGAATTTACAATACAAGAAGATGGAATGAACAGGGTTTAATTAACTACAACAATTGTTTCTCTAGGTGTTAGTTGCTGAGTTTTCCATATTATACATATTGTATAAACTGTATATAAATATGATCCTGCAGTAGCCATGTACTCACACATATTCAGGTGAGCGGCATTGAGAGCACTGCTGGATCACCTTGTTTCACATTATTTTATACTCATATTCTATTTATTGCATTCCCTTGATAAAGAGTAACATGTAGATTCAAATAGGCACAAGTCATAAAAAATACCAAATAAACTAATGGAAATAAAAATTAAATATATATATTATAAAAGAAATAAATCAAAATTAATCAATAGAAATAAAAAGATCAAAAGTATCAAATATAAATTAACAAAACCTCAGATTTCGTCATTTTTTTTAGCATAAACATGTCTCACTTTTTATGAAGATTGATTAACCCTTTAGTTACTGCATTTATTTTGAGATGCTCTGTGTTTCTTTCAATATAACAAAGACATTAGTTAAATAACTTAGTTATCATTCAGCTAGTGTTAGGAACATAAATTGTGACTAAGGTTTGGTGGATGATTTTAATTCAAAACTTATGAAAATAAGACATTTGTACACAGAGCCAGAGCTGGTTTCAGCCGGGTTGGTAACGAAAGGGTTAACACTGAGAACAATTACCAGATAATTAACTAAAATATTTCTATTTTATGTAGTACAAACTTTAAGTTATCTTGTATGTTATAACATGTTTTCCAATTCAATTAATTCATTCATTGTAGATATACAAATACAACTGTTTGAACTAATAAAATATGGAAAACATACTTCGACATCAAACACGAAGGTTGCGTTGTTAGAGCTAAGGCACATTCACTAAGTTGGGAGGGAATGAAAGCATCATGATGGGCCCACATGATGGAGACGAAACTCGGCAATAAAGCCACCCTCTGGTCTTTGGCGGACCAGAACGGATGCGAGGTGTTCAAACTGAAACAGATGTGTACTGCTTTTGTGAAGATACAGGAAGCAATGAAAAGCTGTACGAGAGGCAGATTGCTGGGTTTGGATGGTCTACCCTATGAATTTTATATTTCAATGCCAGACTTGTTTGCGGGCCTCTTAGCAGATGTCCACTGCAACTTGCAGCAGAATGTGAGAATTTCCACTTTTGTCTGTCAAGGGGCAGTGGCACTGCTGAGAAAGGACCCAATCAAGGGGGACGTTATAGAAAATTTCAGGCCCATTTAGTTGAAGATTTTGGCCAAGGTGTTAGCCAGGAGGTTGGCGCTTGTTGTGGACAAGCAGGTTGGTGAGGCGCAAACGTGCACCATCCCAACCAGGACTATTCGCGACAACCTCCACCTTATGCATTACATCATAGAGAGGGTGGGTAAGGAAGCTAGCATGGGTGGTGCTCTGATCAATTTAGATCAATTTAAAGTCTTTGATAGGGTCAACTATCAATACTTGGCAGCTGTCCTCAAGGCAGCCGATTTTGATTTTCTGCAGTTGGATCGCTACTTTGTACAGCAGCATCTGCTTGATTGTTTGGGTGAATGGTCACCTGTCAGAACCATTCTGCATCTTGCATTTGGTCCATCAAAGGTGCCCTCTCTCCTCCCTTCTGTATGTACTGAGGATGTGGGGGAAGTTTGTCTGCTTACGCTAACGATGTCACTGTCATAGTGCCAAGCCACAGGCATATAGACTTGATTGGTGACACACTAAAAGAATATGAAGCAGTGACAGAAGCAAAAATTAATGTAGAAAAGTCAGTGGGCTTGCAACTCAGCACCTGGAGAGGTAAGTCCATGTCATCCAAAAGCGTCATGGGGCACTGGACAGATGGGCCGGTTAAATTGCTTGGAGTCTGGTTTGGTCAAGACTTCCAGGCAGAGAAAAACTGAGATGAAATGATGAACAAGGTAGCTAATCTCACCCAGAAATGGACTGAGAGGAAGCTGTCCCTGAAAGGTTGAGCAGAGATGATGAGTGCATACATCGCCTCCATCATCTATTACCGCTTGACTATCATCCCTTGCCCCTTTTGCTGGTTGGCCAAGCTGGTATGTTTACTTTTCCACTTTCTGAGGAAGGGTCGCATTCCTGTCAACAGCTGCTGAGTGGAGGGCTGGGCATGCTGTGGTTGCTGATGCGCAGACACGCGCTCAGGTTATGGCATCTCCAGTGTTTCCTTAATGGTTAGTAAGTGTGGTTGCGTTTTGTCAGACTCACTTTTCCACAGCTCATCTCTTTGACTGAGCTGCAGTCCTGGATTAGGCATAGACCGAGCAGGGGTACTTGGTACCTCAAGTGCTCATAGCTCTCCACCAGGTGGGCAATGCAGTTGGTAGTAGTTCCACTCAAGCATTCTATAGAGAGCTAGTGGAGGGGAAGTGCAATGATGTTCTCAGAGAAACTCTAGGTGTTAACAAGGATCAATTAACCAGTCTGTTTCAGAGAACTTTCAGGCCTGGGCCTATAGATAACTTCCAGAAATCCCTTGCCTGGCAGTGCTACTGAGGGGCGCTGCCTGTTTGGGATAAACTCTATAAGCATGGAAGTGCTGTCAGCCAGGCCTGCCTGAGGTGTGTGCAGAGTGATGAAACTGTTCTGAACGCCCTCGTCATACAGTATCTGAGTATTGCTGACCTGTGGGTTTATGTCAAACACCTGCTGTCGCATGTAGGACTGATCTGGCAGGGAGAACAGGCAATTTTATTTGTCTGGTGGCTGTAACAAAAGAAGTAGTACGGTGGACTTGTTTGAAAGAGCTAAAGTCAGACACTTTCCTCTTTGAAAGTTTTACTTGAAAAGGAAGTTGTGTCATGTCATTTTATGTAAGCCCTTGTGGCTAATAAAAGAATTAACAATAAAGCCTTTGATAGGGTTGACCATCAATACTTGGTAACTGTCCACAAGGCAGCCAGTGTGGTCATTCTCACTTTAACATGCAATCTACCAGCTTACCTTCCTTCTATTGCATATTACCAATGATGATATGATGACTACCACTAAACCTTGATAGCCTTATTGATTGCATTCCAGATCTGTTGAAAGAATCATGGTTATCATATTGTTTTTGGAAGATGTTTTTGATATCTTTAATTGTGGAAATGTGCAAGAATAGCATGATGTGTCAAGAATGAAAGTGAATGGTCTGCATGAAGAGTTTAATCAGAAAGGAAGAGTGGTACCATATGCATAGGAATGAGTATGGTTAAAAGTAATAGCAAGTAATTATATTTGTACAAGACTACATTTCAGTCTATGTTAACCTTGGAGGTTAAACAATTAACCTGGAAGGTTAAAGAATTTGTATACAAATTTATGGCCACAAACAACACAAGTAAAAATTATCTTAAAAAATTATCAGTTTTATATCAAAACCCTCCCCATTATTATCTTCATATTCATGTTTATATGCTAGCATGAGCTGGATAAAACTGCAATACAGAATATTGCCTTCCCACTAGCTCTCTCTCTCTCTCTCTAATATCATGAGATCCAATCTCATCACATTACTCTTCCATAAGTACCTTCCACTATCAGCAATAGTACCTCTTTTTTCACTCAGATGCTGTTTTCTTTTTACATGACATGTTTCTACCATAGTAACCACATATTTTACCCTAATTAACTAAGGCCTTTTTGTGTCACATCACAATGTCTAATATCACATGACTGCATGGGCCAAACAAGAGGATATGGGAGCAGTTTTCTACAGCTGAATGCCCTTCTTGTCACCAACTCACTTGCAAGCAAGGTAATAGTCTTCTGGTCTATCAACCAACAGACAACCCAGACATGCTTAAGTGGTGGACTAAAAACAAATAATACCGTTGGTTAGCTATCGATTACAATCAGCAAAACATATGTGAAGAAAAGGAAGAATTCACACAAAAATACAACCAGACACATGCACATATATATATACATATATGTATGTGTATGGGTATATACTGGGTTTGTACTGGCTATTGCAAACAAAAATAAATATTATAAAAAACGCATTTGGCCAAATTTGGACATACTACAGTTTAACATAATAGCAACGACAGTAAATCAAACCCATTTAATTCCAAGATTTATTTATGTTTAACAACTGAATAAATTTAATAAAAGCATGTAAATATGAAACATCATGAGAATAGTTCAAACTGAAGTCCTTCATGAACGACACATTTTTCCATTCGAGTCAATACAGAATTACAGATAGTATTTATGAAATTTTGATCTACTGTCGGGTGACTTTTGGCCAACCCAGAATATACACACAATGAGCTTTCTTTAAATACACCCATAAGGCTTTGGTCATCCCAGTCAATACTATAGTAGAAGTCACTTGCCCAAGGTGCCACACAGTGGGATTGAACTCAAAATAATGTAGTTGGAAAGGGAAATTCTTAATTCTGCAGTCACACCCATGATTAGCCATTCCAGTGCATTCATCAAAATAATATTCTTGTACACATAATCCATTGACCACTAAAGGGGGCATAAATGGTTTCTGATTTAGGTACAAGGCCAGCAATTTTTAGTGAAAGGAGTTAACTGATACCAGTGAGCCCAGTAATTGACTGGTATCTTATTTTATGGACTGCAGGGAAACAAAAGGTCAGAACAAATTTTACAAGGAATTTTTTCCAGTGCTCTAACAATTATACCAATTTGCTGCCTTTAAAGGAACATGCCTAAAATCACTCCTGGCTTTATGATACAAACTTTCTTTTTAAGAGAGATCTAAATTAAAATTCTACCTCAAAATTTCATGTTAATTTACACACCAAACAATAGCATAATAACAGCAAAGTTATTTTATTAAATTTTTTATTGGTTTCAAAATCTATTGAAACAAGGGTATTGCATTTCCACAGAAATATGGTAACAAAAGGGTTAAAGTGAGATAAATTAAAACCTTACTTCAAAATTTCATGTTAATTTATGTTCTAAACACCAGTTTAAGTTATTTTACTAAATTTTTCTTTATTTTCAAAATTCGTTGAAACAAGGGTGGTGTATTTCAACAGAAATGGTAGGGAGTTAATGGTTATATTTTTGTGGAAGCTCAAGTATATGACTACTCACAAACCATCTCACAATGGTGGGGATACAATGTTCTGTATTACATTTTATCCAGCTCATGCTAGCATATAAACATGGACATGAAGATAATGATGGGGAGGATTTTGGTATAAAACTGATAATTTTAAATAGTGGAATTGAATAGAAAACAAAATTTACCTCTCATTGCTTGATATGCTGCACCAAGGCTAGCAGAGTTGGAAACATCCTGTATATATACAGGAGCATTCAGTATATTTGCCAGAACCTAAAAAATATCCAGATTTTTACAATTAATTCAGTTGGAAAACTACAAACAGTTATTGTATTAACCTTTTTAATACCATCCTACTACCTGCTTGAGTATCCACCCCTGGTTCTATTGTACAAACGTTTTGAAGTGATCTAAATTGAAATTTTTTAATTATATTTCATGTTAATTCATGATCCAGAAATCAGTTTAATATTCCTTTCTATTATAAGCACAAGGCCTGAAATTTTTTGGGAGGGGTACAGTTGATTACATCGACCCCAGTGCTGCAACTGGTACTTATTTCATCGACCCCAAAAAGATGGAAGGCAAAGTCAACCTCGGTGGAATGTGAACTCAAAACATGAAGGTGGACAAAATGCCGTTCAGTATTTTGCCCTGCCTCCTAATGATTCTGCCAGCTTGCCACCTAGAAATCAGTTTAATAATGACAAATTATTTTAATATATTCTTCATTATTTTTGAAATTAATAACATTAAAATTCCATTTTAATTAATGTTTCAAAAATCAACTTAATTACAAATTATCTTACTATATTCTGCAATACTTTCAAAATTAATTAAAATAAAGAGTTTTATATTTCAAAAGAAATATAACAAAATGGATAAGAATCTATTTCAGTACTTCTGGTGGATAAGTAGACTGTTAGAGCACCAGAAAAAAATGCCAATAGTATTTAGTTGTCTTTTTAGATTCTAAGTTCATTAGGAAGGGAGGAAAGTGTCCTCAAACTAAAAATCTTACCTGAATGCTAGTAACAGAGTGGATTCTACTAAATGTAGCCAAATGCCAGGTAGTGGTGTTAAACTTGGCTTTAGATTAAGTCTACCACCCAAGCTGACTATGGCAAGATTTGAACTCAAATAGTAAAGAACCATAAGGTATCCAGTTCAACATTCATACAGAACTACCAATCCACCATACTGGATTGTTTTTTGCTTTTTTCTTTGCCTCCAAAAGGATGAAAAGCAAAGTTGATATCAGTGGGATTTGAACTCAGAATGCAGTGAGTCAGAACAGATACCATAAAACAATCAGTCCAATATTCTAACAATTCACCACCTATGACTGACCTTGGCAGAATTTGAACCCAGAATACAGAATGTCAGAATGAATACCAAGAAGCATTAAGTCTGATCCTCTAATTATTGTACCATTTTGCTGTCTATATCTACCATATTCTTTCTCTATATACATTTATGTCTTTATATCAATGGAAAGCATTACTGAAAGAAAGTGGTATTTATATTCATTAGTCTGTTCCTGTGTTTTAATGTCTGTTTTTCCATGCTGATATGGCTTAGACAAAGAGGGTGTGTATTTGAGGTAGGATTTTTATGACTGAATGATTTTCCTGTCATCAACCTTTACTTGTTTTTCCATGTAAGGGATGTTTTATTCTTTTTTATTCTAGAAATTTTAAATTGTAGAGCTAATTAGTAATTTGTTGACAAGAAATGTCAACAAGCAGTTCCAGTAGCAACCCAGCCACAAATGATGACATCACCATCTGCATCTATAGCTATAGTTCAGTGTAGAGTGCAAACATTTGCACAAATAGACACACACACACACAAGCACACACACACACACATGCACACACAAGTGCATATAGCATTTGTGCATCAGACTGCCAATTATTTCAATTAATATTGATTTCCAATTTTGACAGAAGGCCAGAAATTTCAGGGAAGGAAGGTAAGTCAGTTGCATTGACCCCTAGTGCTCAACTGGAACTTATTTTATCAACCCTGAAAAGGTGAAAGGCAAAGTTGACCTCAGTGGAATTTGAACTCAGAACATAAAGAGGGATGAAATACCTCTAAGCATTTTGCCCAGCATGCTAATTGATTCTGCCAGCTCACTACCCTAATTTTCAATTAATATTAAAAAATAATCAAAAGCTTGATGGCATTTTTTAAAATAATTAACATTTTCATAATTAAACAGATGTTTGGATTATGATCTAAGAAAAAAGATTTTAGATAAAGCTATGTTGGAAGATTTTAATTTAACCCTTTAACACTAAGATTAGTTTGTCAAATATGAAGCATATTTATTCACATTATTATTAATTAATCATAATTTACTTTGTAGTGTTGTGGTTTTTATATTGTGATTGTATACTTTTAGAATGACATTGAAAGGTATGTGTGAAAGGCTAGATCCAACTAGTTTGAACATAAAACAGGTAGAATATTTTGGGCCAGATATGGTCTGTTCAAATGCTAAAGAGTTAAAATAGGAACACATTGAAATTTTAAAAACTAACTCAGTCAAAGTTGGGTTGATATCAAAAGGGTTTAAATGATAAAATAGTAAAAAGAAATAGCATCAACATACCTTTAAAATAGACTTGTTCTGAGAGGCACCACCTGTAGCAAGAACTCTACTCTTTGGCACTGCATAAATAATTAAATATTGAGTCAAATTAAAAACTAATTTTATTTTATGGGTATAAATTATTATAAATTATAATAAATTATGCAGCATATCACAGAACTTATGAATTAACTGATTTTTATACAAGAATATATTTCTGCAAAATCATTTCATGAATACAATTCCTAAAGAAAATATGAAGGTTTAACAAATGAAGAATTTCAAATCAGCCTATGACAGAGAGAGATCATGCATAGTTTTAGTTTACAGCACTAGATAAGACCCAACTAAGCTGTAATTGCAATCATTCAGTTATTAGATTTATCTGCTGTTATGGTTTAGTGTCAGTCAACTCTGGTTAAACAGACTTGTGATTAAAAATATTGTAATTGTGACCATTCCATCTTTTTTATAGGAATGAATGAAATAGGACTTTCTTTTCTGAACATTTCGGAAATTTAGGAAAATAAGATTTTTACAACTGATGTCTACTGTAAGGATATGAACACACACCAATAGTTTATCTTGAGATCTTGTCACCTATACCTTATAAAAAGAAATATCCCATTTAATATGGCAAGGTACATATGTTCAAATAGACAAGAAAGACAATTGGTAAAACTAAAAGTTTTCCTCCAACAAAGAACTGCATGTACGCATGCATCAGTCCACAACCTCCCACCTCATAGCCATCCATTGCATGCACTGGCACAGATGTCTCCCACTAGATCATCCTACCAGGGCTTTACTCTCATTCAATGAAGCAACTGCAAGCTGAAAGAGGCCTCCTGGCAAGCCCCACATCAGATGGCTGGAGATGATTAAAGAAGAACTCCAGAGGCTCAACATCACCTTGAAGGATGCAAAAGGGCAGGCACATGACCACCAGCAATGGAGAACACTGGTGGATCTGGTCAGCTCTATGCATGATGATGTCTCTGGGACCCCAGCCTCATTAAGCAAGGGAATGAAGCAAAGCAAAGCAAAAATAGTCAAAAGTCCTAGTAAACCATAATATAATCAAGGCAAAAGAAATCCCAATTCTTAACTTATGAAGAAACTCTCACAATGAGAGAGAAGACACAAGCATAAATATTCCATTTGTAGTCACCTACAATCCTAGAGACCACAGCATCTTACATTCAGCCAAGAAAATAACTTCCAATTATATACCAATCATTAAATTTTAGAAAAATAATTATAGTTTTATTGTATCTGGGGAGAGTCATTCTCTTTTTAATTTAACACACACACCGGTCTGATTTCCACTCATTTACTTTTACTAAAATTTTCGTTGCGTCTTGCGGCATTTTCAATAGTTATTGACTCTGTCTGTGATTGGAACTGCATTCTTTTGTTGTTGTTTTTTGTGCACATGTGTGTGCATACACATATGTATGTATATATGTATGTATGTATGTATGTATGTATGTATGTATGTATGTATGTATGTGTATGCATGAATTTGTGTGTGTATGTATATATATATATATATATATGTATGTATGTATGTATGTATGTATGTATGTATGCATGTTTGTATGTATGTATGTATTCTGCATATCCATGTGCTTGTGTGTTCATGTTTGTGTGTTTGCATGTTTGTGTGTGTTTGTGTGTGTGTGTGTTTGTGTGTTTGTGTGTGTGTGTGTGTGTGTGTGTGTGTGCGTACCTCTGTGTTATTAAATTAAAAAGGCACTAAAAGAGAATGGCTCTCCACAGACACAATAAAATATGCATCAACACACGAATTCACATAAAGATTCTTGCAAACCAAATATAAAAACGAAATTAAAGAGTTACAAATTACTAACAGTTGAAGATAGTCTTTAAATCTTAAAAGACTCTTAACAAAGGTGAAATTCACATCAGAAGAAGAAATAACACATATAACGAAATGGGAAAATCCATTGTTGTAGGATGAGTGTATTGATGAACAGGGTAAAACAAAAGATTCAAGAATGGGAAGAAATTTAAGCTTAATGCAAACATGAATTGCAAAATGAAAAATCTCATTTACAGCATCATATTTTCTCAGTGCAATAAGAACTGTATGGGCCAAACGGAAGCAAAATTAATGAATTAGGATACATGAATAACAAATCAAAGGTCCGTCTGTTAAGAATGTTTCACGTAGTAAACATCTAGACATTTGTGGTGTAAACAGAAAATTCAAAATATTCCCTTTTTACAAAATAAAGGAAGAAAATCTTTTTGGCAAAAATTATGACTGTATCAAAAAATTTTTCTAAAAGTTTAATATGTACATGTATACGTGCACATATACATATATCATCATCATCTAACATCCATTTTCCATGCTGACATGAGTTCACACACATACACACACACACACACACACACACACACACACATTACACATACACACACTTATGTACATAATACATACATGCATATACAGAGAGAGAGAGAGAGACATGTGTATAAAGATATGGTAGAAGTCACTTTCCTGAGGTGCTGTGTTGGTAGATTGAACTCAGAACGACATGGTTGCTATACAAACTTCTTAACTATACAGCCATAAAACAAATTGAGTGTACAGTGCAATTTACAAATAAGTAAGCTGAATGAACTGAGTTGACTTACAGATGTTAAAGCCAAGATTTTCAGCATGAACCCTTCTTGACATGAACTGTCCTTCTATAACAGCGCGGACCTCTTCTTCAGCAGTGTTAAATTTTGGTACCTATGGCCAAAAGACAGAGATCAAAAGTGAAAATAAAATTTAAAAAAAAAAATCTTTGAAGTTACCATCAGATTAATAACCAAATGTTGACTGTTGTTGTCTTAAGCAGACCTATGATCAAAAACATTCCTACCATGAACATCCCATCTATTTTTTGTAGGCAAGTCATCATATATTATCATCATCACCATCATCATCATTACTACCACCACCTTCACCACCACCACCACTATAATCATCATCATCATCATTACTACTATCACCACCATTACCACCACCACCACCACCACCACCACTACCACCACCACTACATTCATCATCATTATATGGGCAGCAGAATATCACAGCTATTATGCTTCCAAATTGCTTTCTAATTATGATGAAAAGATGACCACAGACTTTAAAAATTACTGGGGCTTGTGTTACCATAATTGAATTATTTGGTTTCCTAGACACAAATCAATCAAGTTTTGTAAATAATAAATATATAATTCTATGTGATTAGAATTAAATGATGAGTAAATTAAAATATTGCTCATGCTGGTAGAGATAACAGCAGCAGTGAGTTGAAATAAGAAATATAGAGGAAAGGAACAAAGTATGAAATAGAAGGAATAGGGTGGGAAAAGACAGCTTAAGGAGGAGTAGAGAGAAGAAATAGAATGGGGGGTATCTCTTTTATCTCTTTTATTTGTTTCAGTCATTTGACTGCGGCCCTGCTTGAGCACCGCCTTTAGTCGAGCAAATCAATCCCAGGACTAATTCTTTGTAAGCTTAGTACTTATTCTATCGGTCTCTTTTGCCGAACCACTAAGTTATGGGGACGTAAACTCACCAGTATTGGTTGTCAAGCGATGTTGGGGGGACAAACACAGACACACAAACACACACACACACACATATATATATATATATAATATATATATATATATATATATATATATATATATATATATATATATATATACACATATACATATATACAATGGGCTTCTTTTAGCTTCCGTCTACCAAATCCACTCACAAGGCTTTGGTCGGCCCAAGGCTATAGTAGAAAACACTTGCCCAAAGTGCCACGCAGTGGGACTGAACCCGGAACCATGTGGTTGGTAAGCAAGCTACTTATCACACAGCCACTCCTGTGCCTGGGCAATAAAGTGTAGGATGGAAATACAGATTGACAAGAAATGGAATGGAAAGGTAAATATAAGGTAATACAATAATATAAAGATCAATGCAATAAAAGTAAAATATGGTGGCAATAGCAAAATGGAAGAGTGTGGAGAAAGAGTAGTGTAACAGATGATTAGCTTTTAGTTTGGGTGTCCTCCCAGATGCTTTGATAATTTCATGTGAGCACACCATCCATCACAGTCCTGCATGCATGTTCTTAATTTGTCAATATTTGACATTCCACTGTCCTGAAGCAAGTTGTCCACATATGTTCGACATTTTCTTCCCTTGTTGATTCTTCCCTCAACTGACTGCCATAAGACCAGCTGACACAGGTTCTTCTGGATGCCTGATGCAATGGATCAGTGATTCTTATTCCTCTCCGCTGAATCTTCTCAGCCACTTTGATAAAACTGCTTATTCATTTAATGAGAGCCTCCATGTAACATTCAAAACCATTCTTAACATTCTTGTGTAGCAGCCATATATTTGTTTTTCAAGCTTTTTGGTGAAAATCCAAATTTCAGCACCATAGAACAAAACTGAGAAGATATGGATGGAGTATAAGGGTAAACAGAGGTGATATTACTTACATCTTGATCCTCCTTGTTTATCCTAAAGCGTCCAGAAAGTAAAGGCTGAATTTCCATCACATCAAAATATATTCCTTCATTAAAAGAAAATAAAACAAAAAAAGACAATGAATTACACATATAGATGTTGTTGTTGTTGTTGGCATGAGGTGGAGGGCATCATTGAAAATTTTTGTGAATTAATAAAATAAAGTAGCAATAAAGTACTGGAGTTGATGTAATTGAATCAACTTGCTGCTCTCCCTCAAAATTGCTGGCCTTGTGCCAAAATTACAAAGAACTGTTGCTTTAAAATCCAAAAGAAATTATATCAAATTACTGCTACAAACCAATGTTTCCATTGTTTCCTGATGGCACGGACTTTAACGACTTGGTGAATGTTTCCCAAGAAGCTCCAGCAAATTCATCACGGATTTTCTCTCGAGTAAGTGATCCATTCTTAAAACTGAAAAAGAAAGCAGAAAACAATATACTATGTTCAACTATTACTAAATTGAGGGTAAGAATAAACAAACATGAATACTGAAGGATAAAGAAATGACAAAGGCCAACTGGTTAATTCTCATAAACTTTATAATAACAAAAGAAAAAAAAACTCCAATAAAAAAATGTATCAAACAAGCAATGGTCTGCATAAAAAGAACAAAAGTTGGTTAATAAGTTCATAAAACTGAAAAGTGTATCTTAGGTGCTAAAAAGCCTTGCTTAACTAATTAGATAATGGCTTTTTAGCACCAAAGATACACTTCTATTTGTTGTTTCTCCTCCATTTTCTGATCGTCTATATATGCATTAAATTATGGTTTACCTTTTCAAATAACCAACTGCCAAATACCTTATACCAAGGATCATACTTACAGAGTTCATTACCAGGAGTGCCTCTGGATACTTCTATCCCTTAACACCTCTAACCTATACCTTATATACATATGCATATATATATATATATATATATACTTTATTTAAAAGCAGCAGAAATTCAACAAAACCTGTTACTCGGAGTTTCACGTTCCCGTTCGTTGTACAGTTTTGTTAAAATAGCTATTTTAACAAAACTGTCTGACGAACGGGAACGTGAAACTCCAAGTAACAGGTTTTGTTGAATTTCTGCTGCTTTTAAATAAAGCATATTACTCTACCCCTGGTATTTGAGTACTCTTTTTTCCACCTTGTTTCACATTTATGTGTTTACTCCGGTATATATATATATATATATATATATATATATATATATATATATATATATATTATATATATATATATATATATGCACATATATATATATATGCACACATATATATATACACACACATACATACATACACACACACATACATACATACATACATACATACATACATACATACATACATACATACATACATATATATATATATACACACACATATATTATATATATATATACATATACATATATATATATACATGGCTCCTATGCAGGTGGCACATAAAAAACACCATTTGAACATGGCTGTTGCCAGTAGCGCCTGACTGGCCCTCGTGCTGGTGGCATGTAAAAGCACCCACTACACTCTCGGAGTGGTTGGCATTAGGAAGGGCATCAAGCTGTAGAAACTCTGCCAGATCAGACTGGAGCCTGGTGCAGCCATCTGGCTTTCCAGTCCTCAGTCAAACCATCCAACCAATGCAAGCATGGAAAGCGGACGTTAAACGATGATGATGATGATGATGATGATGATGATACATACACATATACACAGCAGAAAAAGATACAATAGAATTTAATGTTTCATGTGATAATTTTTACCAAAGAGAAGAAAAAGGATTAAGAGATATAAGAGAAAAAAGGTATATTTATATATGATTCTGAATTTAAGATGTCTGTTTGTATGAGACTAGCAAAAAGAAATTCAGATTAAAGAATAGGTACTGAATATTTACTTACCAAAGTAAAGCCATATAAGAATCACTGTTTACAGGGTTGATGAATATATGGCCCTCGAGAGCAGGCTTGGGCTGAGTTAACCAAAGAAATAATGTGTCACTTGTCCCAAGACTTACCTGTTTCAAATAATAAACATTAAATTTTAATACTAAAGCTCAGTTGTAAAATATTACGTATTAATTAGCTTATGTGACAATAATTATGTAATATACCATACAGCAAAAGTTTTAATTATGTACAAATGTAAAATGATTCCTGTATTAAAAGTCTCTGAAGAGAGTATATGGAGCTGGCAACAGAAATATCATAGTTTCAACTTTGCAAGGCTTCTTCAGTTTTAATGTGGATATGGTTCTACGGTTAAGAAATTTGCTTCGTTATAATGTGGTCCCAAGTTTGATCTTACTAAATAAGGCTTTGGAAAGTATTTTCTCTCGTATTATCCGGTTGACCAAAACCTTGCAAATGAAATCAGGTAATGGAAAATGTATGGAAGCCTGTGATGCTGAATCTGTTTTTAGGTGGCAGACTTACTTAATCCCCCAATTTAACACCTCTATGTGCCTTTTGGGTTCCTTTAACAGAGTCCTCTCTATTGCATGGATTCTGATCAGGTATACAGTCCCTCAATAATTTTAGAGGTGATAAGCACTGCCCCTCCTTCTCTGACTAAACAATAAAAAAAAAATTTTTTTTAATAAAAATAAATCACTTGATCTGAGTCTAGATTGTACTCAATCTATAAATATTTACATTAAATGTCCTGAAAAGTAATGTCACATTCTCAAACAAATAGCCTGAAGTCACATTGCTAATTAATTACCAGTTTAAAGGTTGTAGTATGACAAACATTCTTCTTTATTTGAAATAAAGTTTTGTATTTGAAAACACATTTTATTAGTTCTGTTTTTCGGCAATTCATAAATAATCAGAACTTCAAGTAGTATCATATTTAACATTGCATGCTTTAAGACTTTTGCAAATGCAGCAATGCAATTAAAAATATATGCATTGTGTATTCCAATGAAGTGAGTATCTGGATATACCAGAAGTGGTTTAACAAGTTTTAAAATGGGAGTTAGATTTTAATATCTCTAATAAACATAAATCAAGATAACAAGTTGTTCTTGATAAGGACATAGTAAAAGTGGCAACTGAAAAGAATCCATGTCAAGGTATCAAAGGCTTATCTTAGAAACTTAATAAACTTTGGTTGGCTGTTCAAGATCATCTTTGAAAAATAATTGGAAAAGTGCATAGAGAAGGGTCTTGGATACCTCATAAATTGTTCCTCCCTAAGAATAAAGCTTTGCTTTCAATGAATTCAACAATTGGCTAACTAGGAACAAAAAATAATCTTTTCTTATATGAATTATGAAAGGCGATGAGAAAGAGGTTGTTTAAGTCAATAATAAACACAAGAAGTAGTGGCTATAACCAAATGAAACACCTGTTTCAATATATAAATCGATTTCATTCCTTCTATTCATTAACAATTCACAACTTTTATAAATGCTGGGCTTTGCATTTTCTGATATCTCATGGCAACCACATTACAGCAAAGCAGAGAATCCATCTCAAAGACTAGGCAATGTCTCTAGGAGCGAGACTCAACTTCAACACTGAACAGTTAAAGACCTTACAAAAAGGTAGAAGTTTTCTCCAACTAATAACTACTACTCACATATCTAAACGAACATTCTAGACCATATTTTCCCTGTAAAAGTAACGAAATTGATTAGTAAATCTTTAATCATCAACATTCTAACACCAACATCCATTGCCTGATATCTGTCACTTTTATGGGACAAGGAATTCAACCCAACACTGGTAAACTCTACTATATCTTATCCATGAAACCTCACACTAAATACTTTAGCAAAATTTTTATCCCCTAAAATGAAGTCCACAATACTCCTCTCTAGTCTACATTTTACCCTATATGTATAAACCCGCAGAAATTAAAGCCAAACATCTATCATATCAACTTTGCTAGTCTAAGTAGGCTGCATACATCATGTGCCATTACTGAGGAACTCCAGACTAAAATGTAAGAAAAAAAGGCATGGAGTACTTACACATATATCCCCTTCTTGAAGTCTCATCCCAGCTAATGATGCTGAAATGGAAATATTACCATTATGTTAAAAATATGCATATACATAGACAGTAGACGTTCTGGGTAGAAGCATTCACACACACACAAGCTTACACACTCAGCATGATATCTGTAAGGAATGTACATCTGAGAAAAGTTGATGTAGTTCTTGTTCATCAAAGCAACTGTGGTTTCTTCAAAGAAAAAGCTGATGATATAAAATCATATTTAGAGTTGTGGTGCTTAATATATTTGACTTTGATATGCACTTTGATTTTGAGGTGGATATCAAACAAGCACAATGACCAGCTGACTTCAAATAACAGATTGAAATTTACTGGTTCATTTAATGTGAGATGTTAAAACAAAAATAACTATTTTATACGTCAAAAACTTAGAGAAGTTATTGAGTACTTTCTTACAGTTGATTACTTTTTGTTATTAATCCTTCTTATTTCTTTACTGCCCACAAGGGGCTAAACACAGAGGGGACAAACAAGGACAGACAAATGGATTAAGTCGATTATATCGACACCAGTGCGTAACTGGTACTTATTTAATCGACCCCAAAAGAATGAAAGGCAAAGTTGACCTCGGCGGAATTTGAACTCAGAACGTAGCGGCAGACAAAATGCCGCTAAGTATTTCGCTCAGCGTGCTAACGTTTCTGCCAGCTCGCCGTCTGAAAACAACAAAATTATGAATAACTCAGTTGTCATGATGCTTTAATGTAGTGGACATGTATTCTTAGTCAGTTGTTTACAATGTAAAACAAGTTCCATGTAAAGACAATGACCATGCTAAAATTTGAGTTTTTATATATTTTGTCAACCTGCATCGTTTATATTTACAGGAGAACAGCCAATAAATTAATGGAACAATACTCAACAAACACAAAAGTTAGGCAACTTTTGTAATGCAATTTGCTGGATAATATTATGAAAGTAGAGCAAGGAATTTAAATCACTGCATATAATTAATGTACATTATTTGACATTGACTGAGTTAACTTATGATCCAAGGTGTCCATGCTGTGGATCAACCTGTCAGTATGGTTAAGACATCCAATGCATCTTTCTATTTCTAAGATGGTCAAGTATGGTTCAAGAGAGTTTCATTGTTAATTCTAAAAGTTTTACAAAATACTGACAGTGGATTTGAACTTGATAGCTCAGGGTTGTTAGTCCAATACCTAATCCACTTAGCCATTTCACGTCATTGATTTCTCACTACTGTACAGTTGAAATGGAAGTTTGTAAGGAAAAAACATTTTACCAAAATAATTTCTAACTTACCAGGGTTGTCACCAGTAAATGCAATTACTTCACAGTCTGGAGAAAAGCCATATTTCTCAACATAATACTTGCTGATTTTGCCCTGCAAATTCAATATTTTTTTGAAATTTTTAATATACACATTTTAGAAACACATGTTTTTATTTTGTTTTGGAGTATTTGTAATCAGTTCTTCCTTCCTTATTTATGCAAATGAAGTGAATGAAACAAGAAATTCTCAGAATGAAACAGTTGTGAATATTCTTCATTAAGAGCTTATTTATATTTTCACTCATATTAATCTATAATAATAAAAGTGAAATTCTGTCTGTCCATCTGGGACCCTTGTATCTCAGCCTAAATTTGCTCTACATAGACATATTATACTTTTTTGGAATCAGGATGATCCTGGGATTGAATATCTGCCCTTCATTTAGTTTTTAGTAATGGAAGGCAAGGTTTATGATATCGAAGGAATATTATCTTTTATCCATCATCTTTTTCTTATTCTTTATGTAGTTCAGGCTTTCGGCAGGCGAAGAGAAAAGACTTAAAGTACAGCTGCTATTTATAACTGGTTTATTTACAGGAAAGGGGAAGTGTGCTGCTCTCAGCTACCATCTTAAACTCCGATAGTGTGGGTGCATAGCCACTGGAGATAGACAGGCAGAAAACTGCCAGTGTTCATGTTCAGCCAATGCTGCTGTGTAAAATCGTGCCAAAAGACCATCACATTGATCATGACAGAGAAAGTTGTCAGAGGCCTGCACAAAGTCGCAGAAAGTGTATGGAGAGGAGTGTATCAGCTGCACACAAGTGTACAAGTGGTTCAGATGTTTCCAAGATGACATAAAAAATGTTGATATTGACAAACGTTCTGGGAGAGCCACAACCAGCAGAACTGAGAAAAACATAACAGATGTGCATGCAGCTGTGAGGGAAAATCATCGAATCACCATCCATGAGTTATCAGAGGATGTGCAGATTATTTACAGTTCAGTTCATTTCCTTACCACTAAAGATTTGGGTATGGGATACATGTCTGCCAAGTTTGTGCCAAAACTGCTTTCAGCTAACCAAAAGGACACTTGGGTTTCAGTTGCACAAGATCTCCTTAATTGTATTGAGATCAATGAAAACTTGTTGAAAACTTTGCATAGGCCTCTGGGCAGGTAGCACCAAGCTGATGGCAAGATTTGATGCAGATTCTCTGCTCAACTTTCTCTGTCATGGTCAATGCTACACCCTCCTTCCAAGCAACAGTGGAAGTGAGCTAGAAGATTAAAACTTACTGCGCATGCACAGTAGAGTTCAATGCCAATCTGTGTCAATTGGCTTCACTCAGCATGCTTTAGTTTCAGTCCAGATACGTTTTTATCAGACTACGTACGTACGTACCATACGTACCATACATACGTACATACATACATAGTTAAAACCCAACATCCAGATATTGTTGTATGGGGTTAACAAAAAAAGATATGCTCAGCTGTGGAAATTAGCTGCCATCTCAATATCAATATAGTCAGAAAAATACAGGAGAGAGAGGACATCAATGGATCACTGACAAGGTTTTCGCATATCCTGTACCCAAGATACATATTCAGCTTCATACCTATCATAATTGGAACAGCACAATGCATACCAACCTGACTGGAGCAAAGTATATCTGAACTTGGGTTCTTGGGAACAGACTGCAACTCCTTAATTCATATACTACAAATGATCATGATATCTGGGACAATAAAAATCTGCAAGACCTTCTTGCTTTAAAGGATGATAAACAAAACAAGATGTTTTCTTTCACACCTTACTACCAAGCAGGGGGTTAGTCAAAATTAACTCTAAATTTAAAAAGGAAAAAGAATATATAACAGGCATACCAGGATTTCAGTTGATTTCACCAAAGGTCCAAGTTTTGTTTCCAAATTCTCAGCACAAGCCTGGATTAAAAAAAAAAGTTATGCAGAAAACAGAAAATAATTCTAGAGAAAATAAGTCTTAATTTGTTGTTTTATAATATATTTTTAAATATAATTTAAAGAACAAAATAGAAACATACATTTAAGCAATCCTTTGACCATTCCTTTTTATTAATATCCAGAAGATTCATTCCAGAACCATCACTGAAATCAATTGGGGCATATTTTCCAAGGAATAATGAAGCACCAAAACTGCTGACCAAAGATATTCTCTGGCAAAATAGAATAAAAGTAGATGTTTGAGCTTCTCATAAATCTTCACACAACATATTAATATCATTAGTTTTATAACTCTTTTCTACTACTCACCAACTCTGGACTACTACTACTACTACTACCTATTTCTTTATTACCCACAAGGGGCTAAACATAGAGGGGACAAACAAGGACAGACATAGGTATTAAGTCGATTACATCGACCCCAGTGCGTAACTGGTGCTTAATTTATCGACCCCGAAAGGATGAAAGGCAAAGTCGACCTCGGCGAAATTTGAACTCACAATGTAACGGCAGACAAAATACCGCAAAGCATTTCGCCTGTCGTGCTAACACTTCTGCCAGCTCTACTACTACTACCACCACCACCACCACCACCACTACTACTATCTCCACCACTATCACCAACACTACTACCACCAGCACTACTAGCACTACCACTGCTGCTACTACTACTACTACTACTACTACTTTTACTACTACTACTACTACTACTACTACTACTACAGCTACTACTGTTACTACTACTACTACTGCTACTACAACTACTACTACTACCACTGCTGCTACAACTACTACTGCTGCTGCTACCACCACCACCACCACCACCACTACTACTACTACTGCTACTACTACTACTACAATATTGATGGTACATTACAAGGATGAATACAAAAGCAGTGGGGCTTTTACTAAATCTTATGCAGAATATAAGAAAACATGCATGAAAAAACAACAAAAGTACTACACAAAAATTAAGTGAAACATCCTAGAACAGCCACTAGCATCCAGTCAGGGAACCAACAGATCCTGGATTTACTAATATGGTTGAGTTCCCTTTCGCAGCTATCTGAGATGTGCAGATTAAAAGACCCATTTATCTGGCAATGCTCACTATTGTTATTGATTTTTCCGCAAAAATATTTGAGCATAGTACCTTTAAGTGGTACTTAATAAAGTTGATGATGGCTAAAGAGGAAATTATCTACCCTCAATCCTTTCTATTTTCTTCATCTGTCAACTTCTTTTGCCATTGCCTCCAGATACAATAAAACTAACTGCTCTTCTCAGCCAAATAAAAGCAGTCAGATGATGGTGGGTAATTTTCACTATGGCACAGGCAAGGGTGTGTGGTAAGAAGCTTGCTGCCCAACCACATGGTTTCAGGTTCAGCCCCATTGTGTGGCATCATGGGCAAGTGTCTTCTACTATAGCCTCAAGCCAACCAAAGTCTTATGAATGGATGTGGTAGAAGAAAACTGAAAGAAACACGTTGTATGCCAGCATGGAAGGTGAACGTTAAGCAATGATGATGGTGATGATGATGATGATGATTATGATGATGATGATGACGGTGATGATGATGATGATGATGATGTGTGTGTGTGTGTTATTGCATCTGTGATTGTCCCACCACCACCACCACCATCATCACTGCTTGACAACTGGGGCTGGTGAATTTACAGCCCCATAACTTAGCAGTTCAGCAAAAGTGACTGACAGAATAAGTACCAGAATTTAATAAAAAATAAGTACTGGGGTTAACACATTTGACTAAAAATTCTTCAAGAACTGTGCCCCAGCATGGCCACAATCTAATGACTGAAACAACTAAAAGATAAAATACATAAAAGATAGTCTCAGTTGAATAATCATTGAATCACTGTATCAACCAGATTATTGACTGTTGTTATACACCACTGGTTACAATGTGCTTCATGGTATTATTGTAGCTTTCAAATTATGCCAACCTACTTTCTAGGCAGGCAGATCAGCATTATGCCTGTATGGAATGCTAGTCTATCACAGGGTTTCCCATTTACTGCTGAGTGGATAGGAACAATGTGAAATTAAGTGTTTTGCTCAAGAACACAATGCACTGCTGGCCTGGGAATTGAAACCACAATCTTGCAATCATGACTGCAACACCCTAACCATTAGGCTATATATATATATATACAGATTGAATAATATGGAGAACAAAGATAAGTGTCATCAAATACATACCTCAGTGTTGTTATATGATGAGGGGGACTTCTCAAATATTTTAGCAATTTGATTCCCTGTAAAACGTTCATAAGCTCGAGATCCAGTGATTTCAGCCAAATGCTTGGATGATGAAAAAGTAAAAAATTTAAAAAATTAACAAAAGAAATGGTTTGCAGAGACTTTAAAGAGGAGTTCTAATTTAGTTTTATTATGTTAAGCAGCAGAAAGATAAGGGTCTCTCTTGATAGGAGACCAATCTACTGCAAGTAAGATTTAGAGAATCGATCATTCAAAGTGGATGGAGCTTGTAGAAGAAGGAGACCCAAGAAGACATGAGATGAAGTACTGAAGAATGATCTCAGGACACTGAGCCTTACAAAGGAGATGACAAAGGACTGAGATATCTGGTGCCTTGTTGTACTCAAGAAGACATGTTCTCCACAGCAGAAGTGTTAATGCTGTTCCCCCTGATGAAGAGGATTGGCCTGCAAGAGCCCCTGTGTCAGTGTCACATAATAAGCACCCATGCCAGTACCATGTATACCGTAAATCCTCGAGTATAGTCCATCCTTGAGTATAATATGCTGGGGATTTTTAGGGGCTGTACCTCTGAAAAACCTAAACCTTGTGTATAATACGCACCCCTTCTCTAACTTGAGTTGTGCATAATTAAGCCAGCAGCACCTAGTAGAAAAAAAACACTTCCACGCATGCATAATACAATAATGGTGATGTTCTTAACTGTTATATGGGAATGTAAATATGTTTGCAAATTGTTTTTGTTACATGTTATTCTGTGTTCTGAATACTTTTATTTTAATAAATGTTGCTTACTGCAAGTTATGGATGATTCTTTTATGACTTCATTGCTTTCAGGCTTAGCTTAAGGTATTTTCGCGCCTGATATCACAAAATGTGTCTGAATAAACATTGCTGAACAGCAAATAGAGACTTGGACATTGCTTAGAAAATATTTTTCATTTTTAACCTCGTATATAGTATGCACTAGGGATTTTGACCTTTAAATTTTGGGGAAAAAATGCGGATTATACTCGAGGATTTACAGTAATGCACTTGTGCTGGTGCCACATAAATAACATCCATGCTGGTGCTATGTAAGTAGCACCTGTGTTGGTACCATGTAAAAAGCACCCAGCACACACTGTAAAGTGGTTGGTGTTAGGAAGAGCATCCAGCTGTAGAAACAAAACCAAATCTACTGGTTTTCATACATAAAAATTTATCAAACTGCTGAGCTACAAGACATACTGTAGCTGAAAACAAAACGAAATGTCTTACCATAGCACCACCTAGAGCAGCTTCTAACTCTTTGCATTGTTTAGTTGTACTGGCATCCATCCAAATTGGACTATCAGCAACACTAAAGCAATCCTGTTTATAAAAAAGACAAAGAAGCGTTAGTATGTGGTGGCAGGAGGAAGAGGAGGAGGATCTTCATAATGATCTTTAAGATACTTGTTTAGAGAAATCAGCAAACAAATTATTTGCTGATATCTGCCAAACTGATGATGGGATGTCATATGCATGGAGAGCAGTGACAATCGATGTACAGTGATCCCTCGTTTATCGCAGTAGATTGGTTCCGAGACTGGCTGCAATAACTGAATTTCCACGAAGTAGGGACACCATATTTACAGTATTTATTTAATGTGTATTTGGACTTTTAAAACCCTCCCTGTACTGTTAACAACCCACCCATTACAGTAGTCTATTAATAACAAGGACAACTGTTAAGCAATAACACTTTAGATTAAAAAAACATAAAGATTGTTACTGTACTCAACACAAAAGAAGTTGAAGTAAAATTTGAATGATGATGGTGATGAATTTGCTGCGCAGTAGAAATGATGATGATGAAGCTGATGGCAGTGCCCTTTCCTGGGACACCTCTTCCACTCCTTCCAAAGGTGCAACCGTAGTAGTAGCAGCAGGAACTGGCTCTTTTTTGTGAGGCTGCAAAAACATTGTGATAGGAAGTTGCTGCCGCTGCTTCTTTTTCCGTTCAAGGAGCATCTTGTAGGGATTCATGACTTCGTTGACCTTGTTGCAAAATTGCACAGAATGAACCATATCGTCATCCCATTCCTGTAACCCCTCTTTCAATTCTTTAGCTTGGCCAGCTGTTCCAAAGTCAAGCCAGTTTGGTCGACAACTTCTTCCGTTTCTTGTTGCATTTCTTCTTCTTCTTCTTCACTGGCCGACTTTGTCAAGTCTTCGAGGTCTGCATCGGTTAGTGGCTTGGAGTGGCAGTCTAATAATGCATTGATGTCTCTAGGTGTTCATATATATATATTTTAAAAATCCACGAAGTCATGAATCCGCGATAGTTGAACTGCGAAGTAGCGAGGGATCACTGTACAGTCATTTTCCATATGTTCCAGCAGATTCAATCAAGAATATACTAATCACTGTTGTATTTTGCCTTCAGAGAAGAACTTCTTTGAGACAATCTATGTGTGTTCACAACACACTCGATTAATTGATATAAGTGGTCTTTGTGACACTGCAGTGTTTTATCTTGGTTGTTTCTCTTCATTTAAAGCTACCCCTGGATCAGTGAATCTAAACAAGAATATTTTACTTTTGTTTATAGAAATCAGTGAACAAATTATTTGCTGATGCTCACTGATCTCTGTCAAACTGATAATAACATTGTGTAACAAAGTTTTTATTTATTATCTTTGATCAGTAAATATTATTTCCTATTTGCTTCTATCAAAGGAAATTACTATTATTCCCTTTAGACTTTGCTTTTGTGACCTGGACATCAATGTTTTCAAACTGACCTATTTTCCATTACATTTCAGACAGATTCAGCGCTGAGTTGCTGAAGCAGAAATATTGTTATAGCAAATATTCTGCTCAATACCACCGATTTGCTTGTCAGTTGCTTGACCTTAACCACTTGAGCATGTCCCTTAGTGGCTGACAATATGAGCATCTCTGATGATGAGCAGTATCATAGCCATGTGTTGAAAGGGATTCTTTGGTGTTTGAATAAACGTAACAAAGGCAAAATTTGAAGGAAATATTAATCATTTTACATACTTTCTAGGGGTAAGCAAACAGGAAACAACAGTTGCCCGCTGAGGCAAAAATCATGTTACACAGTAACATGGATATACTGTAGAAAGACACAACTCTGTGGTATTTGTCTTGAGAAAGTATCTTGTAAGGACATATTGTGCTAAAGAGCACAACCACTTATCAGTAGCAGACAAAAAGTGTCCAGCACCAAATTTTGGCGTTAGGAAGGGCATCCAGCTGTAGAAACTCTGCCAGATCAAGATTGGAGCCTGGTGCAGCCATCTGGTTTGCCAGTCCTCAGTCAAATCGTCCAACCCATGCTAACATGGAAAGCGGATGTTAAAAAATGATGATGATGATGATGATGATGACTGATACACTGCTGTGCTTTTTGGCATTATACATCTATAAGAAATGCTTTGTCAACATGAATACTACAGTGTTGTGGCTTTAAGGTTTTTTTAAGATTCCTGTTTATAGAATACGGTATATCCTTGTTGAGTAAGATATATATAATGCTATAATGACAAACATATTCACTCTTAATATTTTCTGGCAGATTCAAACATTAATATGCAAACATGTTAACTGTTGTTGTATTTTGTCTTTGGAGAACAACTATTCCTTTCATATAATATGCGTTCCCAATACACTCAATTCATTGAGGTAAGGCTTGCCACCAAGTCTAGCTTGTGCACTCATAACACTCTTGTGTTAACTCTCTCTCTCTATCTCTATCTCTTTTACACTCTCTTCCCCTTCTCTTTATATCATGTAAAGCATGAACGGAGAAATCAACTAGCCAATCAACCAACCAAAATTTAAACTGACTATAATTATTATATAGAAATATAATAAATCTGAAAAATAATAAATATCTCCTTTCTTACCTTTAACTGTTCACAGAGGGAAGAACCAGAGTGAAGACTTTTAAGCCCATTTTCAGCTCCCTTCTTCCAAAAGACACTTCCATGTTGCTTTTAAAAAGAAATAGAATGATTGAAGTAAGGTATTTGTTTAAACTATTTATAGATTGTTGTTTTTTAAATCTTGTGTTACATATTTTATTAAGTCCTCTGCCAAGATACCTTACTCCATTTTGGTGAGGGGTGAAAGTTTATGAGGGTATTTAGTGGATGTGCCAGGTGCAGGCTTGGCTATTTGGTTAAGAAGCTTACTTTGCAACCACATGGTTTTGGGTTCAGTTCCACCACACAAAACCTCGGACAAGTATCTTCTAGGGATTTTTGGAAGTTGTTCGTAGTCTTTGGATTGAAAGACCTCCAAAATAGGCCATTGAGTAAGCACTCAAAATTTCCTTGAATGCAACAATGCTCTTTCCCTCCACTAATCTTCCAAATTACCCAACTGGTAAAGGAATATAAGCACTTGACATTCTAGATACCTGATGGACAATTTTCGTTTACACTTGGTCCAAGGATATAGCTATGTCAAGGAGACAAGCTACAGAAAAACTCTCTCTCTCTCTCTCTCTCTCTCTCTCTCTCTCTCTCTCTCTCTCTCTCTCTCTTTCTGTGTCATGCCTTACAGGCATCAGAAAAAAGGACCTCCATATTAAAGTCTGAAAATTCATGATTCTTCCTGGGAAATATACAGCAGTGGTTTCTCATTGCTTTCTGTCAGTTTATTTACAGATTATTCTGCTATTCTCCTGCCCTCTTGACCTTACCCTTAAAGTACAGGTCCTATTTAACCCTTAAGCAGTGGGGATGGTTCATGTGATATCAAGGCATGTTCACATACTGATGCTACTGTGTGAAGCATATCTAGAGAGCCAGCCCTCCTTTGAGTCTTGTATGCCTTTGCTACAACTCTTCTGCTGTTTGACCCATAACTGGGGCCCTGGGTCAGAGCAGACTTGGAAGTAGTGGTGATTAAGTGGCAACTCCACATTCCTCCAAATTCCTGGGCTCCCAAGCTGGAGCTTCACCACTGGATGCAGCTTAATGTCAAACATGGGGCAAGACTATGATGTTTAGAAAGAAACACCTTGCAAACTAACCAGGAATCTCTGCAGATACCACAATCTCATCACATGACTGTATATCATCAATTACAGTATACATAGTCCACAGGGAATTAGTAGTAAAGGAACTGTCCAGATAATAAAACACATCTCATCTACAAGCAAAATAGCAGATGTTCCAGTCTGATTGGACATAAACCAGAGCATAACAGGGCAGTCAGACTCTCTTACTCTTTTTACTCTTTTACTTGTTTCAGTCATTTGACTGTGGCCATGCTGGGGCACCGCCTTTAGTCGAGCAAATCGACCCCAGGACTTATTCTTTGTAAGCCTAGTACTTATTCTATCAGTCTCTTTTGCCGAACCGCTAAGTTACGGGGACGTAAACACACCAGCATCAGTTGTCAAGTGATGTTGACAACCAATGTTGGGGGGGACAAACACAGACACACAAACATATACACACACATACATATACAATGGGTTTCTTTCAGTTTCCGTCTACCAAATCCACTCACAAGGCTTTGGTCGGCCTGAGGCTATAGTAGAAGACACTTACCCAAGGTGCCATGCAGTGGGACTGAACCTGGAACCATGCAGTTCGTAAGCAAGCTACTTACCACACAGCCACTCTCACTACCTCTGCCTCAACTTTTTACATAGCTCTCTCACAGCTTGTTTCTGGGGAAGATTGTTCATCCTGCTTATAACCTTGATCCAGTTTCTACCATCTGGAAGTCTGGCTTGGACCATAACACAAGAACATTTACAAAAATTTGGGTTCAATGACTCATACTGCTGACCAGTGTAGACTAAATAATAACAATAATTACAATTTCTATATTTTTGCCACAAGAGTGACTGAGGAAGAATCATTACAAGGACAGAGTATATTATACATTAACAGTTAATACATCACAATACAACATAATACATAATTCAATAATACATAATACATATTACAACATAAAACTATAATATATAATACATACATATTATAACATAATGAAAGAAGCAGAAGAACACCAATTGAAGGAAACTCTGAAGAGTACTGGTACAAACCAAAATTCCTGGGAAATGAACAGCCAAGCAATGCACTGTTTGGTGTAAGCAGGAATATCCCATTTTGGAGAGAACAGAATATCATAATGAAACGACATCATAGGAAAGATAGAGCAACTCAATGCCAACCAACACCTAGAGCCCAATGCGATTCTTGCAATAGGCTGTTTAGAGCAAGAACTGAGGCTATTAGCAATTAGAAAGCCCATCATGTGCTGCAGCACAAATGAGCCACCCATACACACTTTGGACTGAAATGTACTAAGTGCTTGAAAATAAGTCCTTGCTGATGGCTATGACATAATACAACTTAATATAAAATATATACATGATACAACATAATACATACATATTACAGCATAATGCAAAAATAATGATGGTGCTTACGCCAATAAGAACTGTTTTTAATTTCATCACAAGGCTAGTAGTAGCTATTTTTTAGAAGACCCCAGTACTTGACTGATACTTTATTTTGTCAAGTACTGGAATATTCAAATACTGGAATAAAAACAATATTAATAAGAGCAAAACAATAACAAGTATCACAAACCTGGCCAGATCCAGATATGGCAGCAACTTTTGAAAAGTCTAAATTATCTGCCTTCAGTTTGTCTAGAAGAAGGTCCAATGCCTAATAAGGATACAAAGCAGAAATATACAGCTAAATATGATTGGTTTTTCTTTTTCCTGATGAGATAAGATATTATTTAATATATTTAATAAAGAGAAGATTAAAATTGATAGAATAGACCTTAGTATGTTCAATTCTAGCAAAATGGGTAAAAAGTAAAGCTGATTACAGTCAGTATTGAAATTAGTGCTCAGAAAGAAGAACATGAATGTTGTTGTATATTTATTCCGGTATTTTCCTGCATCAATTATTTGCCACTTTTAAATATATAAAATGATACCATTGTATTAAAAGTCAGTGTAGTTTATAAATATATATACATAACTGTGTAAAAAAGTGCTGATCTCTAACTGTGGAGGGAACCTGTGGAAGAGGTAGACCAAAGAAGACATGGGACAAGGTGGTGAAGCATGGTCTTCCAATGGTGGTGGTGGTGGTGATATATTTTCATTAATATTTAGCAGAAACAACAGAATCACTCAAGATTTTTATGCATTGACAGTTACCATACTAGTTACAGATCAAAGAGTCGTGGATTTATAGAAATGGTGATATTAATATTTCCCTGGATTGTTCTAGAATAAATTTTAAAAACAATTACAATGTCAGATGTTCCAGTTTGATCAAACATAAACTATGGCAGAACATGATAGTTAAGCAGTAATGATAAATAATAAAGGTGATCTATATGCTCACTACTTCTGTCCAAATGCTTTATATAGCTCCCTCTCAGCTTGTTTCTAGGGAAGACTAGCCATCGTGCTCATAACCATGACCCAGTTTCTATCCATCTAGCTTCTGCTAAATATTAATAAAAACATACATACACCTGTATTTTGAGTTCTATTTTTCCTGTTTGCATCACCATACCTGTATATGCATGTGTATACGTATGTATATATATATATATATATATATATATATATATATATATATATGTGTGTGTGTGTGTGTGTTCCTTCTCGAGTCACACCTGGCTCATAGGGCCGGTTTCCCGGTTTCCTTGGCGTATAGGTTCCCCACCTGGACAGGACGCCGGTCCGTTGCAGGTGAGCTGTAAGATGCAGGAGGAAAGAGTAAGAGAAAGTTGTGGCAAAAGAATCAGCAGAAGTTCACCATTACCTTCTGCTGGAGCCGCGTGGAGCTTAGGTTTTTCACTCGTAAACACACATATCGCCCGGTCTGAGATTCAAACCCACGATCCCTTGACCACAAGTCCACTGTTCTAACCATTAGGCCATGTGCCTCCACATATATATATTACCAGTAACACTGAGGAAGAGGGCTAGATGCATTTTTTGCATAACTGGGCATTAAGCTCATGTAATTGATGTTTTGCACATCTTCTGAAACACACGCACTATGTGTGTGTATATGTGTGTGTGTGTGTGTGGGGGGGGGGTGCGCGTGCACGCACATACATGTGTGTGTAGTGATAAACTAGATTATTTCCTCATACCTAAATGCTTCATGCAGTTGACATTAATCAATTGTATTTGTCAGACTCTAAAAACGTCTAACATAGATGTCTCATGAACACTTTGCATCTTACCACAAAAACACAAATAGGAAATTAGAATGACAAAGGAATAAAAAATTATGTCATGAACTTCATTAGCTTACAGCTGTTTCTGCTATAAGATGGAATGCACTCATAGTTGAATGCTTGAGTATCACCCTATAGCTTCATCAGAGCTTCAACTATAAAGTGCAATTTGCACAAATTGCACTTAATCTTTGAAGCTCTTGCTGTAAAGTATTACATGGTTATTCACATTTTAGAAAAGAAAGTGGGAGGTGATCAGGGTCAAATGTTTGTTTATAATTACCTGGATCCACATTAAAGTGGGTGCTGTCACAGTAACCCCATCTGAGTGGGAATGCACACCACCAGTTGTCCTGTAATGAAAATTGTATAAGAATTACTGAGAGTGCCACAAAATATATTTATTCCATGTAAGTACTGTAATATAGCAGTTAGGATTCATAGAAACAGATGCAGAATTTGGAATAACATAGCAGTTAGTGTCATAAACATAGGAGGAGAGTTAAGGGTGACTTATCTCACTTGTCCACGACTCTGAGGTGTTTTACACTCAGTGCTTAGAGAGTGTATACACTCTGACATGCTATTGCAGCCACCAGAAAATACACAAAGCATATACATTAAGTATATGTAGCTAATAATATCTATTATACTAGAACTGTTTTTATTTTAAATGTAAACAGAAATTAGAGTTCCTAGTCACAGAGAGTTAAGGATAACATAGAAGTTAGGGCTTGCAGACATCATAGAGTTATGGGTAAGGTGAGAGTTAAGGTTCAAAGAAAACAGATTATTTCCAAAGATCTGCTGTTTTATTTCTCCAAACTAAAAACCAAGTTTAAAGAATAAGCATCTCTAAGGCAGCGAAAAGAAACCAATGAACCATGGACAATGAATAAAAAAGATCTAGAATGATTGATAATGATGATGAGGAGGAGGGGGAGGGGGAAGGATGGTGATGGTGGTGGTGGTGGTGATGATGATGATGATGAAGAGGAGGGGGAAGGAGGGTGATGGTTTTTTTAAAGTTTAGTACTTATTCTATCATTCTCATTTGCCAAACCACTATGTCAAGGGGATATAAGCAAACCAACACCAGTTGCCAAGCAGTGGGAGAGACAAACACAAACATAGACATATATTCATACACACACACACACACAAATACACACAAATACACACACGTACATACACGCATATATGACAGCCTTCTGTCTACCAAATTTCACTGACAAGACATTGGTCCTTCACCTTGCATCCGTTTCCATCAGCAAGAGACCTAATTGTGGCATCGTTGCCACGCTGGGTATCTATCGTATGGGCCCATCTGGCAATATTAATTCCCTCACGGCCCAATGCTCGCACTTTAGCCCAAACTCTACACCCCTCATGTTTGGTTTTGAGGTGACGGTCTAATGCCGTTCTCACCGCCAAAACGTGAGATGCAGAGCCCAACCTCAACGCCTCCTCTAAGTTCTTAGCTAATTGCCCTTCTATTCTAGCCCTGTCTAATCTTAGTTGCTTACTAAACCTAATGGACTCGAATCGAATGGCTCTTTTGAGGGCGAACCACCACCGGTTATTAACCACGGCTCTGGTTAACGCCCTCTGCACTAACTCCTTAATCTGACTACGGTATGCCTCACAAGTCAAAATAGACTTGTTCAGCTTCCAGTAGCCGGGTCCTATCTTTAGTGTGCTACCTATGTCCAGTCTACACTTGACCATTCTATGGTCAGTATAGGGCACCTGGACAAGCTGTGAACAACTAAAACTAGACTTATCTCTAGTTCTTATCACTATCCTGTCTAGATAAGACTTGAACCTTCTGTTGCCACTCATCCAGGTCCACTCTGGGACATTTGGATGGTCAAGTCTGTAACGTTCTGCCAGCTGAAACTGCTTAAGCAGATCCACGAGATGTGAGTTCACTTTCCTATGGATCGAGCCAACACTATCGATGTGTACCTCAACGATAGCATTTAAAGTCCCCTAATACTACTAAAGTCTTCGATGTCACGAGAAAGTTCTCTAGGCACCGATAAAAATCAGTTTGGAAACCTCTAGCACAAGGTGCATAGAGTCCGATCAACCTGAAGGCCTTACTGCTGTATGTCACATCAAGGACGACCAGCCCACCTTCAGGGTCCACATAGACTGTACTTGTCTGCAGAGCCAAGCCTTTACGGATCAGTACCACTACACCCCCTCGCCCTCCGGTCTGACCAGGAGACATGATTTTCTCGTAGCCATACCACACAGCCACTCCTGCACCTATGCTATATATAATAACTGTTAGTTATTATGTAAAAACATTGGTGAGAGAGAGAAGGAAAGAGAGAGAGATTCTTTATTATCAAAATACTCATCTGATGGTGGGTGGGGTGAATAAACATTTTAATTTTTTTGATAGGATAGCAGGGTGAATTGGGTATGTTAAATGATGACAATGATGATGAGAAGGAGGATGGTGGTGGCGGCGGTGGCGGCAGCGGTGGTGGTGGTAGTGATGGTGATGGTTGTGATGATGAAAATAAGGGGTTGGAGGAGGTGGACGGTGGTGATGATGATGATGTCATCATTGTAAATTACTTACTTAAAATCAGGCAAGTCTTCATCAAATCGCACTGCATTTTCCTTGAGAATCACCAAATCTTCATTAATGGCAATGACCTTCAGCTGGAATGATATTATTATTATTGTTATTATTATTATTATTATTATTATTATTATTGAGTGAGAGAGCAGCACATGCCATCAAATTGACACTCAGGTGCAAATATAAGAAGCCTAATATACTCAGCATGACCACCCATCTGATAAGAGTACACCAGGCACATGCATCACAACCATATGTGCATGACATGGTGATCTCATATCTAGATAGTCTGCATATGACCTTGCAGGTGTAGCCCAATGATAATTTTCTTCAAGTACAGTAGCCCATCCC
This sequence comes from Octopus sinensis, assembly GCF_006345805.1. Lineage (NCBI taxonomy): Eukaryota > Metazoa > Mollusca > Cephalopoda > Octopoda > Octopodidae > Octopus > Octopus sinensis. The sequence continues at coordinate 90,229,793 of NC_043000.1, forward strand.
ACTCAAAAGTTCCCTAAATAAAGTTTATTTAAGGATGATAAATGAAACATGTATGTTTCGAGAGGTTTGAATAATTCATTATTCAAACCTTGAAGAATTCCTCTCAACACACAGCTATGATGCTCCCCCATAACTTCTGCTTATCATCATAGATGCACATATCATCAGCCACTAAGGGACATTGTCAACTGGTTAAGGTCAAGCAAATCGGTGGTAATGAGCAGAATATTTACTGCAGCCCATCTTTCATACCAAGGCAAAACATGTACATGATAACACTTCCAATCAGTTAAGATCAAAAACTATGAGAATCACTGCCTGGTACTGCATCAAGGCATTCCGGGAGGGCAAGGCAATTTTCTTTTGTCTAGTGGCTGTAGCGAAAGAGTGGTATGGTGGACCCGTTTGAAAGGGCTAACGTCAGACACTTTCCTCTTTGGCCAAGGCCTCATCAACTTTTTCAAGTTCCACTTGAAAAGGAAGATGAGAGAAGAGAGGGAAGTGCTGTCTCGTAGCAAATTTATTAAAAGGTGGGTGAATGTCGGAAAAATGGCCAGTATGAACCGACCAATTCTGAGATTACACCTGTAAAAACAAAGATAATATAAAAGGAGAAGGGGCTCTCCACCCTTTTATGGGTTTTTCCACGAGTAACCTTTTGAAGCACCTCCCCCTATTGGGAGTTTTATTTGTTATATTTTTCATTGTTATTTGAATGTTTACACGGACCTTTCTTTTTCACAAAACCCTTTGTACTTTTCGTCCTGTGTTTGTCCTTACATGTTTTTTGATGTATGTTAGCCTTTCTGGCCAATAAACTAGAATTATTATTATTATTATTATTATTATTATCATTATCATCATTATGGCTGCCATATTGTGAAGTCATGGAAATTTGGTGCTCCATAAGCTGAAAAAGTATTTGTAATCTTTTTGGCCTTCTAAGGCCCCATATTTTCATTTTTATTGTTACTATTTCATTTTTATTATTGCAGGGGTTGCACATCAATAATTTTTGAACGGCAAAAGCAAATATTTTACAATTTTCCGTAATTATTTAAAAATGGCTGATAAATAAACCATCTTAATGTTCAACAAAGGAACATGCCCCTTGGAAAAAATTGAGAATGAGGATAAAATTGAGAATAAGAACATCACAATAGCCTAAACTTAATGACATCACTGAGGTGAATAATGTTTGTATTGGTGCTTCTGGTGTGAATGCCAAGCAGTACAGCATGTCATTACCAAATTTCTGACAGAGCGAATTGCATCATGGTGCTGTTTTTTTCAAAAAAGGTACCTTACTGGCCCTACTATACTGTGCAGCTGACAAAATCAAAAACAATGTGCATGTGCACATGCACAGAGCAGGGATAGAGAATATGTGTAGACGGTGAGGTGAATAAACTCTCATCTAAATTATTTAAAAATGAAGATAACACTGACATTTCATTTTAACAGATATTTTCTTTTATTCTTTTATTTTTTTTTTACAAGGGAAAAGGTGATGCTTTAGATACAAATAATTACAGAGGTATCAAGTTGTTGGATCAGGTAATGAAGGTCACGGAGAGGGTCATGGTCCAACTAATTAGGGAGAGAGTCAGTTTGGGTTCATGCCAGGGAAAAGCACCACTGATGCTATATTTCTGGTAAGACAGCTGCAGGAGAAATACCTAGCCAAAGATAAACCTCTGTACCTGGCTTTCATTGACATGGAGAAAGCCTTTGACAGGGTCCCCCAATCCCTTATCTGGTGGTCAATGAAGAAACCAGTGATAGATGAATGGTTAGTGAGAGCTGTGCAAGCCATGTACAGGGACGCTGTCAGTAAGGTGAAGGTTGGCAATGAGAACAGTGAAGAATTCCGGGTGGAGGTAGGGGTCCACCAAGGTTCAGTCCTCAGCCCCCTCCTATTGTCCTCCAGACAATAACAGAGAAATTCAAGACAGGATGCCCCTGGGAGCTCCTCTATGCTCTATGATCTTGCTCTAATTGCTGGGTCACTATCAGAACTAGACGAGAAGTTTCAAGTGTGGAAACAAGGATTAGAATCGGAGGGCCTTAGAGTCAACCTAGCTGAAACCAAAGTCCTAATAAGTAGGAAGGCAGGCAAACCACAAATCCCTTCAGGTTGATGGCCCTGCTCAATCTGTAGAAAAGGCATATGTAGAAACTCTATAAGATGTACCCAGTGTAAGCTATGGACCCATAAGAGGTGCAGCAATATCAAAGGAAGGCTAACTGGGAAGATAGTTTTTGTATGTGACAGATGCTCAGGAGCAATAAACACTGAAAATGTGCAGAGAACAACTTCCACCACATTCCAAGGAGAAAAACTAGAAGTAGTTGATAGCTTCCATTACCTAGGTGACTAAGTCAGTAGTGGGGGAGGGTGTGCTGAAAGTGTAGCTGCTAGATTAAGAATAGCCTGGGCAAAGTTCAGAGAGCTCTTACTTCTGCTGGTGACAAAGGGCCTCTCGCTCAGAGTAAAAGGTAGACTGTATGGTGCACGTGTACAAACAGCCATGCTGCATGGCAGTGAAACATGGGCTGTGACTGATGAGGACATGCATAAGCTCACAAGGAATGAAGCCAGTATGCTCCGATGGATGTGTAATGTCAGTGTGCATACTCGACAGAGTGTTAGTACCTTGAGAGAAAAGTTGGGCCTAAGAAGCATCAGATGTGGTGTGCAAGAGAGATGACTGCACTTATATGGCCATGTGGTGAGAATAGATGTGGATAGCTGTGTGAAAAAGTGCCACACCCTAGCGGTTAAGAGAACCTGTGGAAGAGGTAGACCCAGGAAGACTTGGAATGAGGTGGTAAAGCATGACCTTCGAACATTTGGCCTTTGGAAATATGCTGTGCTTGTGAAGACTCGGAAAGCCCAAGTGAGACCCCATCTGCTTCGCCAGACCTCAGTCAAATCGTCCAACCCATACTAGCATGGAAAGCAGACATTAAATGATGATGATGATGATGATGAAATCGACCCCAGCGGACATTAAATGATGATGATGATGATGATGAAATCGACCCCAGGACTTATTCATGGTAAGCCTAGTACTTATTATATCAGTCTCTTTTGCAGAACCACTAAATTATAGGGACATAAACACACCAGCATTAGTTGTCAAGCGATGGTGGGAGGACAAATACAGACACACAAATACACACACGATGGACTTCTTTCAGTCTCTGTCTACCAAATCCACTCACAAGGCTTTGGTCGACCCGAAGCTTTAGCAGAAGGTAGTTGCCATGCAGTGGGACTGAACCTGGAACTATGTGGTTGGGAAGTAAGCTTCTTATCACACAGCCACTCCTGCACCTATGATATATTTACCAAAATTACATAAAAATATCTTGAAATACTAAAGAGTAAATTTATTCAATAAAATTGCCAATGACTTCAACCACGGTCTCGAGATAACTCGAGATAACTCTTCTGGATGGTCTCCTTGTTTAAGTAGGTGAATGCTACCATAATCCTTACCTTCAGTTTATCTTTGGAGTTACAAAGAGTTTTGTTGGCCTCTCACTCAACTGTGCCCCACGCATAATAAAGAGAGTTGCAGTCTAGAGAGTTAGGTGGCCAGATGTTAGGTGGCCAGATGTTAGGGGTGATGTGGTCACAGAAATTGTCTGACAGCCAAGACTGGGTTTTCCAGCTTGTGTACCATCATGCAAAGTTCTGTTGCCAGACATAGGGTCTTCTAGCAGACACCCAGGGTAGCACTATCTTCTCCAGGCACTTGATGTAGACCTCTGTGTTGAGTCTGAGGCCATGTGGGAAGATGAATGGAGGCATAACATCACCATCACTAGTGATCATTCCAAACACTATGATATTGACTGGATGTTTGAGTTTTATCACTCTTGGTACATGTCTTCAGATTGACACTCAAACATTCTGAAATGTTTGTATTGGTGCTTCTGGTGTGAATGCCAAGCAGTACAGCATGTCATTTCAAAATTTCTGGCAGAGCAAATTGCATCATGGTGCTATTTTTCTCATAGATGGTGCCTTACTGATCCTACTATACTGTGCAGTGGACAAAATCAAAAACAATGTGCATGTGCAAAATTAAAAATATAAAATGGCAACAATTTACCCATCATACCCTGTATATATACATACATATATATATATATATATATATATATATATACTAGACTACCCATGACCCATTGGGTTATCAATATTTCAAGTTACCCCGCCAAAAAAAAACATGTATCTCAGGAACCCGTGGTTCAATTTATGCAAAACTTATTCTATTCTGTTTGTATTCACATTTCAATGCTACCTTACTTTCAAAATACTTTCTCATTATACACTGGTTAGCTGTATCAAATTACAGGTAAGCCGGCACGCAAACAAGCCTATAAGCAGACAATCATAAAGGTACCCAAAAAAACCCCACATATCTTGGGAACCCATGGTCTAATTTATGTGAAACTTGTCTTATTCCATTTGTATTCCCATTTCAGGGACACCATACTTCCAGAGTATTTACCCATTATGCTCCAACTTGGCTGTATTAAATCACAGGCAAGCATGCATGCAAGCAAGTCTGCAAACAAAACTACCCAGGTGTTCACAGTAAAAGACAATAACTCTAGGATTCACTGCATATCTTGGGAATCCGTGGTCTGATTTACACGAAACTTGTTTTATTCTTTTTGTATTCACATTTCAAGTGTACCTTACTTTCAGAGTATTTTCTCACAATGCACCAGTTTGGCTGTATGAAATTACAGATAAGCACACAAACAAGCAAACACAGACTTTTAGTATTATATGAATATATATGTAGTTTTTTTTTGTACTGATTGATATATGACAATTTGTGTGTTGAATAAAGCCTGTTCACTCTTTGGGCTACCTAGTATCATCCATGGTTGGGGTATATTTCTGCTGGATCTACATCAGGAATTCTGCAGTTTTAGTTGAGATAATAATAATTGATGAAGGAAATAGAAGCTAGTGCTAAATCTATCTTCCATTTCCTTCATCAACTATTATTTCCTCCACCTTTGCTAAGGTGGAGGTATTGTTTTCAATCATGTTTGTTTGTCCATGGACAAGATATCACAAGAACCACTGGATGGATTCTGATGATGCTTTCAGTGATGTTTTGCCTTGTGACTGGTATGAACTGATTAGATTTTGGGACCAATCCAGTACCGAACAAGAATTCTGGATTGTTTTTCATATTTTCTTTACATGTATATGCAAAATTTCACATAGTTCTCTCGTACATGCACACACATACACACATATATTCACACATTTTCAGTGTTGAACAAGACCATCTCATTTCCATTGTGCACACACATATGCATGCAAACATACCTCTCTTTTACACACACATATACTCACACTTCAAATGCTGTTTATTTGCTTTTTTACTCCTTCCTTCATTATTCATCTATCATCCCTTCCTTTCTCATTCATACAATGCTCTCTTTGCCATTTATCTCCTCTACCTTTACCTCTCACTCCAGCTCTATTTTACACACAAATATATATGTGTGTATATATATAATATATATACACACACAATAAATAAAAAGACAACACTCATTAATATATTAGGAGTTTATACATACATTTTAACACTTTACAGTGTACTTTCATATATAGATAATTCTATACATCAATCAAAAACAACAGGATTACTAAAGGAAGAATGGAATTTAAGAGAAGAGAAAACCACAATGTCTCATGATATTCATTGAAGGATTTTATTTCAGATATTTTCATTTTAAAAATCGTCTCCAGTTAATCGTTGAGAGGACGTTGGTGTTGCATTGGCAGAGGTTTGCATTCTTTGAGTGCTCTTGTTATTATTGCTGCTACATTCTGAGTTCAAATTCCGCCAAGGTCGACTTTGCTTTTCATCCTTTCATGGTCGATAAAAATAAGTACCAGTTGAAAACTGGCATCAATGCAACCGACTCATCCCCTCCCCACAAATTGCTGCCCTTGGGGCAAAATTTGAAACTGTTATTATTATTATTATTAGTATACATATACACAATCACACATGCATGTGGTTTAGATACATACATACAGTGACAAACACTTTGGTGAAAGTTAGGTGGGGGAAAGGGCAAAACGTTTGTATGGTCATTATGACTGTTTCAGAGATAAGAGAGGAATTATAGAGCAATGGCCTATGCATTGGTCAGTTAAGTACATGAGTGTGTTTATGCATTTGTGTCTATAGGTAAGCGTCCTTGTGTGTCACTTTGTACAGACAGAAAAGAGGTTAATGACCACTGCAGCTGTTGTTTACATTTTTATACCCAAAATAATCAGAGGAGATAATAAGGAATTCAGGATATGTATATATATATATATATATATATATAGGCATAGATCAGTGGCTCCCAACCTAGGGTCTGCAAAGGTAGTACTGGGGGTCTGTGAACTAAATTTAAAATCCAGCATGACCGCGGCCTTCGGGCTAAAACATTTTTAAGGATTTAAGGATATATATATATATATATATATATATATATATAAGTATGTATATATATATATCACATACTGAATTTAGAAATAGGAGTTAAAATTCCTTTTCTGCTACTATAAGAATTTCCATGACGGTAACTTACTTTCTTACGAAGTCAAAGAGAAAAGCAATGAATCAACATGACCAGGATTAACTATATACGCGTTTCGAGATTAAAGTGATTTAAATTTTACTTACTTCTCTCTTCAGTATAGTATTTCCAATTATAAAATTTAAAAGTGCTAGGGCTGAATATGCACACAATCGAGCGACATCATGTAACAGATGTCCAACCAACAATTCCAAAATTTACAGAGCCAAATGTGAATACACTATTCAAACTCAATACTCACGTGTGTGCTACAAGCAATACCGCAGAAAACTGCAGTATTCTATCATGGAGTAAATAATAATTTTGAATTAATAATAAAAGGGTAAAAATTTATTAATTCAATTAATTAATTAATTAATCAATAATTTTACCAAGTAGATCAGTACCTTAAAATAACCTTTATAGGTAAAATTATCCACATAATACTATACTGAAGAGAGAAGTAAGTAAAATTCAAATCACTTTAATCTCGAAACGCGTATATAGTTAATCCCGGTCATGTTGATTCATTGTTTTTCTCTTTGACTTCGTAAGAAAGTATGTTACCGTCATGGAAATTCTTATAGTAGCA
>NC_043000.1:90239505-90249505 GCF_006345805.1 Octopus sinensis
GTTCACCAAAAACTCATGCGAAGCCCCAAGAAGTCCATAAGAAGAACAAGTCAGGAAACCCAGAATCCTCCCACGAAACCATATAAGCTGCAACTCATTCGAGCCATAATGGCAGATGACAAGTGAAAGAGTAAATATGGGGCTATGTGAAGGACCTGGTCTATGTCCCCCCTCTTCCTGCAAACTAAAAGGAACTTGAGCAGAGAATTACAACCACACTGGAGACTGTTACCCAAGACATGCTGTAGTGTGTTTGAGAGGAGCTGGACTGCTGACTTGATGTATGCCATGCCATGTCTCAGGCGGTGCGCATATTGAACATTTGTGAAATTGTTCATGGAATCCACATACCTTTGAATTTCTCATTCAAATTTGGAGGAATAACTCTTATGTTGCTCAACATTAAGACTGCTTAGTCTCATTTGTTTTGACCCTCTAGTTTCTGTGATATTTACATCTTAAATGATATCAAAGTTTTTGAAACACCCTGTAAATATATATAGGAGTGGCTGTGTGGTAAGTAGTTTGCTAACCAACCACATGGTTCCAGGTTCAGTCCCACTGCGTGGCATCTTGGGCAAGTGTCTTCTGCTATAGCCCCGGGCCGACCAATGCCTTGTGAGTGGATTTGGTAGACGGAAACTGAAAGAAGCCTGTCGTGTGTATATATATATATGTGTGTGTGTGTATGTGTGTGTTTGTGTGTGTCCCCTAGCATTGCTTGACAACCGATGCTGGTGTGTTTACGTCCCCGTCACTTAGCAGTTCGGCAAAAGAGACCGATGAATAAGTACTGGGCTTACAAAGAATAAGTCCCAGGGTCGATTTGCTCGACTAAAGGCGGTGCTCCAGCATGGCCGCAGTCAAATGACTGAAACAAGTAAAAGAGTATATATATATATATACATATACATGTGTATATTTAAAGTGCAAAACCACTAGGTGGTCAGCCGTATGCTAGAAGTAGATCACCTACGATCAAACTACAAAGAAAAGAATGTTCTCTAGAGGAAAATTCAGCGGACACCAGAGCACTATGCGGGCAAGACAGATGAAAATTATATAAAAAAATCAGAATTACTCACAGCGGTTTCGTCTATTAACAAATGAATCACTTATATAATCCAATTGTCCGTAGACTTGTCAGTGTGATCGTTCCACAGGTAATGTAATTTGTAAAACTAACCACCAGTTTTCCGTATATAAAAACAGACACGTGTTTAGTTTCACCGATTACATTGGGGTTAATTTCAAATGTCTTAGTTAGATAGATAGATAGATATAGATATATACATAAAGAATAAATATTCAAATGTGAATATTTATATAGATATTATTATTATTGTTATTATCAACTGCGGTAAATATAAATAATTGATAATAATAACAGCAATAATAACGGTGGTTGCAGGCATTAAATAGTGTTAGATAGCTATAGAATTAAAATTTGTAACTGTCAAAAGAGCACACAAGGCACCTACCTCCTATTTCTAGCAGGTAGACATCTCATGCGCCCTTTTAATAAATATATATACACACACACACATATATATATATATACATATACACATATATATGTGTATACACACACACAAATATATATATATATATAGGAAATATGGTGGTACCTGGGTGTCTGTAGCTATAACACACTCTCTCAGATTGGTGGAGTTGATAAGATTAATGATTAGCTCTCAGAATAAAGGGTTTGACAAAGTGTTTTGGTATAGAATTTGATATGATAAGATACAGAAGAGATGACAAGAAGCACAGCAGTCAAGTAAGTGAATTAAAGGACTTAGATGAGAGTGAAATGAAGTACAAAAAATATAATGGTATCTCTAGAGTCAAAATAAATTTTAAATATAAAAAAACTGCACTTTTCTCATGAGACAACCAATTCAACATTAAGACATTAGTCTTATAACCTCTCCATCAACTTTACCCACCAATTCAAAATGAGCCAACCAAGGAGGCATTTATGTGGTCACTCGACTTGCTAGAAATAACAGCCAAATCTTTCTCTAATCATGGCTTACTTTCTTAGAAATTAACACATTACGATGTAGTTTCTACAGCTGGGTGCCCTTCCTAATGCCAACCACTTTACAGTGTACTGGGTGGTAAAACCACCCATGCCAGTACCATGTAAAAAGCACCCAGTACACTCTGTAGAGTTGTTGACATTAGGAAGGGCATCCAGCCACAGAAGCCATGACAAAACAGACAAATAGAGCCAGGACAGTCTCCAGCTGACCAACTTCTTTCAAAGTGTCCAACCAATGCCAGCATGGAGAGTGGACATTAAAAGATGATGATGATGATGATATGTAATGTGGTCTAAAAGAACAGAGATGTCTTAGCATCACTCAGTAAGACCTTTGTTCCATTTATTAGTTATTTATATAAAACTATATATATCTATGGTACATCCACATTTAACAGTCTGCCTCCATCTTGTCCAGAATACCAATCTACTAGTTGCTGTCAAAAGATGTGCAACCAGACAAAAGCCCTTAGTCAGTCACTTGCCATATCTTGAATGTCCTGCATCACTGAGCATAAGCACACAAAAGTTTCAGTGTCTAGCAGCTGCCATGGGAAAAATCCACAAGTTTATCCAATAACTTTAACCACATTTTTTAATTCAGTATCTCTACACATGGACATGATTATAAGATCAAAAAACTCCATACACAAACATCTTTTTTATTGTTGAAGCATGGGATAAACTAGCCATGTCAGTTATTAGCTACATCCTTCAAAAATTTCATGCTTCTCATTTTGCCAAACTTCGTAGGAACATCATCATCATCATCATCATTTAACGTCCACTTTCCATGCTAACATGGGTTGGATGATTTGACTGAGGACTGGCAAAACCCATATATTTATCCAACAACTTTAACCACATTTTTTAATTCAGTATTTCCACACATGGACATGCTTATAAGATGAAGAAACAGCATATAACCATTACTCCAGACACAAAATATATTTCCCTTATTGAAGCATGGGATAAACTAACCATGTCGGTTGTTAGCTGTCTGTTCACTGCATCCTCCAAACATTTCATGCTTCTCATATTTTGCTACAACTACTTCTAATGTACCCATACAGTCTTTCCTTTCTTATGGTCCTTTACTGTTCATTTATTTATCTTATTGTGTTTTATTCCGCACACTGTGTAAGTGCTTCTTGCTATCATTGTTAACTTTTCTTACTTGACTTATGATTGCTTTCTCTATCTTCTTTTAACCTTTTCTGACAAAATGTAGTGCACTTGAGCATTTGTTTCCAGACAAGGTAATATTTCCCCATGGCCTGACATGTTTTTCAAGGAAGGCTAGAAATGAATAACATCATTTGTATGACAGTGATGTTCATTTGCTATCAGTCTGGAAACTGCTCAAAAATAATTGTAGGTTAGTGACAGGAAGAGCATCCAACCATAAAACATCTGTGTCAACAAATTCCATCCGACCCATGAAAACATGGAAAAATGGATGCAATGATGATGACAACAATGATAATATATATATATCCTTCTCTCTCTTTCGGAGAGGCACTGAGCAGCTATACGCACACATACACACACAGCAGTAACTTCCGCCAACCGAATTCAATCACAAAGCTTCGGTCGGCTCGGGGCTATAGTGGAAGACACCTACCCAAAGTGCCACGCAATATATATATATATATATACATACATATATATATATATATATATTCTTTTACTTGTTTCAGTCATTTGACTGTGGCCACACCGGAGCACTGCCGTAAAGGGTTATAGTCAAGGAAATTGACTCCAGGACTTATTCTTTGTAGGACAAGTACTTATTTTATCAGTCTCTTTTGCTGAACCACTAAGTTACAGGGACATAAAGACACTGGCATTGGTTGTCAAGTGATAGTGGTAGGGACAAACAGACATGTACATAAATAAATACATATACACATATATATATATATGTGTGTGTGTGTGTGTGTGTGTATATATATATAATGGGCTTCTTTCAGTTTCCGTCAACCTAATTCACTCACAAGGCTTTTGGTTAGCTTGAGGCAATGGCAGAAGACACTTGCCCAAGATGTCATGCAGTGGAAGAAGTTGAATGAATATTTAAACATAGCCTACACACAATCAACAGACTAGAGAAATGACATGAAATTGTATTGCTCATATTTATGTACTATTCTTTTGTAGAGTGCAAAGTGTGATAGTTTGTGTATATCTCATCCTGTTTTCATGAATGTTGTGACTGAGACAAACTATAAATATTCAGATAGGGTACTTGATAGTCTTGATTAGTTGTGGCTTATTAAAGTGCTGCTGCTGGGGTATCTTGTACTAAAATTGTTCTATATATGAAACTGATATCCCAGCTGTTATTGGGGGCCTACGTGTTGTTCTTTATCTTTTTTCCTGAAATCAGTGGGGTGACAGCAGGTAGAAAAGATAAGGTAACCAGGATGACTGGCTTTGTGCAGTTTAGAAAGAAGATAGAACATATATATATATATATTCCTCTTCATTTCTCTGGAAATTTACATCTACACCATTGGAAATTGTGCATCTATACAAAGGATTAATTCACCCTCTCTGTAATGCTAATAAGCAGGAATTGAGACCCACCTCGTTGTGATTAACAATGGATAAATTTGTCGTCTGTGAGTATGTAATCCCTCCTCATATCTCTGGAAATTCATATGTGCACTATGGATTAGGTCACCTTCTCTGTGATGCTATTAAAACTTTTTTAAATTCTGTGATAAGACTGTACATCATCTTTAAAGAACTTTAATGAACTTTGGAAATCTGTTTATGTTACTTAATTATCTACATTACTTCATGAGTATAGCCTCAACCACTAGGATGTCTAGAGAACTCACATGTATTTTAGCTGATGAGTACGGGACACGTTTATATGGTGTAATTTTTGCAACATTTAATAAAGCCTGTCCTTGTATGAAACGATTGTACTAAAAACCTATCCATTCTTGTTGCTTCTTTCTCGCGTATATATATATATATATATACATACATACATATATATATATATATATAAAGTAAAATGTATATATATATATATATATAATATATATATATAAAATAATATGTTACAATTACTCAATAGTCAAGATAAAACTCTGAGTTTCAGATGCCGAAGTGGAAATCCACAACACCATCTCTTCGGTTATCTGGCCATCAGAAAAATGCTATGAAAAAATACTGTTATATAAAGGGAAATTACTGTGTTATAATTCTGCTACTTATATAAAATAAGATTAAAAGTTCATAGTAAACACGTAAACATGGCTAGTCATACGCTCACATGTGCGCTTGCGGAGCCACGTGCGTACTTATACGTCACTATGAAAACGTACACATCTTCACTCGCATTTTTTGCCAAATGTATACGCATATATATACAAACTCATACACACACGCGCGCGCGTACCGTAAAAGTTCATACATACATCTATATACGCACAAGCACAAGAAAAACCATGGTTAAAGGTAACAGAAAAAAAACATAAGGAAGTATACAAAGCATAAAAACCACGTTCATATACGGACATGCCCTTATGCATTCATACACGCACACGCCCATATATGTACATACCCGCACATGTTTATATACGCATACACAAAAAATGAATATACATATGCCCCCCCCCCACCAAAATAAACCTTAAAAAATTGTAAAAATACTAAGTAAAAATGTCTATATATATATGCATTCTTATGCTCACACAATCTAAAACTGCCCACTCATACATATTCACACACGTGTACAAATGAATCTATATACACGTCTATATAGGCACAGGAAAAAATGCAGGATAGAAGAGTACAGAAAAAATTATTATGTGTGAAAATATAAAAATATATGAAATAATAAAAGGTATAATGAGATAAAAAACTTTTTGGGACATAATATAGAAAGCAAGTTCTATCTGTTTTCTTTAGGGAACCAAAAACATGACAAAAATTTTGTCACATATGGGCATGATCCGAAAAGTTCTGTCCTTGAGTTTAGACATGTAGTAGGGTCTAAGCTGCTTTTCCAGATAAGCCATCTCTCCATGTCGCATAGACCACTTTCCACTGCCGTTGGTGTAGGGCTTACATTTGGCCAAAATCTTCCAATGGATGTTATAATCGACACCTTTATCTTTTAAAGACCAAATATGATTAGATAATTTTGTCGCTTTTCTTTTGTTCCAGTGCCTAAAACTCAAGGTGTGGTTATTGAACCTGGCCTTGAAATTACCCTCTGTAAGGCCCATGTATTTCTTCATCAAAACGGTGTCTTTAGTGGTTATAGAGTCCACGGTAGCTTCATAGATAATGGTCTCGGACATGCAAGCTCCATTTAGCGGGCACAATTTTTTATTCCTGCATGAACAGCTGTTTTCTTGTTATGGTTTTTGTATGTTATGTGTGATTATATTTTTAAAATTGGTAGTTGAACTAAAATTAATTTTTAAATTGTGTTTATTGAAGAGTTTCCTATAAGTATGGTTAACTGGAAAATGTCTATCTATCAGCGTTAAGAAATATTTACCTATATTGAAGGTTACCTCGGGTGAGTAAGGGGGTGTAAACCAGATGACCTTCCTATTTCTATTTTTCCTCTTCTTTACTGTTGGGCTAGTAACAGGTGCATATTTTATTTTTTCGCTAAAATCACTATCTTTTAAAGCCTTATTATAAACTGGGGCAACGCTATTAAAAATGTCCTTATCAGAGAAGAGGCTAGAAATTCTCTTACATATTATTTTATAGATAAATTTCCTCTATTTACATAATATTGAGGTCTCTTTCTTTCTTTTGTTATCTTACCGTTTTTACCAATATATATATATATATATATATATACATATTTATTTAAATATAATTACAATGCTGTAATGCACCAGCTTCACTAGAAATAGGAGTCAAATGAACTCCTAAACCACATAGAGCTCACTTAAAACAAGAATGGTGAAAGACAGGTGGCAAATAAAAATTATGGGTCTTACCTCCGCAAAGATCGCAAAAAAAATGGCAGATTACTTAGAATCGATTTCTGGATTTGCGCCAGGGGGCACTTTCATGGAGGTAAGACCTATAATTTTTATTCAATGTCCACATTTCACCATGCTTGTTTTAGTGATCTCTATGTGGTTTAGGGGTTCATTTGACTCCTATTTCTAGTGAAGCTGGTGCTTTACAGCACTATAATTTATATTATATATATATATTTTACTCAACTAGCCTGCATGGTTCATGCTTTCAAGCGCCACTAATATTACAAGTTACTAGTAATACATATACGGGTCATCGTCAATTTACCACTGATTAACATTACGATGATTGGCACACCAGCTCCCGGCAGCAATAGTAAGTAGTCAAGTTGAAATCTCATAGGTTCAATTTCTTAAAAATTAACCCATCTACGGATGATGTCAGCAAACAAACGACATCAAAGATCCACAGCCAAGCACCAGTCTACAATGAATTTTTATCTAAGTTTTGCAACTGTTTCTTACACTACATTGTGTATTCCTTCTATTTGCATTCTATGGTACTTTTCTATGAACAAAGAACACTGTTGTAGTATAATACAAAATGCTGTGTGACTTTACCGGAGATTGTAAAAATATAAAACTCTACACGAAGATCTGTTTTTCAGGTATCAATATACTCTTTTACTTGTTTCAGTCATTTGACTGTGGCCATGCTGAAGCATCGCCTTTAGTTGAGCAAATCAACCCAAGAACTTATTCTTTGTAAGCCTAGTACTTATTCTATCGTTTTCTTTTGCTGAACCGCCAAGTTACAGGGACGTAAACACATCAGCATCGGTTGTCAAGCGATGTTAGGGGGACAAACACACACATATATACATATATACGACAGGCTTCTTTCAGTTTCCATCTACCAAGTCCACTCACAAGGCTTTGGTCGGCCCGAGGCTATAGTAGAAGACATTTGCCCAAGGTGCCACGCAGTGGGAATGAACCCGGAACCATGTGGTTGGTAAGCAAGCTACTTACCACACAGCCACTCCTGCATTTTTAGCAACTGTGAAACTTAGTGCCAGCAATGTGAAGATGTTTATCATTTGGATGTATTTAACAAATAATATTTAAGAAAATTACTTTGTTCACATTCTTGAATGAGTGCAAATATGTCACTGCCTTCCTAAATTCACAACACACACTTTTTGTAAGTTTAAGCATTCAATGTCCTCCAGAAACTTCTATTTATGTTACCATCAGTCCATCTCCATGCCCCAAATGGTGATGTGACTGCTGTGTTTGTTAGGGCATGGTTTCAGCTCATCAAAGGAGTCTTTGCATTGATTACAGGTTCAAGTATCAATAATAGCTGCTGATGAAATGACTGTCTTTAAACTATGTCTGACCTAATATTAAAATAAAGAAATGGATGGCAGTTATTTAGAATGTGTTTAACTGGAACAATGACAATGCAAAATGATTATTTACACTAATTAACTATTAACGTTTTATTAATTAAGAAAGCTGGTGATTTTATAGCTGGTGGATAGAACACGTAGAAGTGGGAGACCCAGGAAGACATGGGATGAAGTACTGAAGAATGACCTCAGGACGCTGAACCTTTCAAGTGAGATGACAAAGGACTGAGATACTGGGCACCTTGCCATACTCAAGAAGACCCATACCCCACAGCAGAAGTATTAAGATTGGTCCTTCTGGTAGAATAAAGCACACATGGCAGTACCACATAAAAGTGTCCATGGGATGACATGTAAAAGCACCAGTGCAGTACCATGTAAAAGAGCTTGTGTGATGCCACATAAAAGAACTCACCACACTCTGTAAAATGGTTGGCATTAGGATAGGCATCTAGTCATAGAAACCATGCCAAATCAGACTGGGGTCTGGTGCAGCTCCCCAGCTTTGGTCAAACCACCTAACCCATGCAAGCATGGACAACGGATGTTAAATAATAATGATAATGTTATAGTAGTACTTGTTTACAACCAAGCAGAAGAAACATGGCCTCGTGGTTAAAGTATTAAGAATCATGATCAAAAGGTTGTGGGTTCCATTTCTGGACAGGGTGGCATGGTATGTCCTTGAGCAATGCACTTCATTTCATGTTCTTCCAGTCAACTCAGCTATGAGTACCAGCCTAATGTTCTCTCTCTCTCTCTAGCTGTCACACACAATGTTCTGCTAGGTCGAGGATGGGAAGGCCCTGAGATGTCTCTGTCTATCCACAACTACATAAACATCTAAACCAATTAGCAAATGCATAATACAAGCCAGTAGATCATGCTTGCTTGTGAGTAGTACTTAGGTATATATATATCCAATATTTGCATGTGGTTAGACCTTATTTGTAAGGCAAGTTTGAGTTGAAACGAGAATGATGATGATGATGAGGAGGAGTTAAGAATGAAGATAACTATTTAAATCAGAAATCAGGATTTTGATGTATCTGATAAAGGTTTCTCAGACTTTTGTATATATATATATATATATATATATATATATACATATATCACAATCATCATCATCCTCTAATGCGTTTTCCATGCTGACATAGGTTAAACAGTTTGACAGAATTTGATTAGTTAGAAGGCTGTTTCAACATCTGCTTTGGTATGCTTTTTAAAGCTGAATGCTTTTCCCATACATACATACAATCACACACGCACACATGTATTACTGTTTGTCTTTATGTTAAGTTATATAAAAACAGTTTAACATTTAATTGTAGCATCACTCAATAATTTTCAGTAGAGTATCATTATTTTTACAAGGAAAAGGTTGACATACACACTAAGATACATATATCTATATACATTTGTATAAGTTGTATATATAACAAAAATATAACAATCAGCCTACATATAGATTAGTTATATCTTAACAGAGATTCTAGGTTATGATTATTCATAGAAAGAAATTATCTATACTTGTGAATAAACTGGTGCTAAATTAATTGCTAAAATATGCA